>NW_021620966.1:9619895-9672509 GCF_004785775.1 Grammomys surdaster | reverse complement strand
AGAGAGAGAGAGAGAGATTGAGAGAGAGACAGACAGACAGACAGACACGGCGCACAGGCATGCCACCTTGCACATGTGGAGCCAGAGAATGGCTTGCTAGGATTTTACTTTCATTCCACCATGTGGATGCCAGAAATCAATTCAACGTTAGACTTGGTGGCAAGTACCACTGAGCTGTCTCCTAGCCTCCAAATTTTTAGATTTTGTGTTTTATGTGCTTGTTTAGTAGGTTTAGAGAATTTCAATGGAAAAGGGCAACTTGGAAGTTACTACATTCTGTGCTAGGTCAGATCATCTTCAGTGCTCATACGTTTATTTTTAAAAAGTGAGACTCAACTCATTTTCTGCTTTCATAAAGAGTATTGCTGACTCGTTTTAAAAAGGAATTACATTAAGTTTTTCCCTCCGTTTCTTGTCAAGCTTACAACCCACAATTTTGATTCTTTCTAGGCTGAAGTGATGTTTTCTTTTATCATGGTGATAGGAATAAATTTTTTGCAATTAAAAAGTTCATTCAGCTAGATGTAAGAAGTACAAGCCTTTGATCCTAGCACTTGGAGGCAGAGGCAGGCAGATCTCTGTAAGTTGAAGCTTCCTATGGCACTCTTAGGAGCCACGTGTTAAACTGAAACATAATAAGGACTAGACCACTTCAGTGACCTTTCCAAGGTTAGACCTCACCTGCTAGATATAAGCTTTGTAGAGGGCAATGCCATCTTACAGACTAAGTTCTCATTTGTACTGGAACAACACCACAGCATATAAACTGTCATCTATCAGTTACTAATGTGAGTCATGGTTGGGTTTTGTTGTTGTTGTTTGGGGGTTTTGTTTTATATGTTTGTTTCTTTGTTTTAAAACAGGATCTTACCATGTAGCCCTAAATAGCCTATAAGTCATGTAGGCCAGCTGGTCTAGAATTCACAGAGAACTGCCTACTCCCACCTCCTGTGTGCCGGGATTGAATTATAGTTTTTAAGGCCAGCTCTGTCCATTTGTCTTCTTACATATTACTTTGTTTTTTATCTCTATTATGTAAAGTAATAAAATGCATATTAGAGGTATTACTGAAATACCTCCAATGCATACTTCAGGTATTACTGAAATACCTGAAATATTGAAATATTACAGATTTCAAAGACAAAACTGGGACCTGGAGAGACGACAGCTCAGTGGTTAACGGCTCTCACCTCTCTTGAAGAGTTCAGTTCCCAGAAGCTACATGGCAGCTCACAACCATCTTAACTCCAGTTCTAGGGGATCCAACATACTTCTCACCTCCATGTGTTTCTTCACACCATCCACATGTGGTGCACATATGTACACACAGGCAAACACTTATACAGGGATAATATAAATAAATACATCTTTTTTAAATATAGAAGTTATGGCAGTCCTTATAAATACCCAGCTGAGGACCTGACTCCAAAGATACAAAGCCTGTTACAGAAAGAGAAAGTTCCCCAGATTACTAGAGAGAAAAGCTGGGCTGGGAGCTGGGCATCTCCCAGACCCCTGAAAAAGTGACCTTGTTTTCTTTCATTTTTATAGGAGTTGTCATCTCAAACAATCCAATTGCTTCTGTTGTTTCAGGAATATTATTTTAGCGTTTGCTAGTACCCTGAGGCACGGTCTCATTCCTAACCTCCTTGGTGAAGGGACGTATGCCAGGTACAACTGCCGGGATGCAGTGTGGTGGTGGCTGCAGTGCATTCAGGACTATTGCGGGATGGTTCCTAACGGTCTAGACATCCTCAGATGCCCAGTATCAAGGATGTATCCAACAGACGACTCCGCACCCTTGTCTGCTGGGACACTGGTAAAGAGCATTTCCTAAAATAATTTTCAATAAAATGTAACTTTATTTTTTAATGTAAAATATTAAGGCTCCAAGTCATAAGAATTCAGATATAAGAAAATGTCAATATCAATATTCCTTTAGTGTCAACACAGTGAGAAGTTACAGAGATAAGACTTGCCCCTCGCTTAAACCCAGAGCCTGGGAACATTTGCACCGCTGCTTTTCCCAGCCCCACCCACTTCCTGCTTCCTCCTCCAAGGGAAAGTCTGTATCCCCACATTCCTAGAGTTGAGGGATTTAGGAAAATAATACTGTGACCCATTCCTAACAGAAGCGATGTCCCTGCTGTCTCCAACAGGATCAGCCTTTGTTTGAAGTCATACAGGAAGCTATGCAAAGGCACATGCAAGGCATCCAGTTCCGAGAGAGGAACGCCGGCCCGCAGATTGATCGAAACATGAAGGATGAGGGTGCGTCATGCCAGCGCCATGGTTAAGACTTACCAGTGCTGTCAGATTAACCCTTACTGTTGCTTTACAAATACTTGTGTGCAAAACCTGAAGCTTGACCTCAGAAAGGCAAACATTGTTCCAGATCTCTCCAAACTTTGTTACAAAAGAAAAGATAAAAGTTTGTATCTTTTGTCAATCAATTTTCAAGGTGATATTGACATTATAATTTATTTAATATATATGAGGGGGGTTTTTTATTTGCAAGTATGTCTGTGCACCGTGTGCATGCTTGGTGCCTGCAGAGGTCAGAAGAGAACATCAGATCCCTGGAAACTGGAGATTGAGATGGTTGTGAACCCAGGTCCTCCACAAGAGCAACAGTATTAACTGCTGAACCATCTCTCTAACCCTTAGTGGTTCAATTTCTAATCTCAATGCTAGTATTACCTTTTTATTACCAGGTATGATGGCCTATGCCTATAATCCAACACTCAGGAGGTAGAGGCAGGACTATCCTGAGTTCAAGACTAGCCTGAGCTACAAAGTAAAACATGGACTCAAGAACATAAAAAGGAAGCCCAGCATTGTAGTACATGTCTTCAGTCCCAGCACTTGGGAGACAGATCCCTGAGTATGAGGTTAGCCTGGTCCACAGAGTGAGTTCCAGATCAGTCAGAGCTACACAGAGACACCTGTCTCAAAAATTAATTAGTTAATTCTGTTTCTGAGAATTGAATGTTAAGTGCCAGGCTTTGTGGTGATGCCTTTACCTTTGTCATTCCTAATTCCTGAAGACGTTAAGAATGAATTACATTGGGATGAGAGGTGGTTCCGTAGTTAAAATGTTATGGTGAACAAGCGCGAGTCAGAACTCAAGTCTCCAGAACCTGTGTAAATGCCAGGTGAGCTGCTGATAGTTCCAGCCTCTGAAGGCAGAGGCATGGCGTCTAGAAACAGGTAAGCCAGCCAGTGAGACTAGTGTATCATACAGAGCGCTTGGGTCTGACTGAGAGACCCTGACTGTATGAACAAGGCAGACGAGGGAGCAAGAAAGGATAGATATCAACCTCAGGCCTACACACACTCGCATACGTATGTACCAGCACACATGGGAACACACATAAACATGCATACACAGTACACATACATACACCTGAAAAGACATTATTTAAGTGAAAGATTACATTATGTTATTCCCATTTTCACTAAATGAGAGAACTAAAAAGTCAGCTTCCCAGAGCTGCTAGGGGTCAAAGGGAGGATGTCACCCATGGTTGACTTCTGTGTAGACCCGGCTAACCTCTGCACCGCCACAGTGCTTTATGGGTATATAACATTAAAGTAGTTACACTCTCTTAACTCACTTTGGGTTTACCATGTCCTCATCCTAAGGCCAGCTAGTACAGGGTTAGTCACCTCATCACCCCTCATTTACACTCTGGGGAGGGTTTTGATGAGTTTGATATATATTTACTTTAGTCTTATAAATATGATTTATGTGAAGTTTTAGTATAATTTAAAAAGAATTCCAGATTCATAGAAAGTTGTAAAGTGATACATAGGGTACAGCACCCTTCACCTTTAGGATGTTTTAATGTAAGTGGAGTAAAAGATCAGAATCCAGATGTGTAGGATGCTGCTAGCTGGGCTGTCCTCCGTCCCCTTCTCCCTCCTCTCCACATCACCTCATCTGGACGAGCCATCAGCTCTGTGAAGCAGGAGCCGTGTTCATGAGAGCACTACCATACAAAGATGTAGAGCTAGTCCATCCGTGCAGACATTTTATGTATCCCATAGACCCACTGCAGCCCCACCCTGGTCTCACTGCTCATCTCTGCCTCCCCGCACGGTCGTTATTTTGAACATATTTATAAATGCACTGTTTCTTTGTTTTGAGATCAGTCTCTGTGTAGCTCTGGCTGTCCTGGATCTCACATGTAGACCAAGTCTCGAACTCACAGTGATAGATGGTCTGCCTCAACATCCTGAGTGCTGAGATGAAAAGTCTGGGACATACACCTGGCTCTGAAGTTTTTATGTAAATTGAATATTCAGTATGTAATTTTTTTGATTTGGCTGATCAAGACAGGATCTTGCTTTGAAGCTTTAGGTGGCCTGGAACTGCTATATAGTCCAGACTAACCTTGAATCATGATGGCTTGTTATTTATAGTAGTATAATAGTATAGCAGTACTACACAAGTACTAACTCACTAAGTTAATTGGTAACGACCACTGATACATTCTTTATCCTTCACTAAGAGAAGCCAATGGGAATAGGTTTAGTATCCAAAGAACGTTTTTATAGGATCTCTGAGATTTTTAGAGTTTACTGTTGTTGTTGTATGAAACACTTCAAATTTAAATAAGCAAAATAATTTTTACCTTTGAAACTGGTATTGAAATTAAATATATTAACTTACTAGATTTTCTTTATATCTTTCTGTTTTACTTTGAAAAGAAATAAAACCACATAATCCAAAGATTTTCTCTCTTTTTTATTTTTTTAATTCCTTATCTATAGTTAATGGCTAGGCTGTAGCTGGAGTATACTGTTTTCATGTATATTTTTATACTTTATGCATTTATATATGTTTGAGCATGTATAAATTAGATGTGATATATATTATGAAGTTTAAAGTAAATGTGATATATATATATATGATTATATTAGTTTCTTAAATTCTACACTCTATACAAATATATCAGATATGTAAAAGAATCATAGATTAAAATCTGTATTTTAAGTCTTCATTTTAAAAAGGGTTTTTATTTGCTACCTTCTGTAACATGCTTACTATAGATCCAGTTTGTTCATTCAAAGGACCGAGCATTTCCTAGAATATACGATGTTAAAACATTCTTCTACTGAGAAGACATGTGATTTTTGCTAATGTAAGCAGTGCTTTAGAAAGAACATCATGATATGCTGTTCTGGGTACACACAGGTGTCTTTGAAAGAGAAATGAAATTTATATGTGTTTACTACAAAACTGAATGATTTTTAGTTGTTTAAAAATAGTGTCACTGAGGCTTCCCTAGCTTCAAGCTCACCATCCAGCTTCAAAGTCGTGTGTGGTCCTCCGGCCTCTGCATCCTGAGTGCCAGGACCACAGACCTGCACCTCCATGACTGCTTTGTAAGTGTCTTATTTCGTGTTTTCAGGTTTCAACATAACTGCAGGGATTGATGAAGAAACAGGGTTTGTTTATGGAGGAAATCGCTTCAACTGTGGCACATGGATGGATAAAATGGGAGAGAGTGACCGAGCTAGAAACAGAGGGATCCCAGCCACCCCAAGGTAGAGTCCGTGTCCTGATGCTGCTGCACATTAACTTTTAATTCACCAGCTCCCTTTTTAAACATACTTACTCACGGCGTCTTTTGTTCTGCTAACCATGGTCCTCACAGTAAATCCTTCCAGACCTGTCGTCTCCCCTCCTCAGCCTTTACAAGTCTTTACAAGTATGGAAAACAACTAATTGAAATTGATCTTTTAAAAACATTGTTTTCGGGCCTAGAGAGATGGCTCAGTGGCTAAGAGCTCTGACTGCTTTTACCGTGGTCCTGAGTTCAGTTCCCAGCAACCACATGGTGGCTCATAACCATCTGTAATGGGATCGGGTGCCCTCTTCTGGTGTGTCTGAAGACAGCCACAGTGTACTCACATACATAAAATAAATAAATCTGTTTTTTAAAAAATCTTAAAAATGTTGTTTTCTGAACATTTTATCTCTAACTTTGTTATCTGAGAGGTTTTCTTTTATGAGTTTAGAAGGTATCAACAAATGTCACAAGTTCTTGATACTGACTTAAGCTTCTTTTAAAATAAATCATGTGTCCATTTGGGAAGGTGCATATGTGTGCCTTTGGAAGCCACAAGAGGTCATATGATTCTCCAGAACTGGAGCTACAGGCGCTGGAGGGCTGCCCACTGTGTTTGCTGGGAGCTGAGCCAAGGTTGTCTGCAAGAGCAGTAATTGCTCTTAACCAATGAGCCTTCTCTCCAGCCCAGAAGTTGTTTTCTCATTAAAGTTCTTATCTTCAAACACATCAGCCAGGACTAAAGAGATACCCTGTCTCAAAAACATAAAAGCAAATGAGTGTGTCAGAGCCTGGAGAGGTGGCTCAGCTGTGAAGGAAGTTGCTGCCCCACAAGGCCCAAGCTCGTTCCCAGCACTCACAGTGGGAGGCTCACAACCAACTGTAACACCAGCTCCAGGAGAGCCAGTGCTCATATCTGGGCATCCACACATGTGGCATGTGCACGTAGAGATACACATGGATACACAAAATGAAAATACATATTTTTAAAATATTAGAAACAAAATCAATCCCAAAATAGTAAGGGAGGAGATTTCTTATATGATGTAATATATATTACTTATAATGTGAAGATGTGGGCACAGATAGTTGCTTGTATGATGCATTCATTATAATATTCACCAGCATCTATCGTTGGTGGCAATGGTTTGATTTGGTTCTATGCTACCCAGAGTCTTCCTTATTGCTAGACATTCAACTCTGAGCTACATCCCCAACCTAGATTTACTTATTGAATGCCCTTTTAAATAATGGTTAAGTAAGCTTAACACAAAAAATAAATTTTTCTAATTTTAGAGATGGGTCTGCTGTGGAAATCGTGGGCTTGTGTAAATCTGCTGTTCGTTGGTTGCTGGAATTGTCTAAGAAAAATATCTTTCCCTATCATGAAGTTAGAGTAAAAAGACATGGTAAGCTGGTCAGTTTTACAAGAAACCTATATAAGTTATTAACCTTTGTTGCTGTCATTGGGTTCACCATCCAATGCTAGAAAAGGCTAACTTTTAAGAAGAAAGAAAAATGGCTAATTCCCAATATGGAAATCCTAACAGAGCTGGTTACTAACACTGTCCTAAATACCCGTGAGCTGAGAGAAGGCGGCAGAGTGCCTGCCTCCATGCCCTCTCCCTCACTCTGGGAGAACGTTACATCCCATGGGTAGTCTGGAAATTTTTCCTTCTCTTTCTGGAACAATTTCTATGCAATAGAAACAATGTTTGAGCTACCCATACAATTTTAAACTTTCTAAAAAGTAAAAAGAAGTAGTTGTACGTTTAATTCAATGTACATGAAATGTTGCTTATTAGCACAGTGTGATGGATATGAAGTTAGTCCTGAGCTATTTTTTATTCTTTTGAGAGAGGTAATTGGTCTTTGAATTTATAGCATATCTCCATCTAAAGTAGCCACATTTACTAAAACATAGATAATTTATTTCATAATTAAGCTAAATATGAAGTTTTGGCAATAACAGATGTTTAAATGTTCTGAATGTCTATGACTGCCATGTTTTGTTTTGTTTTGTTTTTTTATCGATTTTCAGGAAAGGTTGTAGCAGTCTCATATGACGAGTGGAACAGAAAAATACAAAACAATTTTGAAAAGCTGTTTCATGTTTCCGAAGACCCTTCAGACCCTAACGAGAAGCATCCGAATCTGGTTCACAAACGCGGCATCTACAAGGACAGCTATGGTGCCTCGAGTCCTTGGTGTGACTATCAGCTCAGGCCCAATTTTACCATAGCCATGGTCGTGGTAAGTGATGTAATACCTTCAGATTTCAGAAATGTCATGGTAACTCTACTAAGGGCCTTTTTTTTTTTTCCTGTTTGGTTTTAATTTCCACTTAACCATGAAACATTGCTTTCTGGATAGTTTTCTGTGGTTTCAGTAATTAAGTATGCATACCACCTCTAATGTGAAATAGTGTCAAAAACAGAAAATAGTAGATGCTGAGAAACAAACAGTCCCAGAGTCACACATGCCACAGTACCTGGTGCCTCTGCACACACTGCTGAATAGACTATGTCTCTTGGGTGAGATCCAGCTGCCTCAGCCAGCCTCAGCCAGCCTCAGCCGTCACCCTTTCCTCCTGAAAACTGAGGACATCTGTACTGCATAAGCTCATGCCACAGACAGCTCCCCAGTGCACTAGTCAGAAAGCCTGTGCTAGGGAATGCCCACAGACAGCTTATAGTCACATTGTCTCCTTTGTGGTTTTCTCTAATTCTCTTTGACTAAGAATTCGTTTTATTATTTTATTTTATTATTTTATGTTTGTGGGAGGGGTTGCCTGCCTGTATGCCATGTCATGTACATGCAGTGCCCCAAGAGGCCAGAAGAGGGCATCAGATCCCTGAGGCTAAAATTACAGACTGTTGTCAGTCACCTTGTAGGTGCTGGAAATTGAACCTATATCCTCTGAAAGAAAAGCCAGTGTTCTTAACCACTGAGCCATCTCTCCAGCCACCTAGCTAAGTGTGGGAAAAAAAACACACGGGGCGGCTTGGGCCCACGCAGCAACAGCCCACAGGCCGGCAGCAGAGTCCTGGGGGCCTTTTCCGCAGGCGTGTTCCCACATACACAAGAAGATCTAAGGTTCCAAAATCTGAAAGCTTGTTGGCGGCGGGCACAGAAGACACATGGAGTCAGTGGAAGAAGTTTATTGTCCATGCTGTGAAAGTTGAATCTGAACGTGTGTACGCCCCCCCCCCCCAGAGCCTGGGAGAGCTGGCTTATATAGACGGTGGGAAGGAGGGGGAACCAGGGAGGAATAACTTAATTATCTAGGCCCCCCCACCTTATTAATATGTAAAACTCTCGAGGCAGAGGCCTGTTAGTCACACCCTCTATCTGTGTCTTACGTGACTGATGGTACAGGTTAAATGGAGATAAGACCGTGTGTCAGGGCCCTGGGTTCTAGGGGCGTGGCCAAACACCTGCAGTCTCAGGGTTCCAGGCCGGTGCCAACCCAAGATGCCCTTCTACAGCCGGACAGCTAAGAATTCTTGATCCCCTTTTGTTGTAAAATCTCAGTCTAAAAATAAACTCTTAAGGGCAGTAGACTAGAAGGGCTCTGTGTTTAGCCCTGCCTACCTGGACGTTTGACTTTGTCAAAAAGATTGCTAAACAGAGTGTTACTAGTTGTAGTGGTATAAAAGTGCAACCTGTGGACTGGAGAGATGGCTCAGTGGTTAAGAGCATTGACTGCTCCTCCAGAGGTCCTGAGTTCATTATCCAGCACCCACAGTTCTGTACCTCACACCCTCATACAGACATACATGTAGGTAAAGTCCAGCAATGCACATAAAATAAAAAGAAAGAAAGAGTGCAGGCTTGGCCAGAGCCAGCTTTGGTTTGGTGCCTTTTCACTTTCTGTGTTAAGATGGGTGCAGATTTTCTCTCCTTCCACATGCCACAAGCACTTGTGCTATTGGTGTACAAGTTCTTCCAAATTCATTATGGTGAAGAAGAAAGGAGAAAAGCTTGAGATACTTACAGGATGCTCCTGCCACCTAGAGATAAAGTGGCGGTTGTGGTGAGTTCTGCCTCTTATAGCTGTGACTCCTGTTTGGATCTGGTACTCGTTCTTGAGGGAGCGGTGGCCTGGGAGCTCTCCCAGCCTCTCAGCCAAGAAAGGCGACTCAGATTCAGCCTCGGAGGATTAGATTCCTCAGGCTCGACTCTCACATCTGACCCACACCATATTCTTAATTTTTTTTCAGAGTCTACAGTTAACTTACATGGGTAAGAACTAATTTTTCTGTGATACTAAAATGTTTTGTTCTTTGTTTATTTTACCTTCATTAGGCCCCTGAACTCTTTACTGCTGAAAAGGCTTGGAAGGCTTTGGAAATTGCAGAAAAAAAATTGCTTGGCCCCCTTGGCATGAAAACTTTAGATCCAGAGTAAGTTGGAATATTAGTATTAAGAAGGTTGGTGAGCTGGATGGTGGTTTTGAGTGCCTTTAGTCTCAGCACCCGGGAGGTGGCAGAGGCAGGTAGATCTGAGTTCAAGGCCAGCCTGGTTTACAGAATGAGTTCCAGGATGGCCAGGGCTACACAGAGAAACACTGTCTCAAAAACAGGGAAAAAGA
Source organism: Grammomys surdaster (assembly GCF_004785775.1). Taxonomy (NCBI): domain Eukaryota; kingdom Metazoa; phylum Chordata; class Mammalia; order Rodentia; family Muridae; genus Grammomys; species Grammomys surdaster. The sequence goes on along the minus strand of NW_021620966.1, from coordinate 9,662,339 downwards.
AAAAAAGAAGGCAGTTGATAGCATGTTTAACCCACATAGATTAGTATTATCTATTCTGCACTTGTTTACAAATAACTTCTGGAAAATCACATTCAAACTTCTGAAAACATCTGCCAGTTTACTGTGTGTGAGTGTTAAAAGTACCTCTAGCTTCTATATTCACTAATTAATTTGTAAATTGTAAATATATAAAGCTAATGTCCTCAATATTCTTTATTTTGTTTCTGACTATAAAAGTAATACATGATTATTATGGTCATTGGAAAGTAACAACAATATAAAAGAAAAAGAAGTTACAGAATCAAGCATTGGTCCAATCTTGACTGTTACCCAAGTCATTTTTATTCATGTTGTACAATTTGAGTTATGTAGCCACAAATCTAGAAGAATTTGTATCAAAAAGTTCAGGCTTGGTGCCTCACATCAGTAATCCCAGCACCCGAGTCTGAAATAGAATGGTCAAGAAGCCATTGCCTGTCTGGACTGCTTAGCAAGACCCTGTCTCAAACAATAAAACAACAACAAAATCAAAACTCAATATGGTGGCTCAGTGCTATAGTGCCAGCACTTGGAGACTTGGTTGTCTAAAAAGAAGGAAGAAAAAAAAAAAAACCTAATGGGGCTGTAACTCGACAGTCGACATTTGCCTAGAGAGGAGGAGGAGGCCCTGCACCACTCAAACAAAAAAGTTTCATGAGCTCAATTCCCAAGACAACAAAAGTAAATAGTTTTTAAAAATAACTCTTGAGCCCAGCATGATGACTCATACCTGTATCCCAGCCTCGGATAGTTGAAACAGGAGAATTGAGAGTTCACATTCATCTCCCACTGTCTCGAGAGTTTGGGACCAGCCTGACCACGAGAGCCCATCCCAGGGTGGCAGGAGCAGTTGGAAGGATGCAGCTCATGGTGGAGCTCGTGTTACCCTGTGTAAGACCCTGGGTTCTACCCCAGCACCACACTGTTTTTTATGTGTATGAGAGTTTTGCCTTCATATATTTTTCTGTGCCACATGTGTGCCTGGTGACCTTGGAGACCAGAAGAGGGCATGGGATCCCCTGGAACTAGAGTTACAGATCGTTGTAAACCATCATGTGAGTGCTGGAATTGAACCCAGGTCTTCTGCAAGAGCAGTGCCCTTAACTGCTGAACCATCTTTCCAGGCCCTCAAGGACAGTCTTTATGTTTTGTATTTGCTGATGGTTTTCCCGTACTGCTGGATAACCTGCAATTGTTTGTGCTATTTTAAATAATAGGTGTATCTGTTCTTCTCCATCCTTCATGGTAATTACACCACTCTTTCTGCCTAAATCAGTAAAGAACTGTGTCTTTTTTGCTCCACAATTTACATTTGCAAATATCTTTACTTTTATAACTTTTTTTTGTAAATTCCCAGGGTCTTTCTGGGTTTTTTGTTTTTGGTTTTTTTTATGTTTTACTTACATGTAACTCTGTGTACCACATGCATACAGTTCCCTCAGAGGCCAAAAAAGGGTATCAGATACCCTGGAACTGGAGTTAGAAGTGGATGTGAGCCTTGTGGATACTGGGAATTGAACCCTCATGCTCTAAAGGAGCAGCCAGTGTGCTTAACATCTGAGCCAGGGTTTTATACTTTACTACAGATTGGAATTAAAGGCATGTGCTACTATATGTGGCCTGCCTTTCTTTCTTTCTTGGTTGGGTTTTTGTTTTGAGCTTTTTTCTTTTCTTTTTACTTTTTTTTTTTTTTTGACAGATTTCTCTTTGTAGCTTCCTGGAACTCGCTCTGTAGACTAGGCTGGCCTTGAACTCAGAGATCTGCCTGCCTCTGCCTTCTGAGTGCTAGGATTAAAGTCATGTGCCACCACTGCCCCTGTGTCACCTGACCTTTCTATATACTGATTTTATTATTTCTTTACTGTTGTTTGAGACAGAATGTTACACAGCTGATACTGAGACCTTAAACTCCTGATCCTCCTGCCTCAGGCTCCTAGAGTTAGACTCATGCCGCCATGCTTGGCTTGACCTCGTTATGGAAGCACAAAATTCTGTGTGCAAACACCGTTGTTTTCTGTATGTTTGCATGTTCAGAGAAGACTAAAAACTAGTCAGGTGTGGTGGTACACAAAGGAAGATCTCTGTGAGTTCAAAGCCAGCCTGAACTACTGAGAAAGTTCCAGGTCAGCCAGGGGCACACACAGTCAAGCCCTGTCTCAAACTCTTAGCCCTCAAAAAACGAACAGAAGACCTGCTGATCTATCTAAAAGTTAATGATAGAGGTTCACATGGCCATTTTGTGTCAATAAAGAAGATTTTAAAAGTTACAATTTAGTTAAATCTTACTATGCATAACTCATCTGTTGGCAACGTTTGTAACACTGCTCAGTATATAACTTTGTTATAAATTCTATATATTATATTCAATATCTATATTCATTAGATATATAGTATAGTCATATATATAGTATAGTCATTTTAGTTTTAAAATAGCTTCATAGAGAAATTTAAAAAATAACCCTACATGGAATAAGGTTGTATAAATTGTGGGATACTTGCCCAATATAGATAAGGACCTAGGTTTGATCAATTGGTACCACAAAATAAATAATTTATATAAATAAATGCCTTTCTGCTCTGTAGTCAATAAAACCTTATCTTTATTTTTTCCTAATTCAAACAACTGCTTGGACATTTTAATTGTTATACACATATTAAAAGCCTAGTGCAATGGTTGACTTTAATATAATGTAGACAGGCTCCTTGAAGACAAGATGCCTCAATATTTTTATTAATTTTTAAAAATTAGCATACAAAGTAATAGGTTTAATTATGGCATTATTCATACATATTTCTGTGAAGGCTCTTCCCCCTGCTCCCTGGTCCTGTCAATCTTCCTGTCACCCGACAGCCCTCACCCTGCCCTCACGTTACATATATCCATCACCTTCCTTTCCTTCTCTTTCCATTCTCCATCCGTGGACCCTCCTCTAGTACCATGACCTACCCTGTATATAAATTAAAGTCTGGGCTCTACATATGAAAGAAAACATAAGGACACTTGACTTCTTTGTTAATCTTTTCCGAACACTCTGTTAAAGTCCTCTGTACTTGGTATGCACTAATTTTGTATTAAGTACTGTCCTAATGCCGAGCACGCTTACTCTGCAGAGTAGGAAAAGACGATTCTTTTTCTTGCCTTTGTTATTGAATTCTCATGCCTCCTGATGATGCCCGACCCTCTTGCTGACCTTGAACTCCTATCGTTTTGCAGTGACATGGTTTACTGTGGAGTTTATGATAATTCCTTAGACAATGACAACTACAACCTTGCTAGAGGTTTCAACTACCATCAAGGACCTGTAAGAATTTCATTTTCTTTTCAGAGTTTTCCATGTAACTTATTTTTAAGTAAAGATAGATATTCATAATTCTTTTTCTCTTTGTTTTTAAATCATATTTTAGGAGTGGCTATGGCCAATTGGGTATTTTCTTCGTGCAAAGTTGTATTTTTCCAAAATGATGGGCCCAGAGACTGCTGCGAAGACTGTATTTTTGGTTAAAAATGTTCTTTCTAGACATTATGTTCATCTTGAGAGGTAAGTCATCCCAGAACGAGTGTCCAGTCAGTGGATTAGCTGTCAGGTAAACAAGGTTTCCTTAGAATTCTTTTTTGCGTGCCCTGTGCATCTTCACGGGACCCACCCTGTGCTCTGTAACTGTAATTTCAGCTGTGGAATTTCTACCACCATTAAGTATTTTGGTTCTTACATTTTTATATAAGTATTTGAGGCTCTTATATTTTATGATCTGTACTTGTGGAATAGTCTTTAATTTTTAAGATAACTGATCATTTGAATATGATTAAGATAGAATAAAATAATACTTGAAGTATTAAAGTTGGGCCTTTTGAGTTGATTCATTTATCAAGTAAAAATTTTCATTATTTTTAAAATATCAGTTGATCTTTTGACTATTACTTCAAGTGTTATTTCTTGTACTCTTTGTCCTAATTATTAGTAAATTAAACAGTGTTGACATTGTGTATTTTTCTGAGATGGTACAAACTTAGTCTGACTCTTAATTTCTTTAAGTCTAGATGATATCTAAGTGCACCTGCTGCTGATTGCTTAGACTAAATGTGTAAGCAGTGTACACTGCCTCGCTTCCTCGTGTGAGCATCGTTAGGTACACTGACAGTCTGAGGGGTGCTGGGATCTGTCACTGGTCGTGTAAGCTCTAGACATCCCTCTTCTCTCTTTGCACGTAGAAATGGTTCCAGCCGTTACCTCATAGGATTTCTGTCAGTATTAAATAAGATTTGTATATAAAGTACTATTAGAAGATATGTGTGTAATAAATTTCAATGTTATCCTGTAGAATAAGGAACGAAATGGCATTTTCCTAATTATAGCTTTTAGTGTCTCTGTATTACTTCATTTGGGTTTCTAATTCTACTAAGTTCACCCATAGAACAGCTACATATTTACAGTTTGAGTCCTGATCTTAGCCTAAAAGACTTCAATTATTGCCAGCCTGAGGGATCTTCCTATAATGCCAGCCCATGGGAGGCCAAAGCAGGAAGCCCATGAGTTTAGAGACGTGTGGTTACATGAGACCCTATCTCAAAATGCAAAACAAGCTAAAATTATGCCTGAGAGAATATTTATCTATGTATTTAAAGTTTTAGTTATGAAACTGAGCCTAGTGAAACACACCTGTATTTCTAGCACTTGGAAGGCAGAGACAGGAGGATCACTGCAAGTTTATGGCCAGCCTTAGCTACATAGCAAGTTCCAAGCCAGCTAGAATTACATAGTAAGACCCTAACCCAAAAACAAAAACAACACCAATAATAAAAAAGACTCATTTGTATTTGCTAGTATCAAAACATAATTTATATGTGAAGTCATATATACATATGTATATATATACCTTTAGAATATTGTTTTATAACAAATGACTTTGATTGCTTCTAGAGTGAAAGGCAAAACCTTTATGCATGTGCATTAAACTATGTCTCATAAAACGCTTTTCCTTTTCTTTGTTTTTCAGATCCCCATGGAAAGGACTTCCAGAGCTCACCAATGAGAATGGCCAGTACTGCCCTTTCAGCTGTGAGACACAGGCATGGTCAATGGCTGCTGTTCTGGAAACCCTCTATGATTTATAGTTGGCTCGTAGATATTTAGTTATTGTGTGAACACTTGACATTACTGAATGCAAGGTCATAAAGAAATGGAAGCTCAACTCATTTTAAAAATCTCATTCACAACTAGGGAATGGTGCCACATGCTTTGCTCCCAGCACTCGGGAGGCAAAGCCAGACAGATCTCTTGAGTTGGAGGCCAGCCTGATCTACAGAGACAGTTCCTGGACAGCCAGATCTACACAGAGAAACCCTGTGTCTAAAAAACAAAAACCAAACAAAAATATTGATTTTTTTTGCTTTTTTTTTTTTTCTTAAAAAATATCATGTGTGCCACCACACCCAGTATATGCAGTACTGGGGCTCACACGCAGGACCTCACGAGTGTTACACAAACTCTCTGCCAACTGAATGAATCAGAAAGAAAAATGATCATTTCCCATAGAATGTTACTGAAAAAGTATTCTTCAAAGCAGGGTTAAAAAAAAAGACCATTTATCATCTTCAGTTTGGAGGAAGAGGGAGGTGCTCTGAAGTCCTCCTGTCTTTTGGCTGGCACACTCCAGAGGCTGTGCTTCACGAATGCCCTGCCGTTTGTTACAGCAGTCTTACTACCGTGCCTAGGGCAGTCGGTGCACACTTGGTAGATGCTTTGTGAATGTAGAATTATGGAAGTTTCCTCCCACAGTATATGTTCGTAGATGGGGCTCAGAGCTTCAAAATGTGCTTTGCTTTTAACAGATAAGTTATGTTTTTAAATAAATGCCAACATTTAAATAATAATAAATGTTTTATAATAAATGCCAACTATACTTAATATAAACTATTTGTGTTAAAGAATAATTGGAACATAATAAAACAGACCACTAGGACATAAAATAATTCTGTAAAATTAATTCTGATTTCCCACTATGAGATAGTTTACATTTTCAAAATGGAAATTACTGGGCATATTTATGGATATATTTTTTCAAGGGGAAAAAAAGCCTAGAGCGGTAGCTTGGTGGCACAGTGCTTGCTTAGCATGTGTCAAGACCCTGAGTTCTATCCGTAAAACCATCAAGAGAGAAAGGAGGGAGCATAAGAGGGGAGGGAGGTAGAACAAAGAGGAGGGGAGGAAAGAGGAAGGATTTAAATTAGAGCCATATTAGGTTATCTACAATGGGGTCACCATCCACCTCAGAAGATCTTTAGGGTACAGTGTTCCTACTGAGGACTATTAGTGAAAGACCAGTACTGTGTTTTGCATGGTTTATTTGAAAGTCTCAGAAGGTACGTTTTACATTATCTCAGCCACAGTAATTAAGGTAATGCTTTTAGACTGTAAAAGGATAATTGCCATTTGACCCAAGAGCACTTAGGTCAAACACTTCGTTCCTGTGTGATGCTGCATAGTGTTATTTTTATTTTACATTTCCCAAATGGTCCGTGCCTTGGTTTTTCACTTACCAAAAGCAATCCTTACTAAATGAAAAGTAAACTTAAACCAGTTTAACCAGTATGCTGTGATATTTTAGTGAGTTTTCAAAGAGGACTGTGGAAACAGGAGGCCTGTCATTTCAGTATCATCACCTAAGTGGTAATCATGTCTACTGTGTCTTAAACGGCTCTGACTACTGAGCAGATGTTTGTGTCTGTGTATCAAAATAAAAGTTTTTTCTAAAGGACTCTCTTTGCTTTCCTCCATCATTTGTTTTGGTTTGGTTTTTTGTTTGTTTGTTTGTTTGTTTGGGGTTTTTTTTCGAGACAGGGTTTCTCTGTATAGCCCTGGCTGTCCTGGAACTCACTCTGTAGACCAGGCTGGCCTCGAACTCAGAAATCCTCCTGCCTCTGCCTCCCATGTGCTGGGATTAAAGGCTTGCGCCACCACTGCCCAGCTTCCTCCATCATTTTTACTGTAAATTTCCCTGTCCTCATGAGTGGTGTTCAGAGACTTCCCTTTTATAGGATATAGGAGGAGCAGGGAGAGGGGAGAGGGAAGGTTGTCTGGAGATTTATTAAAGTAGCCGTGTGTAAGTTAGGAGTGAGGTAAGCTTTCAGTGTATCCCTAAGTCTGTTAGCATCTGTACTCCTTTGCTGTATCTTGAATATGATGAATTTTTATTTACATTTTACCAACTCACAAATACAGTAGCAAGTGGATGTGATGTGAACATTTACTTTCTGAAAAAGTCAGACATTTTTTACTTTCAATTTTATTACTGAGCAATATGAGCATATTAGAGTATCATCTAATAACCACAGCTGATCCATTCTGATTTTGCCTTGTATAGTGTTGTTTCCATTTTTTTATACTACAGATTGTGTATCTTTATTTTTAGATAAAAACTAACGTAAGACTCTGTAACTCTCAAGTGGTTCTAAACCGATCAGACTTGCTGCATTTACTTACTTAAACCCTCCATCCACCAGTACAGTGAATTCAGAGAAATCAGTGTAGTGGGTTTTTATTGTTATTTTCTATTTCTGTCCACCCTGGATTACAAAGGATCAATGACATTAGAGCGGATACTTCGTTATAATATATTTGGCTCATTGTTTTGGTTGGTGTGGGTGTCTAACTTACAAAGCTTTTAAATTTTCTTTAACTGGGTCTCATGTGATCCTCACTTGCCCTTGCAGCTTAGTAGGACAGTAAGTCAATAACTCTGCTTGTGTTTCCTCCTGAGCCTGTGTGTGCACCATAGCCACATCGATACGTCTGTGTCTGGTTCAGTGCTCAGTCTTTCTCTGGAATCATGTCCAGAATCGTGAGTTGAATGTGATCTGAGGTAATATCTTCTACAGACATTCAGTTTTTCTTTCATTGTTACCTGCCTCTAGTCACTTGTTTAACTCTTCTTGTCCATCAGTCTCTGACCAACCCTAACCCCGTTCTGGTGACTGAACCCCAGGCTTTTTGGCTTGCTGGGAAGGTACCTCACACTGAGCTAACTCCTCCGCCTTTGTTTCAGTGTTTGCTAAACCCTCTCCCACGCCTACCTTTTCTTTTCAAAGCCTTGCTCCATGCTTGTAGCTATTTGCTTTTCTTCGGTGTTTTTCCAGGTCCCAAAATTTTTAGCCTTTTAAATTATATCGTGTAGACACTATAAATAAATTTGATAAGCACTGACATTTACAGTAATTAACCTTGTAGCCTAAGGACATAGAAGGTCTAGGCTCTTCTTTTCCTTAACTTCCTAGTTCCTCCTAATGTTTATGTTGTGGGTTTCTGGGGTCAGTTTTGGTTCATCTTACTATTAAACCAGTTGGTCAGATTAAGAAATTAAGGTTCAACAAACATAAAGTTCCTACTTTGTGACTGACAGTTTGCATTACAGTTATTACACATATTTTTCTAAATGAGAAAATTACCCTAAGTCATAAAACTAATGGATCATTGGGACAAAACTCGGTTCCTGATGTGCACAGAAGAAAACTCTTTGGTAGCTCCGTAATATTGCAGTAGGGTATGCTTGCCTCCAGGCTGCCTCCCACCATCCGTCCAAGGGCCAGCTTTGGCTGTGGGAAGCATTAGATCCTGTTCTGGTGGACTCTGGGTACCCCCTTACTCTCATCTGGTCAAAATATTTCTAGACTGTATTCCTGAGTAAATATTCAGAACGACATTGCTGAGCTAAGTTACACCACTAGTATAACTTTGCAAATAGAAGTATTGTATCAAAGATGACAGAATGTCAGAGACAATTAGAACTATAATACCTAAGAGATAGCCCAGTGGTCAAGAGTTGGGACTAGAGAATTTTAGCCTGGAGTTAAATCTCATGGTTCCTGTGCTTAAATGAAGGGAGCCAGGGAGGGGGAGGAGCAAGTCCTGTCTGTGGAAGGTTACTAGCAAATATGACACTTAATTCTGCCAATGTCAGGTCAAGCAATTTAAGGCAGTTAGCATATTTTGAAAGTAGGGAACTGTTCTTTTGTTTTGAGACAAGGTCTCACTTTATAGCCCAGGTTGGCCTGGAACTCCTTTTGTAGTCCTGGCTGGCTTCAAATCCTTGGCAGTGCCTTAGCATTCCAAGTGCTGGGATTGTAGATGTAAGCCACAGTATCAGATGCTGCTCGGTTTACTACACACAATCTAGGAAGGATGCTCCAGTTCAGGTCAGCCTGTCTGATTCGTCTCAGCTCCTTCACTCGGGGTGAGGACTAGCTCAGTTCCTCTGCCCTGGGCTGTGATAGTAACCGTGTAAAGCAGCCGTTTTCAACCTGTGTGTCAAGAACCACTTGTGGGTCACATGTCAGATATCTACATTATGGTTTAGAACAGTAGCAACATTACAGTCATGAAGTAGCAACAAAATAATTTTATGATTGGGAGTCACCACTACGTGAGGAACTGTAGTAAAGGGTCCCAGCACTAGGAAGTATCTGTTGAGGATTGTGCTTTTCTCTATCCTTGATTTTGTCTTTGCTTCTCTGGCTCCCCTTTCTCTACTTTCCCCCTCTTATGTCTAGCAATATTTTGTCACTACAGAAACTGTCCACAGGAACCCCACTCATGCATGAATACATGTGTCACACTGTGTGACACACACACAAAAGGACAATCCCTCCTCCCATCAAAAAAAAAATTCTACCTGTATTTCAATAATAAATTAATGCTGAAATTTTGATTCATGAGAAAACTAAGGGTTTTTTTTTAAACTGGCAGGTTATTAAATTTAGTGATATATGGAGAGGTTTAAGCTTGCTTAAGATCTCTTTGGATAAGAATACCTATGACAAAATGTTTGAGGACTGAATTTTTGTCACAAAGATAAGACTCCAACCGCCTTCAGATTACTTCCTTCTGGACTAGGAAGCCGAGTAAACAGAAGAGAGTTACTTCCTTCTTGCAAAATGTTTATATTGGAGATGTTAAAAGGCCAGCTCTGTGTTCTCAGGACTGTAAATTATCTCAGCATTTTGATGGATCGTGCTGGCTTAATTTCCTCCCTCTAGTTAAAAAGAAATGCAGTTGATTGCATCTTGCTTATAACTAATCTTGAAAGAGAACCCTGCTTCACTCAGGTCTGTAGGGCTTGTGTACTATGGAATATTTGAGAATGTGTGACTTGAGCAAAGGATGTAGGTTGGTGGTAGAGCACTTGTCTAGAATGTGTGAAGAAATGTACTTTTTAATAAAACTTTTTAAAAAGTATTATTCTATTGCACATATAAGTGTTTTCCTTCACTGTATATGTGGGTACGTGCTTGGTGCTCACAGAGGCCACAAGAAGGCGTCAGATCCTCTGGAACTGGAGTTACAGGCAGTTGGAACCTGGCATGTGGGTCCTGGAAATCAAACCCAGGTCCTCTGGAAGAGTAGCTAATGCTTTTAACTGCTGAGCCATTTCTCAGCCTTTTTTTTTTAAATTGTGTCTGTCTGAATACGAGTTTGTGCACATTAAGGCTGTGTTCATGAAAGGTAGAAGAAGGCACTGGATCTTCCAGAGCTAGAGTCGGGGGAAATTGTAAGTCATCCAACTTGGATGCTGGGAACTGAACTCTGGTTCTCTGTAACAGCAGTAAGTGCTCTTAAATGCCAAGCTATCTCTCCAGTCCCCAGGACCCAAAGCCTGTTTTGTTTATTTGTTTTTGTTTTGGGGGGAGGGAGTAAATCTTATGATTTATTAATAAATTGATGTAAACTAACAATGCTTTTCTACATTAGCAGTTTTGAGAAAGTAATTTTACTCTGCATTACTGAAAGAACATGTAATAACGACTTTAAATAAAATCAAACACATATTTATTAATTTTAAAAGCTGAAGCCATGGGGTTTTAGAGATAGCTCAGCAATTAGAGCACATGGAATTCCTGCAGAGGAATTTGGTTTTGTTCCCAGCACACATATTGGTGACTTATAGCCATTTAATGCATTTCCAGGTAACTTCTTACCCCTACAGGGAACAAGTTACATAAGCAGTTAAAATGCATACAGGCAAGCAAAACACTCAGAGACTTAAATAAAAAATTTTTTTAAAACTGTAAATGTAAAAATTGAAGTCGAAGCTGTACACATAGCCCAGTAATAAAGTCGATGACTATGTGAGCATGAGTTGGCATGTAAATGACAGAGACCGATGCTGAGATCTACCTGTAATTCCAGCTGTAGGAATACAGACAGAGAGGATACCTAGAGTAAACTGGCTAACCCTCCTAGTTATAGCAATGAGTTCTGGGTTCAGCTGACAGACCAAGCCTCAATGAATAAAACTGAGTGTGATAAAGACTTCAGACATCAATGTTAGTATTCTTCATTCATACAAATGTACATAATTGTGTGCATCTGCACATACATGATAATCCTCATATGAACATGGCTACATGTGTACATAACAGACATATACATAAGGAAATAAAACCAAATTTGAAGTCATATTGATGCATATAAGTTATTTTTCAAAATTAACCATTAAGATACTTTTTTCTGATTATCTTTTTGTAGCAACCTGTTCAGGTCAGTCAACAGGGTCTCCAGCCCAGGAGTGAGGATTCACGCTTCCAATTCCCGCTGTGTCCTTCACTGTACCCCGCTTACTGGAGCTCCAACGTTGAGTCACCACTTTGTAGCCGCCCGAGCTACCTCATGTTCGGGGGGCCACTTTGTAATGGCCCGTTCTGCTGCTCCGGTCCGCGGGTCAGGGCCTAGCAAGAGAGAGAGTGGGGACGGAGACGAGAAGAATGGAGACAAGACAGGGAGTCTGATCAAGTCTCTTAAGTCTCTTTATTGGAAGGAAATCCTGGGTATTTATACCCTTTACCACGTGCCTTGCCCTCATGGACAAGCACAGCTGAAGGTACTACTACGTCATGTGCCTTGCAGCGTGGATATCACGTGCCCCTAGCTAGCAGTGAGGAGACCACGTGCACCTAGCATCGAGGAGACCACGTGTGCCTTGCAGCTGGTGGCACTAAACAGCAAGACAAGATATGTAAGAAAAACAAGATGTTTATCAGAGTGTGCTCAGCTGTTGTAGGCTGTTGAAAACAAGTCTCTTGTCAGGGTATATGGCTCGAGATGGTTGTAAAGATGATAGCCGCTTTCGGCTAGGTGTCGGCTCCCAACAGGTCCCCCTTTTTAAATTTGTTTTCAAAAGGGAAGGCTGGGAAAACTTACGGAAACCATGCCTGTCTTAGGTTGGAACAAAGGACCCCAGCCTCCCTTTCCCGTCTCTGGATACTCAACAGCCATTGGTTGAGCTCCTGTCTTAGGATGGTGAGGCCTCCCAGTTAGGGGCAAGGGTCTTGAGGTGTTCTCTTACCCGTCATTGACTATCCAACTTAGCGCGTAAGTTAGGGGTTAATCCTCGTCAGTCTTGATAACAGAGGTTTTAGAGTCCCCTATTTCCAGCCTGTAATAATGGACCTGTATGGGTTTCAATTGAGTAGCGTCTGTTGTCGTACAAAAGCCATCAGTCTGTTGAACAGCATGAACCCGAGAGACAAGAGACTTAATGCCTGAATGGTTGATGTAAACCATTCTGCCTTAGAGCAACACTCTTTTTTAAGGGTAGCACACAACTCTCTCTGTTGGAGGAGTAAAAAATATAAGCCTCTTCTATTCTGAAACACTATTTTCTAAATCTAAATCTGTATAAGTACAGAACTAATCATAACTTGGATATTAACAAAACAAGGAAATCCCTGTTCTTGTCCCAATCAATCTCAAACCCAAAAAACAACTATAGTAACTGTGGTAATGGGTTCTTTCTTGGGTCTAAACAATGTATCCCACTAAATCATAAATCAGGGAACCAAGAGTCTAATAGAGCCACCCTGGAGGTGTGGGTGGTGATATCTTCTGTACTGAGAACTTTCTAAGTCAGGTATACTGGTTGATCCACTCCAGTGAAGCATCTTCATGTTTCCTGTAAAGAAAAAATATGCTTCCCAGGGGATTTCTCCTCCCTGAATTTATTATTGTTGTCTATTTGTTTAATCAGTCTCTCTGGCAGCCAGCGTGTGGCATCTGCCGTTTGGGAATCAGAGGAACCAAAATATTCATCAGAGGAACCAAAGCCTTGATCCCCTCTCTTAGTACTCTTATATTTATGATTAGTAGGGATCAATGGGAGTAACAATAGTTGAGCTATCCTCCTTCCTGTAGGAATAGTGACTATATTCTGTATTGCCTTGGCCATTACCTTAATCTCACCTTGATAATCACTGTCTATAACTCCAGGAAAAATTTGTAGTCCCTGCATAGTAGCACTGCTTCTTCCCACTATCAGGCCAAACACATTTGGATAGAGTGGTCTAAACACTCCAGTGGGTAAGGCCTGAAGTCCCATTTCTGGGGTTAATACTGTGTGGGTGGCAGAACTGAGGTCCAGTCCTGCGCTTCCTGGTGTTGCTCGACTAAGTTCAGGAAGGGGTGGTTGTTTGCTGGTATGAAACTGACTGCCCCATAAGCCCATTTTGGCTTGTGTTGGTTCGGGGCCTGGGGCTAGCCCCTGTTCCCGTTTCCCTGATTATGGGAAAGGGTGTTTCCTTGTGCATCTGTCTTGGACCTACATTCACTAGCCCAATGCCTTCCACATTTGCAACGTGGGCATAGGCCAGGCTGTTTTCTAGGCTGTCTCTGGGTTAACTCATTTTCTGCCTTGCAATCTTTTGCAAAGTGTACAGGCTTGCCACATTTAAAACAGGCCTTTTTGTCTCTGCTTGCCAAAAAATCTCTTACTGATTGTCCTTGCATGGCAGCTGCCATAGCTAAGCCCTGTTGGTAGGAGGGCCCTATGTCAGAACAGAGTCTGATATACCCAGTAAGGTCTGTCTTTTTCCTATAGGGTCTAATGGCTGCTTGGCAGGCAGGATTGGCATTTTCATATGCAAGTTGTTTCACATAATCTACACCTGCCTCTGCATTACCAAAAATCCTTCCTGCTGTTGTCATTAATCGACGAACAAAATCAGAAAATTGTTCGTCAGGCCCTTGTCTGATTGAGGTCAAAGATGCACCAGGGTCTCCCTTTACCAGGAGTTTGCGCCAAGCCTTCATGGCTGCATTTTGAAATTGAGCAAATAAGCCTGGGTCATATTGCATCTGGTTATCACTAGAAGCAAATTGCCCTTCTCCTACTAAGGCATCAAAGGACCAACCATTACCTGCCTGAATGTTTCTCCTAGCTGTCTCTTTACAATTCTCATGATACTCTGATTTCCAAATAAGATAGTCACCACCACTAAGAACTGCTCTCACTAGAGTATTCCAATCACTAGGAGTCAGCCACTCCTCTGCAACAGATTCTTTTTTTTTTTTAAGATTTATTTATTATTTTATTCATGAGTACACTGTAGCTGTCTTTAAACACACCAGAAGAGGACATCGAATCTCATTATGGATGGTTGTGAGCCACCATGTGGTTGCTGGGATTTGAACTCAGGACCTCTGGAAGAGCAGTCGGTGCTCTTAACCGCTGAGCCATCTCTCCAGCCCTCTGCAACAGATTCTAAGATTGCAAGAGTAAAGGGAGCAGTGGCACCATATTGTGCCACAGAATTTCTTAATTCTTTAATAATTTGAAAATTAAATCCTGTGTGATGTCTCCACACAACCCCTTGAGCGTCTCTAGTCTCTGATAGAGGGAAAGCCTCAGCCTCTCCCTCCTCTGGCTGATCTGTGGCTGAACTTAAACCAGAGGACAGGGGCTGCCTTTGGACTCTGGGTTGAGGAACTCGAGGACCTGAGGGATTTTCCTTGCCCTCTCGAGATATCTTCCCTGTCTTTAATTTTTGTAGCTGATTAATTAAGTCCTGATACTCTTCCTCTAACTCTATTTGTTGTTTAAGAAGAGAAATTTGTTGCTTAAGGAGAGAAATTTTGTCCTGTAACTCCTTTCTGGGATCTACAACCACCATCTCCGTAGCAGGAGCATCTGGAGGTGGAGGAGCATAGGGAGGGGGCCTTCGGGAAGCGGGCCATTCAGGGTCGTAATTTTTGGCTGCCTCTTCCTCTAGGTCAGCACAATCTGGCTCTGACAGATTGATTACTTCAACCTTTGGTCATATTTTGGATTCTATGCTTTTCTTTTTCTTTTGAACATGAAAGACAGCAGTTAAACAGCGAAACAAAAGCAAACAATTAACACATGTAAGCAGCAAACAACAAAACAAAAACAAAGAGTTGAATTCAGGCTGACTTATTTCCTGCCCCATTATCATTACTATGACCTACTGGTCTCCACACAGCAGTTTCCTGCCGAAATCACCTCTGTTTCACCTCTGAAGTTTCAGTCGACCCTTCTCCCAGTAACGTCCCTCACTGGGCCTCTTGTTCGCCACTTTGTAGCAACCTGTTTGGGTCAGTCAGCAGGGTCTCCAGCGCAGGAGTGAGGATGCACGGTTCCAATGCCGGCTGTGTCCTTCATTGTACCCCACTTACTGGAGCTCCAATGTTGAGGCGCCACTTTGTAACCGCCCGAGCTGCCTCACGTTCGGGGGGCCACTTTGTAATGGCCCGTTCTGCTGCTCCGGTCCGCGGGTCAGGGCCTAGCAAGAGAGAGAGTGGGGATGGAGACGCGAAGAATGGAGACAAGACAGGGAGTCTGATCAAGTCTCTCAAGTCTCTTTATTGAAAGGAAATCCTGGGTATTTATACCCTTTACCACGTGCCTTATCCTCGTGGACAAGCACAGCTGAAGGCACTACGTCATGTGCCTTGCAGCGTGGATATCATGTGAACCTAGCTTGCAGAGTGAGGAGACCATGTGCCTAGCAGCATGGATATCACGTGTGCCTTGCAGCTGGCGGCACTAAACAGCAAGACAAGATATGTGAGAAAAACAAGATGTTTATCAGAGTGTGCTCAGTTGTTGCAGGCTGTTGAAAACAAGTCTCTTGTCAGGGTATATGGCTCGAGATGGTTGTAAAGATGATAGCCGCTTTCAGCTAGGTGTCGTCGGCTCCCAACACTTTTTTTTATTGGATATTTTATTTATTTACATTTCAAATGTTATCCCCTTTCCCAGTTTCCCCTCCCTCTGCTTCTATGAGGGTACTCACCCACCTGCCCACCCAATTCTGCCTCCCCACCCTGGCATTCCTCTATACTGGGGCATCAAGCCTTCACAGGACCAAGGGCCTCTCCTCCCATTGATGTCCGACAAGGCCATCCTCTACTACATGTGTGGCTGGAGCCCTGGGACCCTCCATGTGTACTCTTTGGTTGGTGGTTTAGTCCCTGGGAACTCTGGGGGTGGGGTAGTGTTGGTTGATATTGTTGTTCTTCCTATTGGTTGCAAACCCCTTCCGCTACTTCAGTCATTTCTCTAACTCTTCCATTGGGGACCCCGTGCTCAGTCCAATGGTTGGTTGTGAGCATCGGCCTCTGTATTTGCCAGGTTCTGGTAGAGCCTCTCAGGAGACAGCTATATCAGGCTCCTGTCAGCAAGCACTTCTTGGCATCCACAATAGTGTCTGAGTTTGGTGTCTGTATATGGGATGAATCCCCAGGTAGGGCAGTGTAGCCAGCCATTCTGCTGCTCCAGTCCGAGGGTCAGGGAGCAAGAGAGAGAATGGGAACAGGAACGCAAAGAATGGAGACAAGACGAAGTCCTTCTTAGAAGGAGCAACAAAATACTCAAGGGAGCAAATATGGAGACAAAGTGAGGGACAGAAACTGAAAGAGGGGCCGTCTGAAGACCATTCCACCTGAGTATCCATCCCATGTGCAGTCACCAAAGATAGATGCTGATGTGGAAGTCAGGAAGTGCATGCTGATAAGAGCCTGATATGGATGTCTCCTCAGAGGTCTTCAAGAGTCTGACATATTCAGAGGCAGATGCTCACAACTAGCCATTGAACTGATAATGGGGTTTCCAATGGAGGAGTTAGAGTGAAGGCCATTGGAGCTGAAAGGGTTTGTGGTCCCATGAGGAGATCAACAATACCAACCAACCAGAGCTCCCAGGGTCTAAACCACCAGCCTAGGAGCACTTAGGGAGGGATCCAGGGCTTCAGCTGAATATGTAAGAGTGGAGGGCCCTGCTGGGCATAGGTGGAAGAAGAGATCCTTGACCTCATGAAGGCTGGATGCCCCAGGGGGTGGGAATTTGAGGGTGGGGAGGTGGGAGTGGGGGGGTAGGTAGGGGTTACATCCGCAGAGAAGAAGGAGGAGGGGTGAGGGGATAGGGAGTTCCTGGGTGGGTGGGGGATGGGGTAAGGGGATAACATATGAAATGTAAATAAAACATCCAATAAAAAAAAAAAACAGGAAAAAAAAAGACGAAGTCTGCCTGCTGGAGACGGAGTCTGAGTCTGTCTGCTCTCTGTCGAGTCTGTCTAGTCGAAGTCTGTCTGGAGACGAAGTCTGTCTGCTCTGACTAGTCTGTCTGCTCTCTGCCTCTGCCTCTCCGTCGAGTCTGTCTAGCTCTCTGTCGAGTCTGACTAGCTCTGACTCTGGGTTTGCCCTGGCCTCTCCTTTTATATCTCTCCTGAGTCAATCAAGTGCTGGGATTAAAGGCATGTGCTACCACTGCCTGACCTTGACTGAAAGGATCAAGATAATTATCAGAGTGTGTTCGGCTGTTGTAAACAAGTCTCTTGTCAGGAGGGTATATGGCTCAAGATGGCTGCAAAGATAATAGCTGCTTTCGGCTCAGAGTCAGCTCCCAACAGGGCAGTCTCTGGGTGGCCTTTCCTTCAGTCTCTGCTCCACACTTTGTCTCCATATTTCCTCCTGTAAGGAAGAAAGAAGAGTAAAGTGTGGATACTTCAGTCCAAAGCCTGTTTTTAATCCTTAGCAACACACACACACAAAGTAAGGTATGAGTAATATACTACTAATTTTAGGAGGAGAAGTCTATAAACATGGTCCTTTTTATTCCCTGGAAGAATTCTAGTATCAAGCCTTAGCAAACAAGATATGCAAAAGAAGAATTGCCTTAACATCATTAATGTTAAGTAAGAAGGAAAAAACCCTGGGTATGTTTGAAGGATTGCTTTTTGATAGCTTCTGGGTTTTCTTGTTTGTTTTGTTTTTTGGGTTTTATTGTTTTGGTTTTTTTTTGTTTTTTTTTTTTGTTTTTGAGACACAGTTTCTCTATGTAGCCCTGGCTGTCCTGGAACTCACTCTGTAGATCAGGCTACCCTCGAACTCAGAAATCTGCCTGCCTCTGCCTCCCAAGTGCTGGGATTAAAGGCGTGTTGCCACCACTGCCAGGCTGATAGCTTCTGTTCTGTTCTGTTTTCTGCAAGTGATCACTAAGTATTAAGGGCCCAGTGAAATCACTGAATGGATGGCTCCATGAGTGGGAACAAGGCTAACTGTGAATAGCAAACTGTCACCTGTTTATCTCTGGGGTTATAGAGACTAGCCAGAGGCATTTGAGGGAGTCCAAAGCTACTACGGCTACTACCTCTTCAAGGCAGAGAGAATAGCAAAAAGGCCAAGAAGAGAGCAGTGTACAGATCTAGAGTGGGGGTAATCTGGAAGAGCCTGGAAGTTTAGGGCCAGAAGATTCTGGTGGCTTTGATATGGGTTCAGGTATGAGCTAATTGGGAGCTAGAAATGATTGGCTTGTAAGAATTACTTCATGGGGGCTAGAGAGATGGCTCAGAAGCTAAGAGCACTGACTGCTCTTCCAGAGGTCCTAAGTTCAGTTCCCACATGGTGGCTCACAACCATCTGTAGTGGGATCCGATGCCCTCTTCTGGTGTGTCTGAAGACAGCTACCAGTGTACTCATATAAATACAATAAACAAATCTTTTTTTTTTTTTAAAGAATCACTTGCAGAATACAGAACAGAACAAAAGCCATCAAAAAAGCAATCCTTCGAGCATATCTAGGATGTTTTCCTTCTCTCTTAACACTAAGTAGAACTGATGGTAAGAATCATTTGACAGAGGTAGTGGGAAATAAGAGAAGAGACTCTTCCCGGCAGGCAGAAAATCATGTCACAGGTTTCAAAGGAGTGCTAAGTGTCATTTTGGAGTTTGGGGTTTGAGGCCTAACAATCCCAAACTGCTGTTGCTTTTCCAGCCAAGTGTATTATTTTTTAATATTTACTTGTTTATTTATGTAATGTATATCAGTCTTTCTATATGTATATCTGCATGAGAGTGTTAGATCCCCTGAAACTGGAGTTACCCACAGTTGTGAGCTGCCATGTAGGTACTAGAAACTAAACTCCAGGTCCTCCGGAAAGGCCACCAGGGCTCTTAACCACTGAGTCATCTCTCCAGCCCTCTCCCAACCCCACCCCCAGTATTTTTTTAATAAGAACTATAAAAGGAGGTTCTTGTCAAGGATTCCTTTTGCATTCATATCAGGACTCACTGATAACACCATTGTAAGCATGGGTTATCAAGATTTTCTATTTATTATCAAGATATCTCTTTTCTCATTTCTCACTAATTGAGGGGCTCAGGCTACGTTCTCATGGGTTGCCACAGATTCTAGGCTTTCAGGGCCTGCCAACAAGTGACCTTTCTCCTCCATAGTAAGGCTAGGACACTGGAAACAAGGTACTAGGCCAGCTATTCTTTAAGGTAATTTACTGGCTTTGTGAAGGCAACCTCACTTCCTGGAAACTGTCAGGTCATATTTGTCTTCATATATAGCATTCACAAATACTGTGCTTGAGTCATATAACCACAGAGAACAGATTATTACTGAACTCATTCAAATAACTATATCCCCACAAAAATAAAATACTTGACAAAATTTTCTAAATGCTAAAGGGATGGGGTAGTGAGAAAAAGAAAAGTTTAATTTTTAGTTTTTAATGGTATACCACCCAAGTACCATAAGATATAGACTGCTATTGTTTGAATGTGTGCTCCAAACCTCTTATGGAAATACAGTTGGTGTGGTAATGCATTCATTAAGAGGTAAGATGGTGTGAGTGTGTGTGTGTGTGTGTTTGTGTGTGTGTGTGTGTGTCTGAGTTTGTGTGTGTGTGTGTGTTTGTGTGTGTGTGTGTGTCTGAGAGAGAGAGAGAGACAGAGAGAGAGAGAGAGAGAGAGACAGAAAGAGAGAGACAGAAAGAGAGAGAGACAGAGAGACAGAGAGAAGGAGGGAGGGAGAGAGAGAGGGAGGGAGGGAGGGAGACAGAGAGAGATGTTTATGGGTTGTATGCTCATGTGCATGTATATGTGTATGTGAACATCAGAAGTTGGTATCTAATATCTTCTTCAGTTACTGTCCACCTCATTTTCTAAACTGACTCTCTCATTGAACCTGGAATTTACTGATTCATCTGGACTGGCTGGGCAGCCAGTAAGCTTCAGGGCCCAGGTTTCTCTGCCTCCTCAGTGCTGGCTTTACAGACAAGAGCTGCTGCACCTGGCCTTCTTTTGTGTGGGGGGATGCTGATACCTCAATGTATCAGGCACTTTACTAGCTGAGACATCTCCCAAACCCCAAGAGTTGGGATCTCTGAGAAGTAACTAGTTTACATACCAAGAGTTAGGATCTCTTAGAAGTAACTAGTTTACGTACCAAGAGTTAGGATCTCTGAGAAGTAACTAGTTTACATAAGCGGTAGCCTTGTCAATGCTATAATGTCATCATCTAAAAGTAAGTTACCACAGGAGAGAGATCTGAGCCTCTGTGCTCTTCCTCTCACATATGCTCATTTTCCATGACATGCCATGATCGCCATGTGGTTACATTGTAGATATCAACTCACCTGGATTAACAGCTGCTTAGATGGCTGGTGGATAGTGGTTTATGAATGTGACTGTGACAATAGTTCCAGAATTGAAAAGTATGTAGGCCAGCAAATTGAGTGAAGATCTTCCCTTGCAAGGTGCGGACTTTATTCAGTCTGGAGTGATCCCTGATAGGAAGCAGAAAGACAGAAGTAAGGAGAGTCATTCTCCCCTCCCTCCTGGAGCAAAGACCCTTCACCTCTTAGCCTTGGACATCAGAATTCTAGGTTGCTTTGACTTTAGGACTCTGGCTTAAGCCAGCCTTTGTCCCAGTAACTTCCCTGATTCTGAGGCTTGCAGACTTGAGCTCAGACAAGCCAGTTACTTCTCTGCTTCTCTAGTTTGCAGATAACCTTTTGTGAGACTTCTCACCCCACATGATCATGTTAGCCAATTCACACAGTAAACCCCCTCTCTTGAGACTTTTCTGTTTCTCTTAAAGAACCCTGATTTGGAGGAGGCTGTCACCATGGCAGCCCATCGATGTTGGACTTTCCAGCCTCTAGAAGAGTGAGCCATATAACGTAAGTTTCTGTTGTTTATAATTTACTCAGCTTCAAACTGGTTGCTGTGGCCCAAGCCTTTAATTCAAGCACTTGGGAGGCAGAAAGAGGCAGAAGACTGAATTCTAGGTCAGCTTGGTCTACAGAGCAAGTTCCAGGACAGCCAGGGTTTACAACAGAGAATCCAATTCTCTAAAGAAACATCATCATCATCATCATCATCTCAGCCTCAGGTGTTCTGGCACACTAGAGAGGAGAAGATTTCATTACATCTAGAAAACAGGACATGTGTTAGTGAGACTTCAAACAAAAGGCACGGGCATCGCCATCCTTTCCACTATTTCACTGACTCGAGTGTAGGCAGTTCTTGCTCTTTGCTCCTGGTTTTCTGAATCAATCTTTCCTCCACTCGGGTTTTGGAAATTCTTATATAGCCCAAAGATCTGGTCCTTAGAGTCCCTGAAGTCTGTCCTTTTCAGAAACTTTTCCAGAACCACTTAAAAAGGAAACACTTTGGAGTTTTAGGAACTTACAGAAGCTTTCAGGGACAAATAATCATCAAACACATTCGCTGTGTGGAGGTGACAAAAGACTTAAAACGACTATGGTTAAGGACCTGAGGGGAGTCCGTCACAGCGGGTTCACAAGGGAGTCTGCCTGGGAGTCTGTCAAGGTTCATAAGGGAACCTGTCTATTTCTATGTTGTAAGAAACAATAACTTATTAACATGGTGTTGTAAGATTATTAGAGCTGTGATTACTAACATTAAACTCAGACATCAGATATTTATGAGGTTTGTACAATCTTTGTAAAATTTCTACCAAATAACACACACATAAAATACATAAAGAAAGATCAACATCATTCGTTTGGCAATCTTTCCTGCGAAACTTATCAAATGAACCTAAATAATTTAACTATGAGAAAAAAAAATCTACTGAGATTTTCCAAAGGAGCTTTTGGAAAACCCTAGAGTTAGTCTGAGGTTGAAAGACTTTGTTCAGCTAGATGTAGCATTACTCTCCTGTAGCTCTAGCTGGCCAAGGAGATAAATGAAGCAGTATCTGCTGTGTAACTTTCCCAAAAAAAATGTCTGGCACATCCGGCACGATGCTGGGAGGTCAGAGCTGACTCATACAAGCCCAGGTTGCTGGGGAAACTGGCTCATTTCGGGATCTAATGCAGTGATGGATGATTACAGAAGGTTGCGCTACTCTTAACCAGTCCCACCCATCAGGGTCCTAGCTTATGATTTTAAATCTAGTACAGAATCCACGGAAATCTGGACTCAGTGTACCACCTAGTGTCAAAACAAGCAGGACCGTAGGCTTAGTTAACAGAGACAAAACTAGATTTGATAAAAGTAATGCTTTTTTTTGTGTTCTCTGTCCTTGCCCTAATTAGGGATTCTTCTGGTCTTGGTAAACACTGTGCTATAGGAAGATTGCCTTGCTGCAATGTGGCACGTAGGAAAGCTAAAGGACAACCTGCTGCAACACCCCACCCCTTTCTGTGACATTTAAATTATTTTTGCCCTCTCCTCTAGGATGTCTGCTGATCCCTGGTGGGGATGTTATATGTTAGCTTACTGCTGTTTTAGAGTATAGATCACAGCAGCAGCAGATGTGTACTTCTGGAATAGACAGCCTAGAATGTGTGGAAAAGTGTCATGGTCTCTGAATGGCCTGTGTCATTAATACTTCATTGTAACTGGCTCGAAGCGTTTTTTATACTATCTCAGCTATAGGCACAGCTTTGGGGGAGGGGACCAATGAGGACCAGGGGTCTCCATTGTCACCAACCAGTATGTCCAGGAGTATTTTGTTTTGTCATACTATCCTTTTCATTCCTGCTTTTTCCTCACTTGGCAAGAATATGCTTTTGTGAGACATGGTTGTACATACCTTTAATCCCAGCAAGGAGGGAGTAGAGGCAGGTAGGTCTCTGAGTTTGAGGCCATGATTGTATAGTGAGACCCTGGAGGTGTCTGGGAGGAGGAGGAGGAATGAGGAGAAAGAAGGAAGCTATTGCTATTGGACAGGAGTTTGAGAGATTCAAATTAAAGAACATTGAGACCAATTTAATAAAATAACTAGGGTTGGGTTTAGCTCCTGATAGACCAGGTACTTAGCACAAATCAGGCCCTGTGTTTAATATCCAGCATAAAAACTCACATTGGTAGATAGATAGATAGATAGATAGATAGATAGATAGATAGATAGATAGATAGACCACACACACACACAAACACACACACAGATGATGGATGAATGGATGGATAGATCTCTGTGGCTGAATGCTTACCTGGCATGTGAAAGGCCCTGATCTATTTCCCAGAACCAAGGGGACACTGAAGTCATGGCTGTTGGCATTTAGTCTAGCCTCTACCCCACAGTTACCAGGCAACAGCCATATGAGTCTGACTCACTATAAAAGAGGCTGCTTGCCCCCCTCCTTGCTCTTTTGCTCTTCTCCTCTTGTTCTTATCCCTTATCCTCTTCCCCCCCCCGTCTCCCCATTGCCCTCCCCTCTCTCCACATGCTCATGCCCAGCTTCTACTCCTCTATTCCTCCTCTCCCTCCCTCCTTTCCTCCCTCCCTTCTCTCTCTCTCTCTCTCTCTCTCTCTCTCTCTCTCTCTCTCTCTCTCTGCCATTCTCTTTCTCTGCTAGCCCTTCAACTCCCCTCCCCATGCCCTAAATAAATATTCTATACCATACCATTGTGGGGTTGGTATGGGGTTGGTACCTCAGGGGGAAGGGATGCCTCAGCATGGGCCCACAGAGGCACGCCCTTCCCCCACACCTACTGCCCCTCCACTAAACATCTCTTCTCTTTATCTTTTTATAAAACATACAATGACCCATATCACTATTTTGTTTTCTTAAAATGTCTTGCATTTAGAATGTGCATGTGTCCACATGAGTTTATGTGTGTCACATATGTACAGTACCCATAGAGGCCAGAAACAGATTGTTGAATCCTTTAGAACTAGAGGTATAGGTAGTTGTAAGCCATTCTGTGTGGGTGCTGGGGACCAAATTCAGGTCCTCTGCAAGAGCAGCAAGTGCTCTTAACAATTGAGTTATTTCTCTGACCCCTATTTTGTTTCCTTCTCAAACAAAGTAGCACTGAGACTCTGGTAAATAGTCATATTTTAGGGAAGGACAGATATCAACAAATCTCTAAGAATTTGTAATGCATAAAGTGTCTACATTTTTTGTATTAGTAGCATTATAATAGCCTAAGTCAGGCTCCTCTTCTGAATTGACATGCACACCACCGATAGTAGCATATTGAATAAACCTATTTATTTTAGTAACTCTTGTTTTTTTAATAAGAAAGAACAATATAGAATTTTTCAGATGCCTTCTAAGAAATAAGTTTCAGTTGCCAAGTGTGTGATACAAGGTTTGCAGTTGGAAAGGAAGGCAGGATGTCAACAGCCGTCAAGCAGTTTGAACCCTGAGTCACTAGGAAACAATACTTGGTTATGCATTCAACCAAATGATAATAAAAGATTTAGAAAGTACACATGAGGATAGCGTGACTATAAAGAACCTTTGTTCTTTCAAAGTGGGAAGTCTTTGTCCCTTTAAATACTCAAGAGCATGATAAAGTCAACAAAAAGTCCAGGAAGCTATTACACAGGAGCTTTGTCCTACAGAGCGATTATTGGAACATAAAAATTTCTTCCAGCTTCTCAAGGGTTAGGTGTGTCTTCTCTCACTGAGGCCAGACTAGGCAGTCCTCTGCTATATATGTGTCAGAGGCCTTGAACCATATAGTGTATGCTGCCTGGTTGGTGGCTCAGTGTCTGAGAGATCTCAGGGGTCCAGGTTAGTTGAGTTTCCTATGGGGTTGCACTCCTCCTCAGTTTCTTTCAGCCTTTCCCTAATTCAAACACAGGCATCCTTGACTTCAGTCTGTTGGTTGGGTGTAAGTATCTGCCTCTGTCTTAGTCAGCTGCTTGTCGGGCCTATCAAAGGACGGCCATGATAGATGGCTCAGCTGTTAAAGGCTAGGCTCACAACCAAAAACTATTATTATATTTTTTAAGACAACGTCTATGTAGACCAGTTTCAAACTCACAGAGATCTATTCGTCTCTGTCTCTTAAGTCCCTTAGCCAAAAAAGTTTTATACTTTAAACAAATAGAAAAATCAATCATAGTTTTACATCAGGACTATAGTTGATGTTAAAACTTCTGACATTATGAATAAAACCATTAAACTTTAGTCATCTCTACCCACCATAAAAAGAAATTCCTTGTCCACGAATCTTCTAAAGTTTTTTGCATCCATGTGTAGCTTTTCTTACATCTTCCTCTTCATTATGAAACAAAGGTGCATTTCACTTCAGCTCAGAATTACTCTTGTTCGTAAAAATTCATCCTGTATACCTTGCTTACAAATGACCCTCTCTGCCATGTTGTTCTTACAAGGAGCTTATTCATATATATTGATTGTGACTGGTGTCCAGAGACAGTGAGGCAGAATATAATTGTGACAATAACACACAAGTGTTTTTAACAAACCAGCAGAACTTATAGATATATATGCCATAACTTCTACAGTAATACACTACTTCCAAAAGTCACAAAAAATGGACATGTTCATTAGCAGATCCAAGTATATAGCTTCTCTGTATTACATGAAAAGAGAGACAAAGTCCAAGATCTGCCTAAGTTAAGTTATATGGAAAGTTCAAAACCAGCTTAGGCAACTTAGAGATACTTTTTTTTAAAAAAAGATGTATTTATTTTATGTATGTGAGTACACTGTCACTGTCTTTAGACACACCCAGAAGAGGGCATCAGATCTCATTACAGATGGTTGTGAGCCAGCCACCATGTGGTTGCTGGGAATTGAACTCAGGACCTCTGGATGAGCAGTCAGTGCTCTTAAACTCTGAGCCATCTCTCCAGCCTTTAGAGATACTCATGTCAAAATTTAAGAACAAATTATAAGACATTTTATATGTAGTGATGACATAAAAATAGAAATGAAGTGGTCTGGGAATTATTGTATGTTATATATGACATATTATGCATTATATAGTGTGTATAATGTGTATATAATATTATATATTGTAAATATTATGTATGCTTTATATATGTATATATATTATGTAACACATTGCACTTTCTAATGGCACTAAAACAAATGAATAATCAATGAAGAGATGGGAAAGATGGAGGAATGAGGTGGTGAGTGCACAACAGGAGAGGTGGAACTAGAGACAAGACAGAGGAGGACCTTGTCAGTCCTGAATAGGGCAGACAGGGTGGGGTGCAGAAGCCTCGAGTTTGTGCATACTCAGACACACACACACACACACACACACACACACACACACACACTGCCCAACAGCATGATCACCCTGGTTCTGAGCAATGACAAAATGTCCAAGAATGGCTCATTTTCTGATTGGACCTCCTCAAAAGACCTCTATGGTCCATGCTACCCATGGAGGCCACTTTTGTATCTGTGGTCCACTGCCCTAGGCCATGTTTGTTAGCATTTGTCTAAGCTCTGCCCCACAGTTACCTGTCAACAGCCAGGTATGCCTGACTCACTATAAAAGGGGCTGCTTGCTCTCTCCACTCTCTCTTGCCTTCTTGCTCTAGCTCTGTCCATTTGTCCTGCTCTCCCCTCTCTCTCCATGTGCTCATGGCTGGCTTCTACTTCTCTACTCTCTTTCTCTGCCTTTCTCTGTCTCTACTACCCTCTCAGATCCCCTCTCCATGCCCTGAATAAACTCTATTCTATACTATACCATTGTGTGGCTGGTCCCTCAGGGGGAAGGGATGCCTCAGCATGGGCCCTCGGAGGCACCCCCTTCCCCCACACTTGACTGCACCTCCACCAAACATATTCTTTCTCCCCTCTATCTTTTTATAAAACACAATGAAGTTGAAGCAGGAGTTCATGTGGTTGTTTGGGGTACTACAGCAGCCAGGAGCTATGTTGATGTCTATGGCCCGTGTTACCATCTAAGGCCATGCGGATACCTGTGGTCTATGCTTCTGCCTGAAGCCATGTTGATGTTCATAGGCCTTGCTGTCACCCAGGACTATGTTGATGTGAGAGGAGTGTGTACCACCAGAGACCATATTGATGTCCATGGTCCATGCTGCTGCCAAGGTCCATGTTTGGGTCTGTGGTCCTGTGGCAGCTGGGAGTCATGTTTATGTCTGTGGCCCAGGTTACCACCAAAGGCTACTTGAATATCTGTGCTGCCACCTGAGGCCATGTTCATGTCCTTAGTTTGTGCTGACACCAAAGATTATGATGGTGTCCATGGCCCATGCTGAACCAGAGAGCTGTGTTGGTGTCTGTGTTCTATACTGCCATGCGAGACTATACTGAAGTCTGCTGATGCCGGAGGCCACATGGATGTCTATGGTCTGTGCTGTCACCAGAAACCACATGAACGTCCATGCTCCATGCTTCCACTGACTGTGAAGAGCTAAGAAGCTACTTTCGCTGTGGTATCAATGATTGCAGACTAACAGTTGAGAAAGAGGGACATAGAAGGCTTCTGTGACAACCCCACTACCCCACAAAAAGTAACAACCTAGACAGAAAGCCATTGAAGAAAACTCTTAAAAACTGTCATAAGGATGCTGGAGTGTAGCTGTCCACAGTTGATGGCTTCTGACAGGGTTGTGGTTGGGGAAGGACTCAGTTTTATTTAAGGGGCTGGCCACTGGGAGTTTGACCATGTTTCAGTGAGCATATGGGCAACACAAATTGGTATTCTTCCTCCTCCTCCTCCTCCTCCTCCTCTTCCTCCTCCTCTTCTTCCTCTTCTTCCTCTTCTTCCTCTCTCTCTCCTCTCCCTCCTCTCTTCTTCTTCTTCAAAATATTATGGAAAGAAAAACATAAAGTTTGCGGGGCTGCATAGCTGGCTCAGCAGTTAAGAGTACTACTGACTACTCTTGGAGAAGATCCAGATTCAGTTCCCAGTACCCACATAATAGCTTACAACCATCTGTAACTCCAACTTCAGGGAATCTGACACCTTCTTTTCACCTTCATAGGCACAAGATTTCCACACAGATATACATGCAGACAAAATATCATATATATATAAAATAAAAACA
The DNA here is from genome assembly GCF_004785775.1 of Grammomys surdaster. Taxonomy (NCBI): domain Eukaryota; kingdom Metazoa; phylum Chordata; class Mammalia; order Rodentia; family Muridae; genus Grammomys; species Grammomys surdaster. The sequence continues at coordinate 9,633,962 of NW_021620966.1, read as the reverse complement.
AATACATCTTTAATGAAATTGTTAGAATAATAACTCAATTTTGGTTAATACCAAATGAACATTTTCTTTTTTTTTTATAGATTCTTTTTTTTCTTCTTTTTTTTTTCTTTTTTTTTTGTTTTTTTGGTTTTTTTTGTTTTGTTTTTTTCTCTGTGTATCCCTGGCTGTCCTGGAACTCACTCTGTAGACCAGGCTGGCCTCAAACTCAGAAATCCACCTGCCTCTGCTTCCCAAGTGCTGGGATTAAAGGCGTGTGCCACCACTGCCCAGCATCCAAATGAACATTTTCATGATCTTCAATATCTTCTACTTATTTATTTGACCCTTAAGTCCATGGAAGTTTAGAAAGAATATGGCCAATTAAAATTAAAATATATGAAAAATGAATTTGAATGTATGATTCTACTTAGGATTGGTATCTCAAAAAAAAACAACAACAACAGTGAGTTTTCTTCTGTTTACTTTCATCTTTGTTTTTCTGAAACAAAGTATTGGCTGGCCTGTAACTAACTATGTAGACCTTAAACTCATAGTGTTAGTCCCACCAGGCAAGAATATGAACACTACCACAAGTTTTGAGGCAAAATGTATTAAATTTTGGCCAGAATGATGGACACTGACCAGGTTCATACCCAAGAATCCCAGACAATAGCTATGAATTACGTTAGACAGGTGCCTATAAGGCAAACCCTACGAGGCTGCAGCTTCCCCTTTCGTCCAGTGGGGGCAGGCGTACATCCAGACCTGCTTCCTGCCTAAGGACCTCCCATCTATGTGTAATCAGGCACATCCTGTAAAGTTGGGGCAACCATGCTTGTTGATAGAAGTGAAAACACACGGCTTGCTATCTTATATAAACAACCCCCAGCATTCCAGGAAGTTGTCTGTTCTTGAGCAAATGTGGCTTACAAGTTAAGGGCACTTTTGTCTCATAGATCTCTTAAGTGTAGTAATTTAAATTTAAAACATAACTTTAGACCTCACAGTGGAGATCTGCCTGCCTCTGCCTCCTAAGTGCTGGAATTAAAGGCGTGCACCACCATGCTCTGCTTTTATTTTGCATTTCTGAGGAGCAAGCCTAGAGCCTTGTGCAGAGCAGTCAACTACCCTACTACTGGGCTACATCTTTACCCCTAAAAATAATTTCATACTATGTTAGAATTATTGGCAGAGGCATTTTCTAAATTTTCTAGAATTTTGGAAATTATTTCAGTAAGACTTATTCATCTTTAAGCAGTCTGAGCAGAATTCCTGTAACCAATCTTTATAATTTAAATTGGTAATATCTTTCAGAAATGTCACAGACTCACAGATATATAAATGTGTATATAGATTTAGAGACTTCCTATTTTAAATCTTTGCCCAATTTTGTATTTTTGCCAAACAGAAATACAGAATTCAGTGGAACAACTCTCTCATTACCCTGTGCGAACTTCTAGTTGGCCTGAGTTCAAAACTCAAGTAAATAGGCAAAAATTGAAAAGAATAACAAACTGCAGTCTTTCCATCTTAGACAAGGCCTCTAGAATCATCTAAGTAGTTTGCAAAGCTCACCACGAGACAGACCATGAAATTAAAAGAAGGTGGCACTTGAAAGCAAGCCAGCACGCAAAAATAATCAAATCTTTACTGTCCTACCAATTACAAGAAGCAGAACACAGAACAGGAATGGGAGTTACTCCACCCCCAACACTCATTGGCTCCCTGGATTCCCAGTCAAGAATAAAAAGCCCCAGGGCTCCCAAAGACCTCAATGCCTAAGCAGGGTAAACAGAGAGCCCGCCTCAGGTCCTGGCCTGTCCAGTTCACAGTGTGAGGGAAGTCCTGGTGGAGCAGTATATATTTTTCTCTATGTAGAGCTAGTTTTCAAGGTATAGACTTCAATCCCAGCAAATTGAAAATCACCAAACAGAATGGACTCTTGGGGTCTGTGTCTGGCCTAGAACAGAGACTTGGAGGTCACAAAGTCATCCATGATGCTACGGGATTGACAAGTTAGGCATCCGAGTATAACTTGAGTTGTGTGAGAAGAGTAGGTAGTGGTGCTTTGTTAAGTGGTAAGTTTTGAGACGGGGTTTCTGTTAGGGGTGGGCCATGGAATGCCATGGAACAGACCCCACTAGAGAGACTTATTGGGGATTATATAAAAAGACTGCCTCTGAGTAAAGGCAGAGGAGAAAGAGAGAGACAGAGTAGGCCATGATGGTGAGGACCTTTTATAGGGGCATGTAGCACATTTGCATAGGAAGATGCACTATTCATGGCGTCAATGGAAATGTGTGGCGTTTGAAGGCAGGTGAAGACTTGGCTGCTGCTGGCACTGAGTCACTGTGGACGGGTGGAGGGGAGCACCTGGTTCCTAACAATTTCACTAGAAAGCCCAAATGGCCTTAGACTTGTGACTCTCCTGCCTCAGCCTCCTAGGTGCTTAGATTACAAGCATGGACCCTTTACACCTAGCTTGGAAAAGTGATTCTTTGTGGTAAATAATTTCTTAAATTTAGGGACCGGGGTATTGAACAGGTGGTTAAAGCCATTTCATCACTGTTTTCTGGAATCCACAACTCAAATAAAATTATACATGGTCCCTAAACAACAATCTGACCACTAGCTTGATGCCACAGTGGGATGCCTGGACACCATCTTCACATAACCACAGGTAGGAACAGTGCAAAAATGCTGTTGCCTAGCAACTTTGATTTTCTTGTTGATGTATATGTAACAAAAGACTGAAAATCCTGACGACTACTAGGAGATAAATAGTTCATGTCAAAGGCCATACATTTACAAAGGCTCAAACCAGCTAAATTATAGGGTGGTATTGTTTTCTCCAACAGCCTTTAGTTAATTAGTCAATTGGGGTAAATGAGGGACGAAAGAGATCATGGTTTTGATCCAAATTAGAGTAATTCTGCATGAATTCCCAGAATTCTGAGGGTCACAGCCACATATGGCCAGGGGAAGATGCACAGGCAGGGGGGTTCAAAGCTACACAAAGAGTAAAGACTTGAAAAAGAAGAAATGACAAAGGGACTGGACATCCTGAAGAAGTCAAATAGCATACAGTGAGAATAAAGAAGCGACTCAACAAAGTGAAAGGAGATTAGGGACCATTGCCACACTGTAAGGTTTCAGGGCCATTGCCACGCTGTAAGGTTTCAGGACCATTGCCACACTGTAAGGTTTCAGGACCATTGCCACGCTGTGAGGTTTCAGGGCCATTGCCACACTGTAAGGTTTCAGGGCCATTGCCACACTGTAAGGTTTCAGGACCATTGCCACGCTGTAAGGTTTCAGGGCCATTGCCACGCTGTAAGGTTTCAGGGCCATTGCCACACTGTATGGTTTCAGGGCAGTGGGCAGAACATAGCCATGGCTGGAGTGGAGAGTAGCAGACAGACTTAAATCACAGGCTGAGAATGTGGAGATGTGACTAGCAGAGTGGGAAGGAACCCGAAGTATTGCAGTGGAGAAGGAAAATTCACTTGCCTCGGTAGTTGGGGACCATGGTTTGCTTGATGGTGGTAGCATTTGGGAGCACAGATGTGGAACACCTTCTTAGTTCCATGCATGAGGGCCTGAGAGGGAGAGATACCAGTGCCCTTTAGTTACACAATTAATTCCTAAATGCCTAATCATTCTGTTATTAGCAACTAAAGCAAGGGGCTGATGGGATAGCTCATTGGTAGAAAACTTGCCTAGCATGCATGAGGCCTGAGGTTCAATTCCAGTCCTTCAAAAATGAAAAGCATCCAAGCACAGGGGTGAATGTGTAGCTCAGTGGAAGACCATGTTCTTAGCATGACTGAGCCCCTAGATTCAATCCCCAGTACCACACCTGGGAACGAACCGCACATCAATGGAGACAAACCTAACCACAACTAGACTGCACTACTTCTTTTGTTTTACTCACCAAAATAAGAGACAACAACAACAAAAAAAACCCCAAACAAACCTGTTTTGATCACAAAGGTGAGTTTATAGTTTTTGGTGTAAAGTTATTACACAGTAGCCAGGACTACAGTCAGGGTCCAGAACAACTGTACAGCCCCTGACTACTACTCGTCCACAATCTGTTCCTATAAATTGGCTTGCTTAGAGTTTGAAAGGGTTAGTCCATGGTCACCATGGCAGAGGCAGACAGCAGACAGGCACAGCGCTGGAACTTTACATTCTGATCTGTAGGCAGTAGGAGGGAAAGGAAGGAAGGAGGGGCAGGGAGGGAGGGAGGGAGGGAGAGAGAGAGAGAGAGAGAGAGAGAGAGAGAGAGAGAGAGAGAGAACACAAAATAGTTCCATTCCCTGGTTACTACAGATTCAAAACCATGAGACTATGGGGGTCATTCTCACTCACACAGGTTGTTTCTACGGCTTGGCCATTGTGAATACAATATCACCATTACTTTCCAGTACAGAATTTGTGTAAATATGAGGTTTCAGTTCTCTTAAGTAAATATCTAGGAGTGGGATTGCTGGGTCTTTAAAGAAAAATATTTTTCCATTATTTTTTTATTATACATATGCCTGCAGACCATGTATATCTGTTTGTAGCTATATGCAGATGAGTACAGAAGCCCTCATAGGCCAGAGGTGTTGGATGTCCCTGAATCTGGAGGTGCAGGCAGCTGTGAACTGCCACACCCAGGGGCTGGGAATTGAACTCTGCCAGAGTACTAACAGCTTTAACAGCTGTGCTCTCTCTCTAGCACCAAGGCCTTTGAACGTGTTAACTACGTGGCAGGTGGGGGACCCACAATGACAACAGGAACTGTTTCAGAGTGACTGCAGGAAACTGTGCTCCTAGTAAAAGTGTGTGGTGTTTCAGCTGCTTCGATTCTTCTTCAGCAGTTTGAAGTGTTCGCTCTGTTTGCTCCTTGTGTAGCCATCCAAAAAGCAAGTAATGTTATCTAATTGTGTTATCACTTGTGATATGTGCACTCGTCTGCACGTATTTGTGGAAGCCAGAGGTCAACACCTGGTGTCTCCTGCTAATGACCTCTACTGTGCTTTTTGAGACAGGATTTCTCAATGAACTTAGAACATACTAATTTAATTCAAACAGATGGTGATCAAGCCCCATCTTTTCCTGTCCACATTCTACATATGTGCTGCCAATGCAAGGTCCAAGCACTTTACAACGGAGCCATGTTCTCTGCTGCTAATTTGTTAATTCTTCTGAGATAGGATCTTGCTGTTTTAGCCCAGGTTGGCCTCGAACTTGCAAACTTCATGCTTTAGTTTCTTTTTGGTTTGGTTTGGTTTTTCGAGACAGGGTTTCTCTGTGTAGCCCTGACTGTCCTGGAACTCACTCTGTAGACCAGGCTGGCCTCAAACTCAGAAATCCACCTGCCTCTGCCTCCCAAGTGCTGGGACAAAAGGCGTGCGCCACCACTGCCCAGCTCTGTTTCAGTTTCTTAAATGTCAGAGTGACAGGCGTGTGACACCATGTCCAGCTTCTGGCTATGATTTGCTTGTATTTACATAGTGACTAATAATGCAGACCATCTTTTGCCTTTGTTCATTCATCACCTGTACATTTTCCTTAGGGAAATGTCTGCTTGAATACTTTGCCTGTTCTTGCAAATCCATTTTTATTTTTGTGCTTGGGATTCATCCCAGGACCTCAGGCCTGCTAATCACATGTTCAGTCCCTGAGCGATGTTTCCAGACCATTAGTTGGCTTTTTCATTTTTTTTTTTTATTTTTGAAAGTTGAGATTTCTTTTTCTTTTGTTTGTTTATTTGAGACAGAGTTACATTATGTAGCCCTGGCTGGCCAGGAGTTTACTATGTAGATTAGAATGGCTTCATAGAGATCTGCCTCCCAAATATTGGAATTAAAGGTATTCACTACACCCAACTTGTGTGGGTTTTTTTTGTTTTGTTTTGTTTTTTAATTTAAAAAATTTCTTTTTTAAATTTTAAAACAGGATTTCTCTGTGTATCTTTGACTGTCCTGAAATTAGCTCTGTAGACCAGACTGGCCTAAAAACTAACAGAGATCTTCCTGTCTCTGTCTCGTGAGTCCTGGGATTAAAGGCATGCGTCACCACCACCCAGCTTTTATACATAATTATGTAAGTTTTTGTCTAGGGGAAGCACCTGGTTTCTAATATTCCTCCCTTTTGTTTATAAAAGGTGAGGAAACAGGAAGGGGTGAGGCAGGAATGGGGGACCCTGTGCTCTTTAACTGCTTCCTGATGTATCCGGGCATCAATATCTTTGGGACCCAAGAAATCTGGGATGTTGGCCAAGTCCTGGATAAGCAGACTGTTTCACTCACTGTGTAGGCTTTGTGGGACCTCCTGGCTCTCGGGATGTGGAAACAGAAGCTATGAAGCTGGACCACCTGGTGGTAGCTGGTTCGAAGCTATTGGGATGGAGATTTTTAAGGGAACACTTAACAGTACTTACTTATCTGGAGACCATTGACCTGTGAAGAAGTGGATTCTAATCAATTTACTGAAGCTTACAACATTTTTTTAAGTATACAAAAAAAAAGGATAAGTTTTAGATATGTTAGCATTATCACTGTTTGCAAGCTTTACTGAAATCCACATTGTAGAAAAGGCGGTAGACTCATGCACGCCTTTGAGCCATAGTAAAAGTGTGGGAACCAAAAGTGATTTGGGGTTAAAGGCATGAACACTCTTTCCTCTATCCAGAAGATTGGGTGTATAGAGATTAGACAGATGCTTGAAGCACAGTAGAAAGTACTTTTAAGCCCACACTTAGAAGACAACCAAAGAAATTTAAAACCTTATGCTTGTAACTATGAAAACAGTAATCAGTGCTTACTAGAGCTAGATTAATAGCTTATCAAAATTCCATTGGTTACTGTTAAAATACCGAGTTTTTGAGGTCTTAATATAACAATAGTATATCAAGAGAAAGAAATTTGAAACATTTTTCATTTTTTTATACCTTAATTCATTTTTATATATCTTAGATCATTTTTATGCCTTTACAAAGTGTATTTAATAAAATAACTCCTTCAAACTTTATAACTGGTATCAAATCTTAAATGTTTTTATCCAGTTCTTTACCATGAGACACAGGTTGTTGACAATTGAGAGCAGTCACTGTACAGCAAGTTCCTTTACATGAAGGAATAATAAAAAGTTACTTTTAAAGTCTGTTTTGTGAGTTTAGCTCTTTTCTAAGGCAGCTGAAGTCTTGGTTGCAGCTGTTAAACTCTCAGGTTACCCTTAGTCTGGTCCTCAACACCATCAGAGATCTGACAAGGAAAAATTTCACCAGAGTAAGCAGGAAGTATAGATCAAGCTCCTGAATCTACTAAAAAATCAGAGACTTTCTAGCTACCTGGACAGTTACCTTAGATTCATCAGTAGTCATGGGGGGGGGGGGACGGACTTTAGTCTTCAGCTGTCAGGCCCAGAAGATCCAACTGACTTTCTCATGGAGGAGGAATTTGGGAGGACTGGCCTACCTTGTCTCTAGGCAAAACAGACAACCAACTCCCCAGCAATCTGTTTGACCACAGTTTAGGCAAGGGCCCGGCAGAGGTCGAGGTGAGGGGAATTTTTCACCCAGTGACCAGCTTCGACACACTTAAAGCAAGCTCCAGGTGGCATTCTTCTGTGCCCACCATCTTCTTTGGAGGGGACCTTAGGAGATAGCACTTGTCCCTAGCATGAAAAGCTCCTGTATTAAGCATTCTAAATGCCATATTCAGCAGATCTCTGAAGAGTTTGAGGACAATTATCTATTAAGTAGTATAAACTAGACAAGGTTCGTTTCTAGTTTCTTGTTTTAGGCTTTACTTTGAAAACATATACAGGAGTCAGGCTTACTCCTGTGATTAACTGTGTTAGTACTTAGCATGAGTACACGTAGAGTTATGAACACATTAATGAATCTGATAATTTGTAAGGTGACTACTAACTGGCATGTCTTAACTATCTCTAATAGTTTAGAATGAGGACTTATATAAGACTAGGACTTCACATTTTATCCTTGTTAGGTTTAGACTTAAAAATTTTTAAGTTTTTAAATTGAAGCTCTTCTAGTATCAAAATAAAACTTTTAATCATCGGTATATGGTTAAAAATTATAGAAAGACTGGAATCTTTACTTATCATTTTACAGTGCACCATTATAAAATATTGCTGGTGTTTCTGTGTCACTAGTTTATCCAAATAGCTAAAGCTTGAAGTGAACAAAGACAAATATTCTGTGAACCTGAGTAGACTATAGGAATTTACAAATCTTCATTATCAAATATAACTTAGTTATCAAATATATGACGTTAGTTATCTAAATTTTCTAGCAGTTTGGAGTTGAACAGTTAGCAAAGACATAATTAGTCGGCATTCACCTTAAATCAGCTTTTGTTAATCTGAGTAGACCTTTACAAACTTAAAATTTTATCACCATATAGAGTATACTGTAAACCAGTGTTGAAATCCAACATATATGTTACAGCAAATATAACCTTAAATTTTTATCATCATAAAAAAAATCCATATCGCTGGGCAGTGGTGGCAACATGCCTTTAATCCCAGCACTTGGGAGGCAGAGGCGGGCGGATTTCTGAGTTCGAGGCCAGCCTGGTCTACAGAGTGAGTTTCAGGACAGCCAGGGCTACACAGAGAAACCCTGTCTTGAAAAATCAAAACAAAAAAAAACAATGAACAGAGGACTCATTAAGACTATGAAGTTTTATTTTTTTAATACTATTTTTTAAGATTCATTTATTTATTTATTTTATGTCTATGTATATACTGTAGCTGTCTTCAGACACACCAGAAGAGGGTATCAGATCCCATTACAGATGGTTGTGAGCTACCATGTGGTTGCTGGGAAATGAACTCAGGACCTCTGGAAGAGCAGTCAGTGCTCTTAACTGCTGAGCCATCTCTCCAGCCCCAAGAAGTTTTATAATTTTGCCACGTGGTCATCTTAAGTTAGTGAAGTCACATGGCATGTACTCTTTAATCTTAGGGAAGATGGTTGCCAGTCACATGGCTGTTTACATTCTGAATGAGCTCACCAGGGGAGAGGAGCCACAGGGTTGTTTTTAAGAAACATTTTATTTTCCTACTAGATTTTTTAAAAATGAGAGTTGAATCTAAGTTACATACATACACATACACAGAATTAAATTCAAATTATACTTACACACACACACATCCTAAACAAGAATTAAAAAGATGTTTTAAATTTTTTTAATTTATTATTTTATGCATTGATATGTGTCAATAGGCTTCACCAGTTGTTAGATCCTCTGGAACAGGAGTTACAGATGGCTGTGAGCTGCCTTGTGGTGCTGGGAATTGAACGCAGGTCCTCTGGAAGAGGAGTCAGTACTTTTAATCACTGAGCTAGGTGAGACTTGGCGCCTGATATCAGGACTTTCAAATGAAGGCAAAAAGCAAAAACCAAACTTGAAAATGAAGCCTCACCCAAGGGAAAGAGTCAGAGGTGGGGTCAGCGAAGAGGGTCAACTGTAGCCATAAAGACTGGCTGGGTCCCAAAATACAAAACGGGTGCCAGCTGCTCATCGGTCACTTCTTCTCCAACCAAAGGGAACACTTAACAAATACTGGATGGGTGCCCGGTGTTATGTAGGCCAGAGGTGAGTTTGTTACAGGTGGACTGGAGATAAGAGATAGGGTCCCTGTCTGGTTTAGACCCCCAAGCAGGGAGTGTGCAGGAACCTTTACAGGGTAAACCTTTGAGTAGGAAGAATTCTCTACTCTGATTCAGTGGAGACAGTGGGAATGTGTCTCATTTGGTGGTGGAAGATGTCCTGAATGCTGGCTCTGAGTAAGTGCTGGGGGGAAGCGCCTGGTTTCAACTAAGTGTGACCTACTAAAAAGTACATCTGCTAATTTTATGTCATGTAGGATGCATTGCCTTATGTATATCTGAGTCGGAATTAGTTGCCTAGAAGTAAATATTTTCTGCTAAGAAGGACTTTCATTCTAATTGTATTTTCACTATGGCAATGCTTAGAGTCACATGATAAGTCTGTTCTGATTCACACCGTACAATCGAACTCGTGCTTCAAAGCATCAGGGAGTAGAAATTATTGTCCTATTCAAAATAGCTGAACCTAACCTTGAACGTAGGAGCTGTCTTGCTATGGAAGTATTTTCATCCGTATTGTCTCACACTGGAGACTATTGTTTTAAGGTGCCCTGAAGACCACATAGGTATCTCTGTAGTGGGAGACATCACTATCTTAGTGTGAAGACTGAGCTGAGCAGGGTAGTGCACATCTTTAATCCCAGTACTCTGGAGGCAGAGTTCAAGGCCAGCCTGGTCTACATATCAACCTCCAGGCCAGCCAGAGCTACACAGTGAAACCTTGTTTTTTTTAAAAAAATAAATAAATAAATAAATAAATAAATAAGGACAATGCTCAGGATTCAGCTTCTTAGTCTCAGATTAAAGGTGAATGTTTTCACACCTTGCTCTCTCGGATCCTTTATTACCTCCCGTCTGTGGGTCACAGAGCATGTTATATATTTTCCTCTGGCTGATTTAAAGGAAGTGTATGTAGCAGATAACAGATGTATCTACATCTTAGTTTGATCTCATTTAACATCACACATACTGTATCACATCAGTTCTCATGGACTCATCGGTCCCACGTGTTGCCATTATAGGACAGAAAGAGCTGGGATTATAGATCAATGATAGGGTGCTTATCTATCATGGGGCAGGACTGAGGGGGAGGGGAGGGAATCATTGCTCAGTACATAAGGTGCCTGAGCACAGAACCCCAGCACCTATGTGAAAGAAAAGCCAGTAAGGGGTTCGCAGGGATGACTTAGCAGTTAAGAGTGTGCACAGCTGTTGTAGAAGACCGGAGTTCAGTTCCCAGCACCTAAGTAGGGCACTTCAGTGACAGGTAACTCCAACTCCAATGCCTCCAACACACACCTGCACTTATGTGCACTAACGCACATGCAGACACACACATGCATATACTAAAAATAAATATTTTTTTAAAGTATATTGAGTAGTCTTTATTAATGAGTCACATTGAGTTACTTTTTCAGCATCACTTCAGTTAATTAATTGAACAAGTATGATAAGCTATCTTCTGTTTTCTGTGGGAATCTAAATGTAAAATAAATACAAAATACTTCTGTGGTTTAATGAATACTCAATGAAGCATTTTTCTGAGGTATTCCTTATGGTCTGGTTTTATCCAAGATCTGTCTCTTTTTATTTCCTTAAGAATAGTCTGTTAAATCACACAATGGATCTGTGAACTTGTGAACTTGAGTATTACACATATTTTTTGATCTCATCATACAATACCAATACAAAAGCACCACCCATGCCTCTCAATACATTGGACCAAGCACCTTTGAAGAAAGCGTTGGCTCCTTCATCTTTTGCAATCTTCCTCCAGCAGTCAAGTGTCCCCGTGTACATAATATCAGCCCCTTTCCGGCCAGACTGCATCATCATCCTACGACGAACAGTGTCAAATGGATAGGACACCAGCCCCGCCACCGCTGTCACACTCTGGGCAATCATCCAGCTCACAATAATGTGCACATTCTTGGGGTCTGGCAGCATCCCCTTGGGTCCCTTCGCGTCGTGCAGGGACGGAGACGGGGTGGCGGTGCCTGGCCGGGCGTAGGCAAGAGCAAAAGAGCGGCTCCTTGCAGGCTGTCTCCAAGACCGCGGTGGCCCCGATCGAGAGGGTCAAACTGCTGCTGCAGGTCCAGCATGCCAGCAAACAGATCAGTGCAGAAAAATAAATATTAAAGAGAAAGATTTAACTTTGAGCTGAAGAGATGGCTCTGTGATTAATAGTACTTGCTGCTCTTGCGAGAGGACCTAGACTCTCCACCCAGCATCTACAACAGGTGTCTCACAAGTGCCTGTAACTCCAGCTCCAGGGGATCGAACACTTTCTTCTGGCCCCAAGGGTAACATGCACATTAGTATGCACAGACACACACACACATACACACACTTAAATAAAAGTAAATCTTAAAAGAATTTCAAAATAGAGGCAAGAGAGATCAGCAGAAAGCATTGGTTGCTTTCCCACAAGACCTGGGTCTGGTTCCTAGCACCAGCAGGGTGACTTACAACCATTCATAACTCCAGTTCTGTAGGATCTAATGCTTTTTTTTCTGACCTCTATGGAATGCATACATACATGCAGTCAAAACACTCCTATTTGGTTTCAAACCTTCCCCCCCCACACACACACACACAACCCCCAACACACACAAGGGACTGAGGTTCATATTTTGCATATCAACCTGGCCTCTAGGCATAGCAGACCTGGCCTCTAGGTTCTCCCAGCATCCCTCAGTCCCTACCTGGCATATCTTGCCCCTAACCCTGAACTTTTCAGCCTAGGAGGCTCCTTCCTATATAATCCAGACATTTTGCTCTCTCTCTCTTCTATCCTTCTCTCTCTCTCTCCTTCCTTCCTTCCTTCCCTCCCTTCCTCCCTCTCTTCTTCCTCTTTCTCTTTTCTCTCTGAGCATCCACCCTTTCTCTCCTCACCCCATGGTGACTTCCCGGCTTTAATCCTTGAGGCCAGTGAACTTGCCCAAGACAGCTTTCCAATAAACCTGCCATTAATATAATCTAATCTGGCTTGAACTGGCTTATTTCACCAGTGGAGAAATAACCTATCAACTCGTACATAGAATAAAGAAACCTATTAATTTTTTTTTGTAAACCAAAAGAGGATAGATCTTATACCACTTGTTTATCAGTAATTTGTCCTAGCAAAAATTCAGCTGCTTTATAAGAAAGTAATTGGGTGCAGCCATGGAGTACTCGTGGGAAAAGGAAATCTGTTATACAGAAGGTGAACAGAGGTTAATAACGGTTAAGGAAACTTTGAGTTGGGCCCAGTGTTAAAGGTCAGCCCCAGTGCAAGCACGGCTCTGTGTATCTTTGTAGCCATTCTTCAGTTACTGTGTGGGGTCTTCTTTCTTTCACTCTTCTCCACACCCTTTCAGCCCCTTCACACTAGATAAGAAAGAAAAAGAGATTAGAGAAGAAAGGAATGAGATCCCTGAATAAAGTCAGGGGCCAGAAAGGGTTGGCTACTTTCTGCTTATTAGGGGCATCGAGTCCCTTGGGGCAAATTTAATTCTGATTTTCCTAGTATTTTGATTTATATTTTGATTTTGACTCTGAGATAAAAACCAGTTCCTGGACTCTCAAACAACTTTAGAGACTGTATTAGATAGTAACTGAAATTTTGGTCAGAGTCAACAAGCCCTGTGGTTACAGGTAAGGTAGGGGATCTTTCTCAGGTTCTGAATATGGGGTGGGAGTTGGGGGAGGAACTGACGTCCTTTCAGGAGATCACCCCTGGTACTCTAACCCAGAGTTATGTGAAATATATATATACATATAAAAGGAAGATCAGCTCCAAGGACAGCAGGACCCAAACAAGCAGAGCCACTTGAAGGGGGTGGGAGGGGTGCAGCTTCTGGGCAAAGGAAGAAATAAGAAACAAATTCATTTCAAAATGCTAACAGAGCCAACTCATAAACTGAAGGCTCACAAGACTACAAGTTGTTCATTGATATGTAAGTGACCTAATCAAAATTTGTATAAAGAAAAACCCATGGACCACAAGACATAAGTGCAGCTCTATAAAGCTTTACTCAAGAACTGGTTCTTTCCCTTGAAGAATCCAGAACAAGCCCCATTTAGCCCACTTGGCACCTTGACTTAAAAATAAGCAAGATGAAACTGGTTTTTCTTGCTCTGGAGCTGTGATTTCTATTCAATAGCTTTAAGAATTATAGTGGGTGGTGATGGTGCACACTTTTAATCTCAGCACTCAGGAGGCAGAGGCTAGGGGATCACTGTTAAGTTTGAAGCCAGCCTAGTCTATAGAGTGAGTTCCAGGACAGTCACGGCTACACAGAGAAATCTTGTCTTGAAAAACAAAAACAAACAATTATAATTGTATAGAGATAAAATATGTTGCAAACTGATGCCTGACCATCTGAAGTCTAATTCCATAAGGACTGAATTGTGTGCTAGCGTGCTCTCTCTCTCTCTCTCTCTCTCTCTCTCTCTCTCTCTCTCTCTCTCTCTCT
>NW_021620966.1:9619430-9619885 GCF_004785775.1 Grammomys surdaster | reverse complement strand
TCTCTCTCTCTCTCTCTCTCTCTCTCTCTCTCTCTCTCTCTCTCTCTTCCTCCCTCCCTCCCTCCCTCCCTCCCTCTGGTCTTTCTATAATTTATTTTGAATCAAAATCCTTTAAAAATAGATGCTATTATGATCTATTCTTTTTCTTCTAGTATGCTTTCCAACTTCTGACATTGTCAGTGAAATCCATAAGCCAGCAGCAGAGGTTCTGCCTGAAGACCCTGAGCTCTGTGTACGTAATGCTTGCAGTGTCAACTCTGCTAGCACCAGATCTGATCTTAGCTCTTGTGGTGTATAACACATCCATGATCATACTCGGGTGTGTAGGCCAGTTAAATGGGAAAATTAATTTTTTTAAACTTGTACACAAAATATTGAGTTTCTTTATGGTGTTTTCTTCTTTCTTTCTTTCTTTCTTTCTTTCTTTCTTTCTTTCTTTCTTTCTTTCTTTCTTT
>NW_021620966.1:9612136-9619420 GCF_004785775.1 Grammomys surdaster | reverse complement strand
TTTCTTTCTTTCTTTCTTTCTTTCTTTCTTTCTTTCTTTCTTTCTTTTTGTTGTTGTTGTTGTTTTTCAAGACAGGGTTTCTCTGTGTAGTCCTGGCTGTCCTGGAACTCACTTTGTAGACCAGGCTGGCCTCGAACTCAGAAATCTGCCTGCCTCTGCCTCCCAAGTGCTGGGATTAAAGGCGTGCACCACTTTTATGGTGTTTTCATGTAGAGTAGATTTATTAATCTATTTGTCTCTTTATTTTGGTTTTTCAAGACAAGGTTACTCATGTAGCTCTGGCTGTTCTGGAACTTGCTTTGTAGACCAGGTTGGCCTTATACTTCAGAGTTCTACTGGCTTCTGCCTTCATAGAACTGGGATCAAAGGTGTGCATGGCTATTTATTTATTTTTGTTTTGAGACTACATCTCACTGACTAATCCTTGTAGCCTGGTCTGGAACTCACAGAAATCCACATGTTTTTTTCCTTCTGAGTGGGAAGGATGTATGCCATCATGCCCAGCCCATTGTTTTTCTTTTTAAAGACATGGTTTCTTATAGCTCAGATTGGCCTCAAGCTAAGAATGTAGCCAAGGGTGGTCTTGAACTCCTTATCTTCAATTGTATGCCTTATGCCTAACTCAAATTAGAATTTATAGTAATGAATTTAGTATAAGTATATCCCAAATATTGTATAATCAAACAATTGTTGTTTACTTGAAATTCAAATATAACCAGGTCGTCTGTATTTTTTGTGGCACATTCAATCAAATATCCCAGAAATACTAATTTATTTGCCCCTAGCTATTCTTAAACTGAATTCTTGTTAGCATTTGTGTATTCAGGGTTATAAAATTTTGCTCTTCAAATCAGATGATGGGGGGCTGGAGAGATGGCTCAGTGGTTAAGAGCACTGGCTGCTCTTCCAGAGGGCCTGAGTTCAATTCCCAGCACCCACAGAGTCACTTACAACTGTCTGTAATCCCACTTCCAGAAAATATGACAACCTCATCTGGCCTCTTTCTACACAGATATACATGTAAGCAAAACACACACACACACAGGAGGGGGGGAGAGGGAGAGGGAGAGGGAGAGGGAGAGGGAGAGGGAGAGGGAGAGGGCGAGGGAGAGGGACAGGGACAGGGAGAGGGAGAGGGAGAGGGAGAGGGAGAGGGAGAGGGAGAGATCAGATGATAAAGAAACCAAAGCTCCTGGCACAGTGTACCAAATTGCTGCTTCTCTGTCTTCACTGCGCTCTTCTGCATTATTCACTCTCAGGACTTTTGCTTCTGCCTTCTCCTCTTTATTCTGTGCTCATTTCTCATCTGTCCCATTTTGAAATTTGTAGCGTGTAGTTTCTACTACCATACTTTAAGCTCCAGGCAGACTGTGCTACCAGCCCCTGCCCAGGTTCCCTTGGTTCCATGGATGAAAGACACATACACATATACTAGTTCATTTTTAACCTGCCTTATGGTTCAGTGACTGGGCTCTTCTGAGCCTCCCTCGGCTAGCATGCCCTTCTCTTTACTGCTTGCTCAACACCTCTGATACTGCCCTTAACTTAGTTCCCCGTATACCTTCTCAACACTTCTAAATCTGTCCTAGCTTAGTTATGCTCCTAATCTCCCACCTGCCACCTCAGGCCCAGTCAGGGAAGTGGCCAATGACCACTCTACCTGAGATCTCATATGACTGGTGGCTCTACCTCTCAAGCATCACAAATCTCTTTCCTCCTCCAGTATCAGAACCTGGAAGTCCTGCCTCTTACGCCCAGCCATTGGCCACTGGTATCTTTACTAATCAAGCAAGAGCCAATTGGGGAACAGGACCTTCAGCATTCACAAGCAGATTCAAGATCAAAGCATCAGAACTACTCCCTACATCTCACCTTTTCTGTCCAATTTTAAAAAAACAAACAAAAACCAACAACAAAAAAACCCAACTCTTCTCTCAGACATAAATTGAACAAAACCATAACAATCATGTAAATTAAAAAGTATGATATACAATTAACATCTAGTCCATCATATTTGTCAATTAGATAAAGTACTCTACCCTCATTCCTAACAAAGAATTATGATTCTATTCCTGGATTATGTAACATCATCTGAAAACCATATCTTCCACTCTGTAACCTCTCTCTCAATGCTAAATAAGTTGAGTTTGATTATGAGACTATAACTAGTCTTCAACTCTGTCAGAAATCCAAGAAAAAAAAATTAAATATTGCCCGAGTATATAGGAAGCACAAAACATAACTTCCAAACAAATGTAGAAACAGCTGATTACCTGGACAGCCCCTAATTTCCCATAATGTTACAGCATTTCTCTTCAGCCTTGAAGCCCAGAACCATCGGCAGAACTTTCATAATTGAGGAAATATGAAGGACTAGCTTATCCTGTCTTGGCAGAACTTAGTAGTTAGCTTTTCTACCTGTTTGTCTATTTGAACAGTATATTGTCTGCAGATGATATAAGCAATTTTCCCCCAGTGGCTACCTTGCCACAGTAAGCAACCTCACCTGAAGGTAAAAATGCTTGATTCTTCTTTGAAGGAGAATAGGGAACCTGTCATGAGCAGACAAGTCTTATAGTCAAAAGATCCTTAATAATGAAATAACATGTCACATTCTGTAGATTTCTGATGTTTTTGAAGACTATCCAAGTAAAGAATCTCTGAACTGTTAAACCTTGACTACTCTTAGTCATTTTTATTTGAGTACATTGAAAACACTTTATTTATTATGATTAAATCAGAATCTACCATGAGTTTGCTATCTGGCCCTTAACATGTGTTACTTAATAATCTTAAACAGTTTGCAAAGCAGCTATTAAAAGGACTGGGTCTAAGCCTTGTATTCTTAAATAAGTTGAATAGGCACAGTGCTTATCTAAGAGTAACAATATTAATCTCAAATTCTATATTTCTTTTTTTTTCTTTCTTTCTTTTTGGTTTTCAAGGCAGGGTTTCTCTGTGTAGCCCTGGCTGTCCTGGAACTCACTCTGTAGACCAGGCTGGCCTCGAACTCAGAAATCCACCTGCCTCTGCCTCCCAAGTGCTGGGAATAAAGGCATGTGCTACCACTATATTTCACTATAGAAATGTATACCAAAGAAATACTTATATCTGTATCAATATAAATTCTGTACCAACATAAAAATTTATAACTTCAATATGAATCAGCTCATTCCTGCCAGGTTGGTTATGGGATTACAGATATGCCCTATTGTCTGGCATATGATTTTATGTGTTTGGCACTTTGCTAAGATGCTGGAAATCCAATAAATAATTAGGATAGTACTGACTCAAGAGAAGTGTTAAGGAATGTAAAACCAAGTCACAGTATAAGAAAGGAACTGAAATTATATAGATATATACAGGATGATTTGAGATGCTAACCATGAAAATAAAAAGGGATTTAGGCCCTTAGGAGAAAGGGTCAAATAGGAGGATGATATCTGAGTTGAGTGGGAGGCCAACTATAAAAACAATAGAAAGGCATTCTAATGTTAGAGAAGAAGCAAGGAGAGGGATGGTATTGGTCAAACACATTCTGTACACACGAAGCAGATTACGTATTGTACCATAAATTGTGAGGCCAGGAAAAGCCATTGACAAGTATTATTATTGTTTTAATTAGAAAGAAAGAAATGTTCCCAATTAACAGAATCAGGAATGAACACAGAAACATTACAACAGACACCAAAAAAATTCAGAATATTATAAGGGAATACTTTAAACATGCACTCCATTGTTTTATGGTTTTATTGCTGTGAAGAGACACAATGACCAAGGCAACTCTTTTAAGGGACAACATTTAATTGGGTCTGGCTTATAGTTTCAGAGATTCAGTCCATTATCATCATGGCAGGAAGCATGGCAGCATCCAGGCAGGCATGGTACTGGAGAAGGAGCTGAGCGTTCTGCATCTTGATCTGACTATAACCAGGAGGGACTGCTTGCTTTACACTAGGCAGTGCTTGATAATATATATTGCCTCAAAGCCCTGCTTCCACAGAGACACACTTCCTCTAACAAAGCCATACCTCTTCCACACCTACTAATAGTGCCACTTACCATGGGCCAATGTAGCCATCCAGTGGCCATGGATGAACTGGGTTTACCTGAAAGGGAGGCTGGAAATGAAATAGAGATGGGGGAGGGAGGCAGAGAGAAGAATGAAGCCAAGACAAGGTTCTGATCAAGGCTTCAAATTTAATAATCAGCACTGCATTTATATAGGGGAAGCCCACCAAACACATCCTTTGTTTCAGCTGAATTATGTATCAAAGCAAGGTCAGCTGGCATTCTCTTCTTCTAAGTTCCTGTGGGAAGTTGCACGTGCAACCAAGGCAGGTGACTCCACCAAAGTCGATAAGATCCATAGTGGCAAGTGCTCAAGGTCTGTTCAGCCTGCTCAAGGCTCCCAAGGTCACAGGTATATTCTTACCACCACAGTCCACTGCCTGGTTCCCATAGGCTTGTTCAAACATATGCGCCCATGGGGTCCATACCTAGGTATAGATAGCATAATGCAAAATATACTTAGTCCAACTTCAAAAGTCTCGTAGTCTTTTGAAGATTCACAGCGTCAACAAGGTTTAAAAGCCAAAAATTCTAAGTCTCTCCTGAGATGCATCCAATCTCTTAACTATAATCCCCTATAAAATCAAAATAAAAAATCAGATCACATGCTTTCAATAAACCATAGCACAGGATATACATTATCATTCCAAAATGTCAAATACTGGAAGCAAGACCAAAAACTAGTTGAGCAAACTCCAAACTCTGCAACTCCATGTCTGATGTCCAACTTTCTTCAGCTTTGATTGACTACAACAAACCACTTTCTCCTGGGCTAGTTCCACTCCCTGTTAGCAGCTATCCTTGGCAGATATCCCAAGGTTCTGGCATTTTTAACATCTTGGTGTCTCCAGGGCAACTTCAACTTCACAGATTCTTGTTCCAATGTCTGGGATCCACACATGATCTTCTGGGCTCCTCCAAAGGGCTTGAGCTCTGCCGACTGTAGCATTCTAGACTCTGGTTGACTCCACTCCATTGCTGCTGCTGTTCTTGGTAGTCCTTGCATGGTACTGGCATCTTTAATATGCTGGTATCTTCTGCTGAAACTAGGCTTCACCAATAGCTCCTCACAGGCTCTCTTCATGGTGCCAAGCCTCTACTTCTTTGCATGACCTCTTCAATCCTGAGCCATCAACTGCAACTGAGGCTGTACCTTCACCAATGAGCTTTTCTGGCCTCTCACAGTGCCAAGCCTCAGTTCCTCTTCATGACTCCTTCATGCCTTTAAAACCAGCACCACCTGGTTGACACATTACCAAGTCCAGCTGCCAGTGAGAAGTTTATCTTTGGAACAAAGCTTCTTTGTGCTCTCAGAAAACACTACCCAGAAAATTTCACCTCAGTGATGCTGGTCTCTTTTTAATCACTGATAATTGTTTAGCTCCTGCTAAATAGCATCAACTGCCCCTGTAGTTCCTTCTATTCTTGATTCTAAAGCCAGAGTCACATGGCTGAGGCTGTCAAGTTCTGCTGCTTCCTGGGGCTGAAACATACCCCCCTTATTCTATGACATTATCACAAGCTTTCTGTTTTCCAACTCTTTCACTGTCTAAGCTTGGCTGTGTTAGAAATGGCTCTGTAGACCGACCTTTAACTCAGAGATCTGCATGCTTCTGTCTCCTGAGTTCTGGGACTAGAGGCCTGTACCACTATACTAAGACTTACTTTATCTGAAACTTATCTGTACCAGGCTGGACTTGAACTTAGAGGTCTGTTAGCCTCTATCTCCTGGTAATAAAGGCGTGTACCACAATGCCTAGACCTGAGCTTTTCAGGGCCACCATGCCTCAAGAAGCCTGTGTCTTTCAGCCTCAAGATCGTGATTATATGCCCTCCATTTATGGATTGTAGTTCATTCCAGATTAAAAGCCTAAGTGAAAACAATAACCAGGTCATAATAGTCACTAATATGATAACTATCCTTTGTTCAACTGCAAAAGCATAAGCAATCAGCTTGCTCCAAGGTCACCACTCCCTTAATTTCATTTAATAATCTTGAATACAGGATTTAGCTACATTCCACTTCCTGGTGCCTCTTTATTCTTTGAACCATACTGTTTTTTGTTTTTCCTTTCTAAGCTTTCTACACTTGATCAAAATGCTCTTGATGAGAGCAAACCAGAAGACAAAATCTACGCTGGACTTTTTGGATACTTCCTTTGTCAGTGCAATTAATCTGAATATCTTCAACTTAGCCTCAGGCAGACTCTTCAGACAAGAACAAAATGTAGCCACATTTTTCACCCAAACATTGAAAAATAATCTCCAGGCAACATACTAAAATTCCTCTCCTCTGAAACCCCTAGAGCAAGGGCTGCACAAGTTCAAATCACCCTCAGCACTAATGTCTTTCATATTTCTACTACAATAGTTCATTAAGCCCCACTTAAAGCATTTTACTGCTTCCCAAATCCAAAGTCCCAAAGTCCACATTCCTCCAAACAAAAACATGGTCAGGCCTATCACAGCAATACCACAGTCCCTGGTACCACCTTCTATCTTAATTATGGTTTTATTGCTGTGAAAAAAACACAATGACCAAGGCAACTCTTTTAAGGGACAACTTTTAATCGGAGCTGGTTTACAGTTTCAGAGGTTCAATCCATTATCATCATGGCAGGAAGCATGGCAGTGTCCAAGAAGACCTGGTGCTGAAGAAGAAGCCAAGAGTTCTGTATCTTGATCCAATTTCAGACAGGAGAGACTGTCTTACAGTAGGCAGAGCCTGGCCATATATATTACCTCAAAGCCCACCCCCACAGTGACACACTTCCTCTAACAAAGTCACACCTCCTAATAGTGCCACTTCCCATGACCAAACACATTCAAATCACCGCATCCATTAAGTTGGAAAAGCTAAGTGAAATGGATGACTTTCTGGATTCATCTAAACTACCAAAGTTACAGCAAGCAGAGATGAAAACTTCAGCAGACTTCTGCCCTCCTTTTACATCATTTTTCTTTTTTTGCAGTCCTGGGAATTGAACTTAGGGCATCAAACATGCTAAACACACATTGTTTGAGCCAACCCCAGTCTCTCCCATATCTTTTTTTTTCTTTTTTTTTTCTTTTTGGTTTTTCAAGACAGAGTTTCTCTGTGTAGCCCTGGCTGTCCTGGAACTCACTCTGTAGACCAGGCTGGCCTCGAACTCAGAGATCCGCCTGCCTCCCAAGTGCTGGGATTAAAGGCATGTGCCACCACCACCCGGCTCT
>NW_021620966.1:9566011-9612036 GCF_004785775.1 Grammomys surdaster | reverse complement strand
GTTCCTTCCTTCCTTCCTTCCTTCCTTCCTTCCTTCCTTCCTTCCTTCCTTTCTTTTTTTGAGAGAGAAAATTTCACTAAATTGCCCAGGTTAGCCTTGAACTCCTAGGCTCAAGTTATCCTCCTGCCTCCGATTCTCAAGCAGCTAGGACTACAGTTGTATTTCTATACCATACATGGCTCATTTCTTTACCTTAGGCCTTACATCAGGGTGTTATAGAGTTGACCCTCTATTTTCACTGCTTTAGGTAATTTTTTCAGTTTTATGTCTTCCAAGGTGCCAAAGCACATGCCACTACTTCGTTATTATAAATGCTTCCACTTCTATTTTTTTTCAATATCTTTAAAGTTTCCTGGGGCCTGGAGAGATGGCTCAGAGGTTAAGAGCAGTGGCTGCTCTTCCAGAGGTCCTGAGTTCAATTCCCAGCAACCACATGGTGGCCCACAACCATCTGTAATGGGACCTGATGCCCTCATCTGGCATGCAGGCATACATGCAGACAGAGCACTCATATACATAATAAAATAAAATTAAAAAAAATAAAGTTTCCTGAAAAATAAAAGGAAAAATGTTTCTTTTCTCTAACCTATGTATTTGTAGTGGTATCTGCCGAGGATTCCAGCAGTCAAGAGGCCAAGGTCAAGGTGAATCATAAGTTTATAACCAATCTGGGCTATATAGCAAGTTGCAGGGCAGCCTGGACTATATAAGGAAACCTTGCCTTCAAAACCAAAATAAAACAGCAACAGAACAGAATTTATGTTATAAGGTATATTTTCCTTTTCCTTTACAATCATACATTTACGGAGTATCAACTGTTTTCTAGGTATCTGTATACACACACACTGAAGGTACACACATACACACACACACACACACTTCACAATAGTGCCAAGGTGTAATTAGCATGAACAAGGCATATTAAGTATTGTGTTTTATATAAAAAAAAAAAAGCCAGGTATGGTGAGGTGGTGAGGTGTGGGAGGGGTGCTCAGCAGGTCCATGCTGAGGCATCCCCTTCCCCTGAGGTACCAGCCTTATTATGACAGATATGGTATAGATTAGAGTTTATTTAGGGACATGAGAAGGAGAGTAGAGACGAAGAGACGGGGGTGGGGGTGGGGGGAGGGAGGGGGGAGGAGGAAAGGGGAGAGAAGGGGGGGGGTCGGAGAGAGAAAAAGGCAGTGAGAGTAAGAGAGGGAGGAGGGGCCAAACAGCCCCTTTTATATCAAGCCAGGTCTACCTGGAGACAGCCAGGTAACTGTTGAGCAGAACTTAGAAGGAAGGACAACATTAAGTTTCTTTTTTAAAAAAAAAAAAAAAAATGGAGAAAGAGCTCAGTGGGAAGTACATGAGGTACAAAGGCCTGAGTAAATTTTCAGTCATTTTGAGGGTGTTGGTAGGGAGGAGAAAGGGGAAAGGAAAGAAAGCAGATTGACTGCTCAAGCTTTTGACCCTAGTTCAGAAAGGCTGAGACAGGATGGCTGCCAAGAGATCGACACCTTCAATGCCAGCTTGGAGCCAGCCTGAGCTACAAACGTGAGACTCTGTCTTTAAAAAAAAAAAAAAAAAAAAAAAAAAGTAAGAAGTATTGTGTTTATTACTTTCTTTTTGCTGCCGCAACAAAATGCCTGAGAAAACAACTTAGGAAGGAGGACTTATTTGGGTTCGAGGTTTCAGATGCTTTGGTTCATGGTCACGTGGTTGCATTGCTTCTGAGCCTTTGGTTAGAATTTATGTACGGGGTCAGTTATTTACAAAAAACCACACAGGCTGCTAAGAAAACCGGAGGAAAGGCCAGGGTAAGACACATCCTCAGTGACCCACTTTTTCCAAATAGGTCTGTTCTACAATTTACAGCATCTCCCAATAATACCTTCTAAGATTTAATACATCAGTGGCTTAAGTCAGAGGCTTCACTATCCATTCACTTCCCCCAACACCAAAGCCATTAGCTGGCAACCATACCTTTACCGTGTGATGAATCTTTGGGGGACATTTTAGATTCGGACCCTAGCAAATATCAAGATCTAATTTACATTCCATCATTCAGAAGTCTTCTGAAGTCCGGATTACACAAAAAAATTTAAAACGAGAGGTATCGTATGCTAACAGTCTCTAATTTTATTTTTCTCTGATGTTTTCTAACGATGCTTCCCTAAGGCGAGGTTTTAATCCCTTGCAACGTGAAGAAGCGTAAGCTGAATTGTAGAAGCATTGTGTTAACAGGGAAGGGATAAATCTGCTGTATCCGATGATCAAACTGGACCCAGAATATTACATTTCAGCCTGTCCACCGCCAGCAATGACTACAGTGGTTGGGAGCTTTTCGAAATACATTAGAAGACTGAAATGTAATATTCATGAGAGTCTTGCAGACAAGAAGAGGTAAATCGCTCTCTTTCTCTCTGTACCTTTCCCCTGTTTAGTGACACTAAGCCCATTTTGCGTTCCTGACACTCTTCCAGGTCTATCAGGGTGGGGACAGGGGTCATTCCTAACCGAACCAGCTGGCGCCTAGACTAAGGTTGGTAACCTGCACCACCGATAATCTTGTTTTCAACTCACTGGTGGTCATTTTCAGGAGCCAAGATCCGCCTCCGGGTTCTCTATCAGAGTTCTTTGGCCCAAAGGACTTTGCCCTTCCTTAAGCGACGGATCATTCTGCCACTTTCTGCCGCAGGACTGTGGGGGAGAGACACCTTCCTATCACACTCTCCGGCGACCGTGAGACCATCACGGGAGCTGCGCGAGGAGCAGCCCCGGTGAGGTCGCCTTAGGGACGCGGCTGGCAAGCGCGAAGCTGGGGCCGCCAGAGCCAAACAGGGAACGGCGTTTGCCGGGGCCAAGGCGGAAGCCGGATCCTTTGGCGGACCGGACCGCGGGAACCCGGAAACGCCTGGGCCTCACTGAGGCGGTACAGGCGACAGAGCCGGCGGGAGCCGGCAGCGCTGCGGGTCAGCGGTTGCGGCGGAGCCGGCGGGCTCGGAAGCCTGGGTCGCCCGGCGTCCCGGAGCCCGGGGCTCCACTGCGGGCAGCTGGCCGAGCCGCACGGCGGGTGAGCGGAGGGCACTGGCAGGGCGCTGGCGGGACGCCGAGGCCGGAGGCTGCGGGCTGGAATGGCGTGGGGCGGTTAAGGTACAAGATGCCTGGGCCACCCGGACCGCAGCGACGGGCTGCTGCACTCGTTCATGGGGAGCAGATGAATGGGCGCCTTGTACCTCCGGCCTGGACGTGCTGGAACGTTCTGGGTGGAGGAGGAAAAGATCCTGAGGGGAGGGGTGTGGCAGGCATACTGCCTGCAAGCTCCGGTGGCGGGCCAAGTGCCTTGGGGGCCAGGCTGGCGGCCAGTCTGTCCGTGATCTTCTCTGGAGCTCCGGCCCAGCCTGTGACCCTGGGGTAGGGATGAGTCTGCTCGGCGAGGACTGTGTGCTCAAGAAGCTGCAGGGACTTGAAGAGATGGAAAGGGTGCCCGTGGTAAGGCTAGAGCGAAGGCGATGGTTGTCTGAAACCATGTGAGGCTCCCATCAGTGTGTGTGGCGAGAGGTTGTAGGGGTTCTAAGTATTGAAGAGTGGAGGAGCTCAGTGAACATTTTATTTAAGCGAACTCGAGTTTCTGCTAGTTCAAATTAATTAAGGGATTTAAAATGAAGAAATGGGCCTTAACTGTAGCGAGGCACTTATATTTTCTTTACTTTGAGGAGCGTGTCCTTTATTATATTCTATTAAATGCAATATTTGAAGATGGCACCAGAGTTGAGTCTTTGTAGGCACTTCACTTACTTTTGTAGTTACAGGTGATTGGTTGTTTCTCACGTCTTAATTGAGTTGCTACTAACTCAAGTTTGTTTGCTTTCAAATGAATGACTTCTACGTTTACGTTCCTGATTAACTTCCCTCCCTTTAAATTTTTTCCTACTGTATTACCCCTATTTTCTGGCCGCTTTCAGATGCACCGTACCAATAACTTCCAAACCGCACTTGCTGCTTTCTAGTCACTCCGCTTTGCAATTACGCCTGGCCTGATAGTGCGCGCACGCGCAAGAGCCCTTCTCTTCTCTGTCTCCCAATCTCCTGGTTCTCTTCATCCACCCCCACCCCCACTCCTGCCCCCCCACTTCACTGTGTGTGGCTGTGCTGGGAAATGAACCCCGTGGGAATATTGACGGAGCAATCTGTCACTGAGCTGTAACTTTAGTTCTTTGTAATCGCTTTTTAAAGCTGGAGATTTAATGCGCTTCTCTGTCAGTTCTCTCAGAAATATTCAGCGACTATTTACTTATTTAGAGGTTCTGGGGTGGAACATAGGGCATACTGAATGCTAGGTAAGTGCTTCGATACTGAGAACTACCCCTAACCAAGAATAAATTTTAAATAATTTAGGCAGCCATTAAAAACCCTTCAAAATTTAAACCACTCCACGATACAAATTAATGTAATCCTTTCATTCTTTTTAAAAAAGTTACTTTATCCAACATATTGAAATGTTTTTCAGAAAACCGTAGGATTTTTATTTTTATTCATTTATATTTATTTGTTTAATTTGAAATAGGGTTTCACATTATAGTCCTTGTACAGAAAGACTTGTCCAAAGGTATACCACCCAGAATCCTGAAAGCTGTAGAGCCCTTGAGAGAGACTTAATTCACAGAGAGATCATTCTTTCTGGAGGATTTAAATGCTAAGGCTTTTATCTATTGGCAAGCCTTTTGTAAATCCAACACAGAGCAAGTGCCTAATCTGACAGGTGCTGCTGGTGAGGCAATACAGGGAAATACAACACTGAAAAGAACTCTCTACTATCTTACCTAACCAAGGATACATCACAGTCACTTATCTTAATCAGGGTTTGTTTGGTTAGTTTGATTTTGTTTGTTTCCTTTGAGATGGTTATCTTCTGAATGGCTGGTAAACAGTTTTGGGCTATCAACTAGAGAAACTGATTAACATTGTATCTTCAAAAACCATTGGCCATTAATGTGCTCTTTCAAAGATAAGCACAGAGTGTAGGGGAAGGGTAAGTTGCTAGAAGATTGCAGGATAGTTTAGTGGTAACACACATACCTAGCCTACCGCAAGTCCCAGAACTGCCAGGGAAATGGGGAGAAACAATCCCTTCTCTATGTGTAGATGTACATATCTTACAGGACTCAGAATACTGTCCTCTCCTAGTGACGTTTCCTGAGACTTCCAGGAAAGATTTTTTTTTTTAAAGAGCCAAATATTTGTTCAAAAAATACACGAAACAATGAATGATTTGAGATAGGCTGCAGTTTATGACCGGAAATTTAGCTTAAGGCCAGATTGTGAAGGGCTCTGTATCCTCCATTTGGAAGAGGTGTCAGTTGAATTTTACAAACAAGGAAGGAATATGATTAAATTTATATTTTCTTAAGATACCTGCTGTATGGAGGGCAAGTTAAGGTGGGAAGAGTCTGAGCCTATCTGTATCAGTTAGCCGTCAGTGTGATGAAGGACTTGGATAAGCATAATTAATGTAATTTATATTTTACTGAGTTTAAACACATCAGGTTATAGTGTATCTAAACTTCAGAGACTGGAAGATTATCTATGTGGTGGGAGAGGTCATTTTGCCTACATGTATGTCTGTGCAGCTATTTTCTTCATCTAAAATGTGTTTTTGTTTTATTGAGATATATTAACAAATAGAAATTGTATATGCAAGGTATACAATGTAATGATTTTATATATATCAGATAATTTCCTTAATGTATCCACCATTGTACATGGCTATCATTTGTATGCATTGGAGGAGTGCTACTCTTGAGAGTTACTCTCAGCAAATTTCAAAGAAAAGATATAAGCAGAGAAGTGTCTTTTCTGTGGATTCCAAGGCTTCTCTGTCTGGGCAGACTTTGTTAAATTCATAGCAGCAGAAGTGTGTACATCTACTGAGTAGGTAGGCAAGAAATCCAGGGATGGGAATGATCCTCAACCCTGACAACCCTTCGGCTAACCCGCCTTCAGCTGTCTTCAGTGTGGTGCTCTCTCAATGGCACTTTGACAAAGACTTATTGATTTGGCTGCAAAGAAGACTCAGTGGTTAAGAGCACTCACTGCTTTTGCAGAGGATTCAGTTTTGGTCTCCACCACCCACATAACAGCTCAAAACGGTCTGTAACTTGAGTTACAGGAGGTTATACCTCTTCTGACCTCCACACTTCTGCATTCACGTGGTGCATTGGCATACACTCAGGTATACACATAAAGAAAATTTAAAAAGTAAAATAAAATTTTACTCAAAACAAAACAAGCTTTTCATTGCTGTACCTGAACTTCACACCCTTTTTACTGCTCTCTGTCTGGAGATCCTGTCTCTCTCACAGTAAGGGAGAACCAGGCACATTTCAGCTGGTATTAATGAAACTACCAGAGCCATCCAGCTGGGAAGTAGAAGCTAAGGAGTGTGCCCTGTTTTAGAACTTGTTAACTGTCCCCAAGTGCATCGCCTGGGGAAATAGGGAAAATAAGTGCTGTAGGACTGAAGTATACCTGTCTTTTCCCCCCACTTCTTTGAGACAGGGTTCCTCTGTGTAACTCTGACTACCTGTGTAGTCAGATAGCCCCAACTGTCCTGGAACTTACTTTGTAGACCAGGCTCGCCTCAAAGTCAGACGGAGATCCCCCTGCTTCTCCTGGGATTAATGGCATGTGTCATGACTGCCTGGCATTTTTAATGTGAAAAATAAATAAAAGCAACAAAGAAGAGAGCTTCTGTGTATAGCCTGCCACCTAAAAGAAGACCACATTGCATCTAGTCCCTGGATGGCCACATCTATCTTTGGCCTCATGGAAAGCATGTGGCCACTTGCATCCCAGTTCACATTGGTCCTGTAGAGCAGTTCTATCAAGGGTCTAGGAGTAAAGATGGCGCTGAAGGGCACTCCTGGCGGCAAGGCTTGTGCTTGAGGCAGAGGCAGGCAGGTCTCTGAGTTCAGGGTCAGCTTGGTCTACAAAGTGAGTTCTAGGATAGCCAAGGCTACACAGACAAATACTGTCACAAACAAACAGTGTTCTTCATTGTGGTATATACTAGATCCCCATATATCCTCTTATGCCCACTTTTTTGAGTTGGTGTCTCACTATGAAGCTGTGAGAGGCCTGAAATTAGCTACATAGACCTGGCTGGCCTTGAACTTGTGATCCTCCTGCCTCTGTTTGCCAAATGCTAGGATATAGGTATGCACACTTGGTGTAGCTTAATATTCTTAATTTCTTTTTGTTGTTTGTTTGTTGAGTTTGGGTCTCATGCAGCCTAGGCTGGCCTCAAATTCACTCCACAGCAGAGAAGGCCTTGGACTCTTCTTGATCCTCCTGTGTCCACTGCCCAGATGTTGGGATTATAGACTTGTATCGTCATTCCTGGCTTCAAGATTCTGAATTTCATCTGCATTTGAACATAGAAAGGGTACTCTTTCCATAACCTTCACCAAGTAACAAAGCAAGTATATGTTCCACAGACCAGAATGTGGTATTTTGGGAAGTATTCAGCTTAGTACAATTTTTAAGGCATTTTGATGTACTGAGATGCAGAGATTATAAAAGTATGCAGAATATCATCCTGAGATCCTGTAAGGTTTTAAATTTAATTTGCATTTTATTTTGGCTTCTCATATGATCAGACTGGATTTGTTTCTCAGAAATGCCAAGTTTGCTAAATGAAGTGTGGTTTTGTTCCAGGGCAGTGGTAGAAACTTCTTATTCTATTTGGCTCTTGGGCTGTGAATTTGGGGCCTTGATGTCATTCTTTTTTTTTTTTTTGGTTTTTCAAGACAGGGTTTCTCTGTGTAGCCCTGGCTGTCCTGGAACTCACTCTGTAGACCAGGCTGGCCTTGAACTCAGAAATCTGCCTGCCTCTACCTCTCAAGTGCTGGGATTAAAGGTGTGCGCCACCACTGCCCAGCTCCTTGATGTCATTCTTTCTCCCGAGTTTTGTAGCTACTTAGAAGCTACTAGCAAAAGCTCTGGACTCCCATTGCCAATACATTGGGTGGTGAGCCAGCCCTTCATCACACAACCTTCGTTGCAGGTGACTGTTGAGCAAGATGTAGAGAATGTTTACTACACATGGCACCATGACACATGACACCATTAATCTGGTGACATTGGAGAATTAATTCCAGATTCATGTCATTATGATTTTCTTACTCTGGGTAAGAGGTAAGACCACATTTGATCTCAATAACTGTACCAATTAGAGCTCAATTAGGAAAGCAGAATCCTTCAGGGTTGTGGAAAAAGAAGGCATGTAGAATAGCAACAAGTAAAGTAAAGGTGAAAGAAGAAAGTATTGGGGAATTGGTTGAAAACCTGCTGAGTAGCCCTCATGACACAGATGTGGACTGGATAAGTCAGAGCTTCCCAAGAAGTCTAGGAAGTCAGCCATGTCTGCATCTTACTTCCAGAGTAGGACTGTGCAATAAAGCTGGTGGGAAATTATGGAGCTCTGTCATCTCAATCAAGAGTCTGATGGAGGCTGAGGCCACTGCTACTTAGTTGGGGAAAAGGGCTGACCTAGAGCAAGACTGAAGAGTACTGGAACCTGCCAGTACCCGTGTCATCCTCAATGCGATAAACAAGCTTAAATTACATTTGTTTACTTGTTGATTTATTTAGTGTGTCTGGAGTTCACGTTATGGCACATATTTGGAAGTCTGGACAGCTTGTGGGAGTTGGTTCTCCCTCTACAATGTGAGGTTCCAGGGATTGAACACAGGGTGTCAAGCTTAGTGGCAAATACTACCCACTCAGCCGTCTCCTAACTCCCTTCCTACATTTAACCCTGACAGTCTTCAGTTAATAAGTCTTCTCTTAATTTACGTGTGCCTTCTGAATCTTGTGCATGCTTAGTGTTTACATGATCATAACACAGAACCATTCACGAAAAGGCTTTGGAGCTTTTCTAAGTTGACATAGCTTCCCTTTTTCCTTTCTGCCCTATGGGTTTTTTCCTGTCATAGATGTTCATATACAATTTTCATTTTCATTCATTCTTTTCTTTCTCTCTCTCTCCTCCCCCCTCTTCTCCCCCTTCTGTATCTTGAAATGTTTAGTGTATCTTCTTTGCTGAAGACTAAGGCCCCTACAGAAACAGATGGTTTAGATTGTTTTGATTTTTACTGTGTACCCAATGCTAACAACAGTGCTGACCATACTAAGTGTGACTTGCATATCTGATGACAGCTAAATCTTGTTTATATTTGTCGTCTTAGTTTTTAATTTTTCATAGTGGTTGGTGTTTCTTGCTACCATCTGGCTTCTATATTATGTTCTGATCTTTGGAGAATGTCTTTAACTCTTGTCTTTAGTGGTGGGAAATGACCACAGGGGGGAAATGATAGCACCGCATAGTACAGAGCAGGAAATGGATGTGTGCATTTCAGCGCTGTGTGACCACACAATGGCAGGGTAAAGCTTCTCTTATTGGGCCACATCATTGTTTTCCCTATCACTGAATACTGAGCAAATCTTACCTACAAATTGGCATAAAATAGATTTTATATTTGTATAGCTGAAGAAATATTTGAGCATTTGATTTTGCTCAATTGTAATAATGGAACGTCTGTTGTCCATGAATGAACAAGTTAAAAATTGACAGAGCTGTAACTTGTACCAGTGATGGCATCTTGTTTAAACAGACATGAAGCACCTTGAGGAAGAAAGGGCAATGAGAAACAGTGAAAGGTGTTTAACTTGGAATATACTAGGAACTTGTAGGCACCAAAATGTCGGCTGAGGATGTGGCTTACTGGAGGAGTTTTTGACTAGTATGTGCAAGCCTTAGTAAATCACTGGAAGTAAGTCTGCAGCCATATGGATTTTCAGATTTGTCTATAAGGGTATACCTATAAAGATGAATATACATGATTGGTGTATGGTAGTTTTTGGTTTTGTTTTGGGCCAGGGTGTCTCTTATGTAGTTCTGGGCATCTTGAAACTTGCTATGTAGAATAAGCTGTCTTTAGACTCATAGACATCCTACCACCACTGCCTCCTGTGTGCTGGGATTAAAGGCATGTGTCATCGTGTCTGGCAGCATATGGTATTTTGAGTATTTCAGAAATTAATATATATCTGTAATTCAACTAACATCTAATCACAGTAATCCTCATTAATTAAGGGAAAGGTGGTCATCAGTAATAATGTACAGTAATGATGTATATGCATTGTGGCATGCATGTGTGTATGCATGCATTTATGTGTGTTTGCAGTGCTGGGGATTAACCCACAGCTTACTATTATTTAACACTTGAAATAACTTAGAATTGCTTGTCACATCTTTATAAAACAGGATCTTTGGGTCCTAAAGGAACCACTTTAATGAAAATAAAGGACATAGTTACTATATATTTAAATTGTAGGTTCTGCTATATTTATAGGAGTTTTTTGTTGTTGTTGTTTTTGTTGTTGTTTTGGTTTTTTGAGACAGTCTGTAGCCCTGACTGGCCTGAGAGAGATCTGCTTGCCTGCCTCTGGAGTGCTGGGATCAAAGGCATGCATCATCATGCCTGGCCTTTCAGATATTTGAAAACCCATTGTTTCTTTTCTTTGTATTCCTATGGATGCAACCCAGGGTCTCACGTAAACATAGTGGGCAAGCGCCCTATTCTTAGCTATGTCTCTATCCCTCTGTTTTGTTTTGAGTTTTCTCTTTTTCCAAAGACTCTTAAATAATTACTGAGAATCTCTTGGAATTTGAAAAAAGAGTTGTAATTTTTTTGTCTGTTGTTCAAAATGTAAAAGTAAATTATGATCAAGCCATCATCTGAACTCATTGAATCTCAGGGAGTGGAATATAGATTGATTAATTTTTGTGGTATGTTTTCCCTCAAAGAAATTTAAATATAATAAACTCAACTTTAAAAATATTAAATGCACTCAGCAATTCAGATGAAATATGGCAGTTAGTAAGCAAGTGCAAGATTTATTGATGAGGGCTGGGAGTGTAACTCAATGATAAGAACTTGCCTAGGATATGTCAAGATCTGAGTTTGATCCTCGTTACATAGACAAGGGAAAGGGAGGGCTCTGTAAGAGGCTCTAACCAAACCTAGAATCAATTCCTATCCATAGGACATAAAGGACTTCGAGAGGTGGGAACTACATGATTGCTATTTACATCAGTGTGGTTTAAAAGCAAGAGACCAAAGCACTAAGAAGCCCTTTGAAAACGTGTATACAGATGTGTGTATGTTTGGTAATGGAAAAGCAAAATTGTGAAAGTACATGCTGGCTTAGAAAGTTATTTGTTTACTTATTGAGATGGAGTCTAACTATGTAACCCTGGGTGGCCTGGGACGCAGTTATGTAAACCAGCTGTCCCTGAGTTTGTGGTGATCTTCTGCAACTGACCACCAAGTGCTGGGATTACATGCATGCACCACCATGCCTGGCCAGAAACTGACCTTTACATTTTTGTTTGCTAATAAATTGGAACATTGTCGTTAAAATAGATGTATTAATGATCTTGGTAGCACAGGATAAACACACAGCTGACTTCCTTGACCATATTTGAAATCACTCTTTGATATTTTGGGGAGTTGCTGACAACTTTCTGTGTAGAGAGAAGAAAAGGCAGCGTAGTGTCCTGGCATTTTACAGTACTGTGTACTATGAGCCAGGAAAGATGTTTAACTAAATGAGCTGCTATTTCTAATATCTAATTATGTGATCTTGAACAAGTTGTCAGACTTTATTATTCACCATTTTGTTCATTTTTAAAATGAAGAGCAATTAACTTAGATTCTAAAGTATGAACTACCACTAATGATCTTGTTGTAGTTCACATTAGGACTTTCTTTGCTATTAAGAGTTTTCAGAAGTGAGGCAGATGGTTAATAAAGAAGTCTATGTGTTTGCTCCTGTGAGGTGTGGTAAAGAAGTATATGCTTAACTTTTGTCTCTGAAATTCAAATAAAATGCCTCCAATAATATCTCCAGTGATTTATGTATGTGCATTTAGTGGTAAATATGTGTTTTTCATCATTAAAATTTTTATCCTTATAATGTGGCATTGTTTATGTTTAGAATATATTTAGATGTAGGTAGAGATTGCCAAATTTCCTAAATATCATTTTTGTCTTCAGGAATAGTTTTTTTTTTTTTTTTTTAGCCCTGGAGAGATGGTTCAGTGGTTAAGACACTGGCTGCTCTTGAAAGGACCTGGGCTCAGGCACCCACATGGTAGCTTACAGTAGTTTGTAATTCTGGTTCCAGAGGATACAGTACTGTCTTCTGGCCTCGGCAGGCATTGCATTTACATGGTACACAGATATACATGCAGGGAAAACACCCACACACAAAATACTAAAATACTAATGTCAAATATTTTAAAGGGCTAGAAAGATGGCCTAGTTGTCAAGAGCACTTACTGTTCTTGAAAAAGACCTGGGTTCAGTTCCTGGCACACACATGCTGGCTCACAGCCAACCTAATTGCAGTTACAGGGAATTCCATACCCTTTTCTGACTTCCATGGATACCAGGAACACACATGGTGCACATACATATATATATATATGCAAAACACTCATGCACCTAAAATAAATATAAATATTCATTTTAAGAGTAGGTTTCTATCTGTCATGGTGGCACATGGCTTTAAGCCCAGCACTCGAGAGTCAGGGGCAAACAAATCTCTGTTGAATTCAAGTCAGCCTGCTGTACATATCAAGTTCCAGGCCAGCCAGGGCTCTGTCTCAGAGAAAGAAAGACAAGGGGTGTAGTCTCTGTAAACATGGTACTTAGACTAGTGATTGCTGAATCTACTCAATCATGTACTATTTTAGTAGTTAGTAGTTGTGGGGTGGTCATTTATCTAGTGCTCTAAATAGCTTGGCTGTGAGTGTTCAGAAAAAAAAAGTACTATAAAAGTTCATACAGATTTGAAGAATTTGAGTGGAAGATGGAAGTCATGGAAAGAGAGTTCAGCAAAGACCACAGGAATAGAATATGCCTGGTGTTAATCCAAAGATACTCTAGCCTGAGCCAAGGCTACAGGAAACCCTGGTGGAGAATGCTGTCATTTTGTGTGGCCTTGACCACTAAGTTTTAAAGTGGGCTTAACTGATGTTTAATTTACTTACAATAAGATGTGCCTACTTTAACTGCCGTCCTGTGGTTTTTAATAAGTCAATATCATTATATAATTACTACTCAGAATAATTGTAATCACATAGAATTCTTTACTACGCCTTTGTAGTCACCTCTCAGTCCTAACTCGTCACACAGTCAGTCTTAAGTCTATCAACACAGATTAGTTTTGCTCCTTTTTAAAAGAATTCTATATAAACAGAATTATATAGCATATATTGTTTTCAAAAATTATGTTTCAGTGTGTTATGATATAATTTATTTTGTGTATGTGTGCATGCATGTGTGTATGTGTATTTGTGGGTACATGTGTGCTATGGTGTACATGTGGAGGTCAGAGAATTTTAGGACAGCTGTCTTTAGTTGTTTGCCTAGAGAAACTGAGTTCTCCTCGGCTGTTTTGTTGTTCTACATTGGTGGCAGTTCTAGACTATATGGTGCTGTAGCACTTGAATATAGAATACATAGGTAGGCAAGAGTATCCAAGATTTCAGTGCTCACCCATCCCTCAGACCTGAATCAGTTTTGCACTGTTTTCTTCAGCCTGAGTTTTCTGGCAGATGCCTATCTTTGGCTTGTTTTGTGTTGTTGACTTTTTTTTTTTTGTCTTGTAATTAGAAAGAGGATGCTTGTCTTGTTTGGAACCTCTGTCTCTTGTTGGATATTAGTTTCTGTAGTTTTTAATTTGATTAACTTGCCCTGTTTATTTTGTTTTTCAGACAAATGAAGAGAAAACAATGTCTGCCAACCTAAAATATCTTTCCTTGGGAATTTTGGTGTTTCAGACTACCAGTCTGGTTCTAACGATGCGTTATTCTAGGACTTTAAAAGAGGAGGGGCCTCGTTATTTGTCTTCTACAGCAGTGGTTGTGGCTGAATTTTTGAAGATAATGGCCTGCATCTTTTTAGTCTACAAAGACAGTAGTAGGTATCTAGGGTGTTTTTTCCTTTTAATTTATGTGATCAGTTTAATTTTTATATATGTAAATATAATTGTAATTATACATTTGATCATTTGCATTATTTAATTTCCCTAGACTTAACATTCCAATATTTTTGAAAAAAATTATTAAGACAGGGCTCAAGGGGATGGCCCAACTGGTAAAACACTCTCTGTGCAAGTGTGAAGACCTGAGTTTGGATCTTTAGCACCCACAAAAATGTCTGGGTATGGTATTGTGAGTTTGTCATTGGGAGGTGGAACTAGGAGGACCCCAGGAGCCTGCTGGCCTGCCAGTCTGGCTTCCTTGACAAGCTTGAGGTTTAGTGAGAGAACTTGTCTAAACTAAGGTGAAGAGCCACTTAGAAAGACAGCCAACATCAACTCATGTGCACACATACACATGCACACATAATTGTGTTAGTACCAATTTTGGTTTGTACTAAAACTATTATGTACAGTCTGTAACACAATCCATGCATAATTAGTACAATGAGTATGAATCCTAGTTGTATTTATACTTTATTAATTTGAGAAAAAGTAGACTCTCTAGTGCTTTGTTTGAATTATAAAGTCCATAATAACTCTCTTTACTGAAGACTTTTACTAGTTACACTGACTAATTCAACAGTGAGTCACTCATTTGGTACAGTTTAAAGATTTTCACTGGGATATAATGTATGAACTGCATAGTTGTTCTTTGGTTCTAGAGATTGAGCCTTGGGCTTTGCATATCCTAAGCATATGCACTTGCTCTACCACTGGGGTACATTCCAGCTTCAGCTTAGCCTTTTGCAGGCAGATTTTTATTTATTTTTAAAGATTTATGCCAGGCACTTGGGAGGCAGAGGCAGGCAGATTTCTTGAGTTCAAGGCCAGCCTGGTCTACAGAGTGAGTTCCAGGACAGCCAAAGCTATGCAGAGAAACCCTGTCTCAAACAAACAAACAAACAAAAGATTTATTTATTTTATGTATATGAGTACACTGTAGCTCTCTTCAGACTCACCAGAAGAGGACATCAGATCTCATTACAGATGGTAGTGAACCACCATGTGGCTGCTGGGAATTGAACTCAGGTCCTCTGGAAGAGCAGTCAGTACTCTTAACCACTGAGCCACCTCTCTCCAGTCCTCAGGCAGATTTTTAGAGTATGCAATTGTGAGTTTTGTTTTTCTTTCTTGAGATAGTGCCTTATTCTGTCATTTAAGCTGGCTATAAATTCTTGATCATTCTATATTAGCCTTCTATGGTGCTAGCTTACAATTGATTGTTACCTGACTTTAATTTTTAAGTTGTGATAATGTGTGTGCAAGTGGGTGTGCATGTGTACATGAGAT
The DNA here is from genome assembly GCF_004785775.1 of Grammomys surdaster. Lineage (NCBI taxonomy): Eukaryota > Metazoa > Chordata > Mammalia > Rodentia > Muridae > Grammomys > Grammomys surdaster. The sequence continues at coordinate 9,596,646 of NW_021620966.1, read as the reverse complement.
TTTGTTATTGTAACAATGCATTTTTATATTTACAATATTGGATAGCTATCACTGTTGCCAGAGCTTTCTCAATACAACTGAGCAGAAATTCTATATGACTATTAAGTAGTAACTCCTTATTCACCTTTCTTCCAGTTCTTAGTTACCTCTGACTTAGATTCTGCTTCTCAATTTACCTATTCTACATATTTCATATAAGGTGGATTATGTAATGTTCATTCTCTTATATTTGGCTTAGCTCACTAGCATAATATTTTCAAAGCTTATGTGTCAAATTTTATATATAAATTTATTTATTTATTTACTTATTTATTTATTTACTTATTTATTTATTTTTGAGACAGGGTTTCTCTGTGTAGCCCTGGCTGTCCTGGAACTCACTCTGTAGACCAGGCTGGCCTCGAACTCAGAAATCCGCCTGCCTCTGCCTCTCAAGTGCTGGGATTAAAGGCGCTCACCACCACCGCCCGGCCTGTTTTTTATATATTATATAGTATACGATATATACTTTTTTCTTAATCATGTGTTGGTAGCCACTGATTATTTCTACCTTTTGGCTACCATGAACCATGTTAGAAGAAACAATGGTTAATGCTGCAATAGCTGTCCAAGTATATGTTGGCGTTTTTGCATTCATTTGGATGGAGGCTATGTGTTTATATCCCTTCCCACCACCAAAGCACAATTGCTGGGTCATTGTCATCTGGTTGTTCTTCATATACATCTTTTTTAAAAGAAATGTATTGCACATAAGTATGTTCTGGGTGTGCATGTACCATGGTATGTGTGTGTAGGTCAAAGGACAATTTGTGGGAATCTGTTCTGTTCTTTTCACTATGTGAGTCTCTGGGATTAAATGCAGGTTATCAGGTTTGGTGGCAAGTGCCATTACCCAGTGAGACATCTTGCAAGTCCTCTTTGTTTACTTTTTAAGGAATTATCAAACTTTTCCACCATTCTGTTTTATTTTATTAATTTTTCATCACATTTTATTTATTTATTGTGAGAGGGAGGTATGAGTATGTGCCATTGTGTAAGTGTAGAGGTCAGAGGACTACATGGAGGAATCAGTTCTCTCTTGTGCCATACGGATCCTGGAGCTTGAACTCAGATTGTCAGGCTTGACAGCTAGCGCCTTCACCACACCTACCCTACCTACTGGATCATTTTTTTTTTTTTTTTTTTTTTTTTGGTTTTTCAAGACAGGGTTTCTCTGTATAGCCCAGGCTGTCCTGGAACTCACTCTGTAGACCAGGCTGGCCTCGAACTCAGAAATCTGCTTGCCTCTGCCTCCCAAGTCCTACTGGATCATCTTGCCAACCTCCACTTTATAGGTTTTGCTAGCAGTGTATGAAATTTCTATTTTCTCACCATGTTTTTTTTTCCTGTCTATCATATTTTCTGTCTCTCTGTCTCTCTCTCTCTCTCTCTCTCTCTGTGTGTGTGTGTGTGTGTGTGTGTTCAGATCTACAGCTTCATGTATACCAGACAAATGGCTGTAATCTGAGTTGTGCCCTAGACTCTGCCCACCCTTCATTATAGCCATTTTAGGTATGAAGAGGTACTTCATTGTGGTTTTGACTTGCATGCCTCTAATCATTAATAATGGTAAACATTTGATAATGACTTGACTAGTACATTATATATGTGAAGGTCAGGAAAGAGGGTAGATACAGTTTTAAGAATGATTTGTAGGTTTTTAGATTAAATTGTTGTTTGTATAAATATGACAGTAAAAGATACAGGGAAGATATTTTTGGGGATAAATCAAATGATTTCCTTTTGATTCATGTTAAGTTGAAAATACCTATGAAGCACTTAAAGCCAAGGACAAGACCAGGTAATATGTACACTAGAGGAAAAGAAGACTGAAAAATACCCTGGCTCATTCCCAGCACTCAGAGGCCCCATTCAGAAGGTGTCATCAATGAGAGGACTATAAATGAGCTACCAGCAGGACGTGACAGTGTCAGGAAAGCAGAGAGGTTACTTTTTTTGCTAAGGTCTAGATATTACAAGTATCTACTGCACTTAACCCTGGAGCCAGGAAACCTCTAACAAGAATAGTTGCATTATGTCTAGATGTGGTAAAACCAGCTTTCAGTGAGCTTAAGCATGACTAGGTATCTGTACACAGTATACCAAGATGAATTCCAGGGCTGAGAAAGTTGTTTAGTTGGTACTTAATAGTTAAGTTTCAGGGGCTGAAGAGATGGCTCAGGGGTTGATACTGACTCTTCTTACAGAGGTCCAGAGTTCAATTCCCAGCACTCAAATGGCAGCTTACAACTGCCTATAGCTCCAGTTCCAGAGGATTTGCTGCTGTATTCTGGCCTCCATGGATACAGGCACACAGATAGTTCAGAAATAAGCATGCAGGCAAAACACTACTACATATGAAGTAAAATAAAGAGCATTGTGTAAAGCTGTGCCAGGTGGAACACATCTGTAATTCTCGAACTTAGGAGTTGCAGCAGCAAGACCAGAGGTTCAAGGTCATTCTTGACTACATAGCAACTCTGAAGGAAGCTACGTGAGATCTTGTCACAAAAGCACAAACCAATTTCATGTGGCAGAAATGTTGACATTTTAATTAAAGCCAAGCTGAGCAAAGTGGCACATGCCTATAGCTCTAGTACTTGAGAGTTTCGGGTACTTTGGAGACTGAAGTGAGAGAATTTGTATGTCCATGGCCAACCTAGGCTATGTTTTGATCTCCAGACTAGCATGGGCTACATAATAAGACTTGCTTCAACAAACCAAACCAAACTGAAAATCAGTGTGACCTTGGTACTGTGAATGATTTCAAACAACTATAAAAACAAACTAAGGCATAAGTGGAGGGAGCTTTAGGGGAGCAGGAATTTTTTTCATCTTAAACTGAAAAACTGTATCAAAGCAAGTGAAGAAACAAACCGTACACATAACCCGCAACAAGTACCTAGAATTACAGAGAACTACAGCACAGTAAGACAGAGACAAAGGGTCATTAGAAAAATATAGATGGGGTGGGGACAAAAGGGGAAGACATCTGAAATGTAAATAAACTATCCAATAAAAAAAAAAAAACTATTGATGGATAATTCTCAGAGGGGGAAACCTAACTGGCTGGTCTGGGGTGTATAGCTTAGAGGCAGGTGAAAAATACAGCTTTAACAAGCCAGCATATCTACATACAGAGAGCCCGTGTCCCCAAGCTGCTATGGAAGGTTTACATCTGGACTCCTGCTACTTGAGACAAGTTGAGCTGGAAGTTCACTTGTCTGTGGTTGTAGCAACGCCACTTCCTAGCTGCTTTGCCTTCTTTTAATGATTAATATGTTGACAATCAGCATGAGAGGCTGAAGAATGAATAAAATACAGAGTTTTATAAAGTTACTTACGAAAAAGAACACTTTTTTGATTGATTAATAATTTGAGCAATTCTGGGTGGATTTCAGGAAATCAAGTAGAGGAGAGGGAAGAAGGATTCTGGGAGCCAGAGGGGTCAAGAACACTACTAGAAAACCCACAGAATCAAGTAACCTGGGCCCAGAGATGCTTACAGAGACTAAATCAACAGTCAGGGAGCCTTCATGGTTCTGACCTAGGTCCTTTGCATATGTTTGTATAGCTTAGTCTTCTTGTGGGACTCCTAATGGGGTGTGGGAGTGGGGCTGGTTTTTGCGTCTTTTGTCCGCTTTTGGGTCCCTTTTCCTCCTGCTGCATTCCCTCATCCAGATGTAATATTAGGGGAGGTGTCTAGTCTGATTGCAGCTTGATATGCCATGTTTGGTTGATTTCCATGGAAGGCCTGTCCTTTTCTGAAAGGAAATGAGTCAAATGAGAAAGGGTAGAAAGGGTACTTGGGGGAGGGGAGAGGAAGGAGAGGAAACTGCAGCTGAGATATATGAGAGAAGAATAAATGTAAAAATTTAAAAATGTATTTGTATGTGTATTTGTACTTACAGTTGATCTTTTCTATCCCGTATTCTTATTATAGATACCCCCTGAAATTGGAGTAACAGGTGGTTGTGAGCTACCACGTAGGTTCTGGGAATAGAACCCTGGCCCCCTATAAGAGTACCCAGTACTCTTAACTGCTGGGCCTTCTCTCCAGCCCCTACAGAGTCAATCTTGTGCTTTTCCAGCACAAATTAGTATAGGGATAATGATGTCAATATGCTACTCTGTAATATTTAACATTTGAACAACTAGCATCAAAAGCATACTTTGTACTGAAAAGTATCCCAGTGTAGCTTGTTTTCCTGTTTTTAAAGATTTATTTTAACCACATATGGTGGTGCAGGCTTTTAATCCCAGCACTTGGGAGGCAGAGGGAGGTGGATGCCTAAGTTTGAGACCAGCCTGATCTACAGAGTGAGTTTCAGGACAGCCAGGGCTATACTAAGAAACATGTCTCTTTAAAAAAAAAAAAAAAGGATTTATTTTAAAACTTGGGGGGGGGGGAGAGAGGGAGGGAGGGAACCAAAGTGCGTGTGCTCACAGAGTTCAGATGTGTGAGATCCATATGAAGCTGGAGTTACAGGTGGTTTTGAGCCACCCAGTGTGGGTACTAGGAATCAAACTCTGATCCTTTGCAAGAGCAGTGCTTTCTCTTAGTTGCTGAGCCATCTCTCCTGCCCCCATTTTCTGTTTTTAAAGTGAGAAAACTTGAGTCCTATAAAGAAAGAAAGAGCTTATGATTTCTGCAAAGATACTTTACTAACTGATTGCCCCCCATTTTATTTCTTCTAGAGTGTAGTGTGAGAACACTGAATAGAGTACTGCATGATGAAATTCTTAATAAACCAATGGAAACACTGAAGCTTGCTATTCCGTCAGGGATATATACTCTCCAGAACAACTTACTCTATGTGGCACTGTCAAACTTAGACGCCGCCACTTACCAGGTGCCTAGATACAGTTCTAATAATTCTTTTAAAAAACAAATAAACAAAAAACCCAAACAATAATATTGCTGTTTTCTTTTTTAGGTTACATATCAGTTGAAAATACTTACAACAGCATTATTTTCTGTGTCTATGCTTGGTAAAAAATTAGGTGTGTACCAGTGGCTCTCCCTAGTAATTCTGATGGCAGGAGTTGCTTTTGTACAGGTAACTATTCAAGATAAGTATGCCTTTCATTTCTGTCACAGTTTGAAAACCTGATATATTTTGCATAGAGAATGTGGTTCCATTGCCTGTTCGAGCAAATAAGAACTGACATATTTTTTATGGCTCCATGTAAGCAAATGCTGCATTGAGAGTATGGGATGTGATGTAAGTGAATGAATACATGAATGAATTCTTCATAGTAAAGCACTGAGCAGTTAGATGATGGCACAGCTTACAAGCAGAGGGGTTGCTTTGGTCCTCAGTACCACACACACTAATGCACACACCAGAACACACACAAACACACACACATACACACACACATACACGAGTTGTGTTTTGTAGCCCTAGGTGGCCTGGAGCTTCCTCTGCAGATGCGTGTGTCCTCAAACTCTGGCACGTCTCCTGCCTCTACCTTCTGAGTGCTGACATTATAATCATGAGCCACTGTGTCTGCCTTTTTTTTTAACTTTATTCATATGTGTCTGTGTGGGTCTATGCATATATGTGTAGGGACCAGAAGAGGGCACTAGGTGTCCTGTGTCACTCTCTGTCAATTACTCTAAGGCACGGGCTCTCCCTGGACCCAGGTTTATATTTTCGTGGTTAGGGTGGAAGCCAGTGAGCCCGAGTGATCTTGCTATTTCTGCCTTCTGAGCTGGGGTTGTAGGTGTGCACAGGATGTACAGGCTGGCACATGGCTTTTCTGACCCACTGTGAGCCTCAGCATTGCACAGCAGACTGTCTAACCTGATGAGCTGCCTCTGCAGCTGTTTCAGTCACTTATTATTGTTTTCTTTCTTTTTTTTCTTTATTTTTATTTATTCTTTTAAAATGTTAATCAAAGGCTTTATAAGTTCAGTAATGCTCAATAACAAGATAACCATACAATCAGAAGTGTAACCCAATACCCAACCTAGATATACCAACTATCTTTGACTGGCACAGACAGTCTCCATGTTCTCCTCCCTCCCCTTTCTTTCTCATCTCCTAGCTCCTCCTCTTCTCCTTACTCCTGCCACCATTGCTCCTCCTACATATCACCCTTCCTGTAAAGATAAAACTTTTCTCTCAAAATACAATTAGAGCATAACTATAACAATTTGTATCAGTAAGGTACAAGAAAGACCTAATACCCAGTCCATTATTTTGTTGACAAACCTGAACCTCTGTCATCTCTCCTAACTAAAAGACTTAGTACAGAACCTGGCTTTTTTCTTGGCTTTAGAATGAATGTCAGCTGAAAACCATCCTCTCAAGTCTTTTCTCTCAAGGTAAATAGCCGGGATTGGCTATGAGACTATAAGTCTTCAACCCCATCAGAAATCCAGAATGACTGAATTAACTGAAATTATGGGAAGCACAAAGCATAGCTTCTAAAACACAGCCAATTTATAGAGTCTGCTGAACACCTGGACAGTCCCTATACTACAAAACGTTGGAGCATCCGATCTTCAGCCTTCTGGCCCAGGATCATCTGACAGACCTAGTGATGCAGAATTATTAAGGGCTGATTACTCTGTCGTGGCAGATATAATCAGTTGTCTATTCTGCAAGTGTGTCCTTTTCAGGACAGTAATTTGTTGTAGATGAAAAGAGGGCATTCTTGTGTAGTGGCTGTCTCAACCACAACTGGAGTAACTCTAAAGACACTCAATTTCTTCTTAGAATCTAAGACAGGCAGCTGTCAGGAGCAGATAGGTCTCTAATCAAAATGAACCTTAATGCAGAAATGTTTGTAATGTCAATTCTGTGGACTTTTGACGTTTTGAAAACCAACTATCCATGTATGGCAATCTGGACTGTTGTCTGTTAACTCCTCTCAGCTATTTCTAAATAAAATATAGAAAACACCCTAACAATAAACTCAGAGCCATGAATTTGCTATAGGCCCTTAACTCACAGGTTAACCATCTCAAATCAGTTAAAAAAGTTAAAGAAGGACTGGGCCTAAGCCTTATATTCCTAAATGTGTTATATAGGCACAATGCCTATGAGAGTAACAATATTAATCTCACTTCTGTATCAATAAGAAACTCGCACCAATGAAAACCTTAAATTTGAAGTCAAAGCAAATTTTGTACCATTTAAGAAATTATAACTTCAGCTTAATAACGATTATACAGATTTCTACCAATATGTTATGGCTATGCAATAAATCCTAGCTATTCCTCCCTGTTCCAACAAAACCACTGCTTTTTCCCTAGAAAGACAGCCCAGTATTAACCACCTCAGTCCCCAAGCCCAGGGAATAGGGGCACTGACTCTTCATTAACTTCTTCAAGCTGGTTATGGGCATTGAGATATTAGAAGAGGGGTGGGAGGAAGAGTAAATTGATAAGCCTCTGAGGTCTGTGTCTTCACTGCATTCAGCTGAAATTCCAGGACATCAGAAGTTCGAGCGGGTCTTCTCAGCTTTTTCGATGAGTAGATACACCAAGGCTGTGTATTCTGCAATATACAATTCTCAAAACAAATTTTAGTATCAAGATACTTTTTTGTTTGAATTCTGGAATCTAGTCTTCTGGTGGCCTGTCTCTATCATATCTAATCCATATTATTCTGGGAGTTTCTTTGAGGGTGTGCTCTCACCATCCTCAACACTGGGGAATCCAAACTATTGGGTACCAAGGCCCTCCACTTCCACTGAAGCCTGACAAGGCCACCCTCAACTACCTATACAGGTGGAGCCATGAGTACCTCCCTTTGTGTTCTCCGGCTGGAGGTTTTTGTTTTTTTTTAATTTTTATTTTTTGGTTTCTCGAGACAAGGTTTCTCTATGTAGCCCTGGCTGTCCTGGAACTCACTCTATATACCAGGCTGGCCTCGAACTCAGAGATCCACCTGCCTCTGCCTCCCAAGTGCTGGGATTAAAGGCATGTGCCACCACCGCCCGGCATGGGTGGAGGTTTTAGAATGGCTACTCCAGCTTGTTTCTTAGGACCATTTGCTTGAAAAATTGTTTTCCAGCCATTTACTCTAAGGTAGTGTCTGACTTTGTCACTGAGGTGGGATTCCTGTATGCAGCAAAATGCTGGGTCCTGTTTACGTATCCAGTCCGTTAGCCTATGTGTTTTTATTGGGGAATTGAGTGCATTGGTGTTAAGAGACATTAAGGAACAGTGATTGTTGCTTCCTGTTATTTTTGTTATTAGAGGTGGAATTATCTTTGTATGGCTATCTTTTGGATTTGTTGTAAGAGGATTACTTTCTTGCTCTGTCTAGGGTATAATTTCCCTCCTTGTATTGGAGTTTTCCCGCTAATATCCTTTGTAATGCTGGGTTTGTGGAAAGATATTGTGTAAATTTGGTTTTGTCATGGAATATCTTGGTTTCTCCATCTATGGTAATTGAGAGTTTTGCCAAGGCTGGCATTTGTGTTCTTTTAGGGTCTGTATGACGTCAGTCCAGGATCTTCTGCTTTTATAGTCTCTGGTGAGAAGTCTGGTGTAATTCTTATAGGTCTGCCTTTATATGTTACTTGGCCTTTTTCCTTTACTGCTTTTAATATTCTTTCTTTGTTTTGTGCATTTGGTATTTTGATTATTATGTGACGGAAGGAATTTCTTTTCTGGTCTGGTCTATTTGGCGTTCTGTAGGCTTCTTGTATGTTTATGGGCTTCTCCTTCTTTAGGTTAGGGAAGTTTTCTTCTATAATTTTGTTGAAAATATTTATTGACCCTTTAAGTTGGGAATCTTCACTCTCATCTATACCTATTATCCTTAGGTTTGGTCTTCTCATTGTGTCCTGGATTTCCTGTATGTTTTGTGTTAAGAACTTTTTGCATTTTGCGTTTTCTTTGACAGCTGTGTCAATATTTTCTATGGTATCTTCTGGACCTGAGATTCTCTCTTCTATCTCTAGTATTCTGTTGGTGATGCTTGCATGGATGACTCCTGATTTCTTTTTTAGGTTTTCTATCTCCAGGGTAGTCTCCCTTTGTGCTTTCTTTAATGTTTCTACTTCCATTTTTATGTCCTGGATGGATTTGTTCAATTCCTTCACCTGTTTGGTTGTGTTCTCTTGTAATTCTTTAAGGGATTTTTGTGTTTCCTCTTTAAGGACTTCTACCTGTTTACCTGTGTTCTCCTCAAATTCTTTGAGAGTGTTATTTATGTCCTTTTTTTGGGAGGGGGTTGGTTTTTTGAGACATTGTTTCTCTGTGTAGTCCTGGCTGTCCTGGAACTCAGCCTGTAGACCAGACCAGGCTGGCCGGGAACTCAGAAATCCGCCTGCCTCTGCCTCCCAAGTGCTGGGATTAAAGGCATGTGCCATCACTCCCTGGCCTATTTATGTCCTTCTTAAAGTCCTCTGTCATCATCATTAGAAGTGATTTTAAATCTGAATCTTGCTTTCCTGGTGATATGGGGAATTCAGGACTTTCTAGTGTGGGAGAACTAGGTTCTAATGATGCCAAGTACCCTGGGTTGCTGATGCTTATGTTTTTGAGCTTGCCTTTCACCATCTGGATCTCCTTAGTGCTACCTGCCCTGTCTCTGACTGGAGCCTGTCTTTCCTACTATCTTGATTGTTTCAGAAATGTGTGAGAAGGTGTTACTACTAGGGTTAGAGCTTGGGCCCAGACCGGAAGGAACCAGTGCTCTGGGCCAGGAGTGAATTCCTGGGTCCTAGTGTGTCCCAGTTACTCCCTGCTTGGGGTGGGCGTTGCTGTCTCCTTACCTAAGATGCTGCCCGAGTCAGAGCTCCTGGAAGGCCCGCTTCCTCTGGGTTTTGTGAGATTGGGTGCAGAGCAGCTGCCCGGGATCTGCTTAGTGCTAGGGCACAGACCAGAAGGACAATTGTTTTCTTTCAAAGTCTTTCTGGTTTGTTTTTGTTTTTGCTTTTTTGCCTAGAGGGAGGTTTCATTTTATTTATTTATTTTATTTAAAGGGTATTTTATTGTCTTTTATTTATTTATTTTATTTGTTAAAGATTTATTTATTTATGTATTCACCATTCTCTCTTCAGACACACCAGAAGAGGGCATCAGATCCCATTGCAGATGGTTGTGAACCACTATGTGGTTGCTGGGAATTGAACTCAGGACTTCTAGAAGAAAGAGCAGTGCTCTTAACTGCTGAACCATCTCTCCAGCCCATCTTTGATTTTTTTACCATTGGCTTTATGACCTAAAGTGTAATCTACTTTCGAGAAAACTCCATAATATCTAAGAATCTGTACTCCTTGCTGTAATGCTCTTAATGGCTGTGCTGTCTTTCCTGCAGCTTTATCTTGTTTTTTTTCAGAGATCTCACCATGTAGCAGATCTGACCATGCAGCTTTGAGCTCACCAGCCTCTGCTTCAGCCCTGAGAGTGCCGGGCTTGTAGGTTTGAACCACTACTTGTGGTAGCCAAGTCAATCCTGAGCAAACCCAGCAATGTTAGTCATGCCTGGTGGCTCACACTTAGAGTCCTAGCACTGAAGACATTGAGGCAGAGAGAGAGAGAGAGAGAGAGAGAGAGAGGGAGGGAGGGAGGGAGGGAGGGAGGGAGGGAAGGAACAACCCAACAAAATAAGACATAGCACAGTGAAACTCAGCCTTAAGAGCCAAAGCAACCAATTAACAAACAAAACAGCACATAAAAGAAATAAGCTTAAGTTTTATGAGAACAGTGGGACCTCTGAGATCATTAGTGATGCTGTGGTCCCCCTTACCGTCTACCATCTTTATTGATAACTGTTTTTTCTAACAAGAACTTATGAATGATTCCTTATCTTTATTCTTCATGGAGTCATTGCCTCCCACTTTTGTGTTCCTTTTTTATTTTGTGTATGTTTATGTGTATGGGTGTGTGCTTGGTAGCCACATAAGATAGTGGCTACACTATTTGCAGAGACATATTTACTCCTCACAGAAAGCATATTGAGTACGTATATAGTAGAGAGCCAAGGGAGAAAGGGGACAGTTTTAAGAGTCAAGGACTTAGTCGTTAGTATCGTGTTGCTGCAGTGAAGACAAATTGAATAGGAAGTGACCCCTTTTCATTGTTAAAAGGTGTTTAAGCTTGTATGGTAGCAAACACCTATAATCCCCTCACTTGGAAGGCTGAGGCAGGAAGATTGCTATGAGCTAAAGCTAGCCTGGACTATGTAATATACCCCCTCCCACATAGCAAAAAACTAACATTGAAAAGTCTCTGGTAACTATGTAAAGTATGATTTCTACACTACTGAAGGTAAAGAGAGATAAATTTAGATATAGTAAGGATAGATAGATGACTTCAATGCCTAACTCTTAACAGTAGGTAGGTAATTAACAACAGTGATCGACAGACTTAAACTAACATACTTATCTGAAAGAGATACACAGTATTCTATCTAAAAGTAAGGAGTACAGATTCATAGATATCTTGAAATTTTCTCCAAAATAGATTGCAGTTTAGATCATAAAACAAAGTGGTGGCGCATGCCTTTAATCTCAGCACTTGGGAGGCAGAGGCAGGTGAATTTCTGAGTTCGAGGCCAACCTGGTCTACAGAGTGAGTTCCAGGACAGCCAGGGCTATACAGAGAAACCCTGTCTTGAAAAACAAAAACAAACAAACAAAAAAAAGATCATAAAACAAACATTAAAAACTGAAAGACAAAGAATTAAAAAAACAAAAAGCGCAACTTTATTTTTTTTCTAAAGATTTATTTATTTATTATGTATACAATGCTCTGTCTGCATGTATGCCTGAATACCAGAAGAGGGCACCAGCTCTCTTTATAGATGGTTGTGAGCCACCATGTGGTTACTGGGAATTGAACTCAGGACCTCTGAAAGAGCAGACGGTGCTCTTAACCTCTGAGCCATCTCTCCAGCCCAAAACCCAACTTTAAATAAATAAAAAAATAAATCTTCCCTCTAGGTCAAAACCACAAAAACCAACAATAACAACAATAAAACAAAAAACAAAACTAGTATGTTAGTAAAATAGCTGGGGATATGTCAGTTACTGCTAGTTAGAAACATATAATTTATATGAAAGCAAAAAAAGACCCTGATAACCAAGTCAATCCTGAGCAAAAATAGCAATGCTAGCCATGCCTGGTGGCTCACACTTAGAGTCCTAGCACTGAAGACATTGAGGCAGAATTACCATGAATTTGAGGCCATCTTGGGCTACCTAGTAAATTCTAGGCTACTGTGGGCTACAGTGTGAGATCCTGCCTCTGCCCCATTCACAAAACAGTTTTGGAGGTATAATAGTACCTGTTTTCAAATTATGCTTTAGAGCTGTGATAATAAAAACAGCATGGTACAGCACAAAAACAGACATGTAGGACCTTAGATGAGAAGATCACAGAAATAAACCTGATTATCGACAAAGGTGATTGATCCATATGTCTTAGTATTTCTACTAATGTAATGAAACACCATGACCAAAAAGCAGGTTGGGGAGGAAAGGGTTTATTTGGCTTACACTTCCGTATCACTGTTCATCATCAAAGGCAGGAACTCAAAACAGGGCTGGAACCTGAAGGCAGGAGCTGATGCAAAAGCCATGGAGGGGTGCTACTTACTGGCTTGCTTCCCCTGGTTTGCTCAGCTTGCTTTCTTATAGAACTCAGGACCAACAGCATAAAGATGGCACCACCCACAATGGTCTGGGCTCTCCCCCACTGACCACTAATTGAGAAAATACCATACAGCTGATCTCATAAAGGCATTTCCTTACCTAAGGCTCCTTCCTCTCTGATGATGCTAGTTTGTGTCAAGTTGACATGCAACCAGCCAGTACGGCATACATTGAAGAACAGCCTCTTCAACAAATGGTCAGAAGCTATGTATATGTACCCACAGTACAAGGGTAAGACTAGCCACATTCTCACCCAGCACAGAACTCAGTTCCAAACGGATTGAAGACTTTAATGTAAACATTGAAACCTTGGAGAATGTTAAAGGAAACAGGGACAGCACTTAAGAGATAGCTCATGGCAAGGACTTTTTGATAGACTCCAATTTGAGGAAATAGTAGCAAGAATTGACAGATATGAGTGCATGATATGTAAAAGCTGCATGACACTGAAAACAGACTGAAGAGACAACCTTTGGAGGGAAAGAGGATGTTCACTAGTTCCTCATCAGACAGGATTAACATGCAGTTATATAAAGAACTGAAAAAAATAACCAAGTATCCAGAAGTCCCAAGCCTATCAATAATCAGACAAATGAACTGAGCAGATAGGTCTCAAAAGAAATACCAATACCTCATAAACATACCTAAAATGTTCACCATCTTTAGCCATTAAGGAAATATAAATGAAAACTACACTGAGTCCATTTTGTACTAATCGGAATGGCTGTTATCAGCAAAACAAAAAACAAATGGTAGGGAAATCAATCTTAATGTTCCTCTGATTGAAATACAATTCAAAGCAAACAGTTGGAAAATAGAATGGAGGTTTCTCCATGGGAAGATTTTAATTGTGTGTGTGTCTGTGTCTGTGTGTGTGTGTCTGTGTGTGTACATACCCAAACACATACCATAGAGCATGTGTGGAGGTCAAAGGACGACTTGATGCAGTCAGTCCTCTCCTTCCACCTTTATGTGGGTTACAGGAATTGAACGCAGGCCTCAGGCTTGCATAGCAAGCACTTTCTCTTCTGAAACCATCTTGGTCAATAAGTAAAAATATTACCACATGATGGAGCTATACTGTTTCAAAGTATATACTTGAACATACTACAGAGATATTAACATTTATTGCAAAGTTGTTCACAATAGTTAAGTTATAGAACCAGTTTAAATGCCCATCAGTGTGTCAATGGATAATATAAATGTGATACACACACACACGTATGATACACACATACAATGGAAATTTATTCATCCATAAAAAACAAAATTATGCTGGCCAGTGGTAGTGTACACCTTTAATCCCAGCACTTGGGAGGCAGAGACAGGAGGATTTCTCCAGGACAGCCAGGGCTATACAGAGAAACTCTGTCTCGAAAAACCGAAAAGAAAAAAAAAAAAAACAACAACAAAATTACATTATTTACAGGAAAAAGGAGAACTGGAGGTCATTATATTAAGCAAAATAGCAGAATTTTGCAGTTGAAAATGAAGATTAAGGGCTCTGCCTGGTGGCTCACACCTTTACTTCCAGCACTTGGAACGCAGAGGCAGGTGGATCCCTGTTTAAGGCCATTCTGGTAGAGAGCTAATTCCAGGACTCAGGGCTGCACAAAGAAACTCAGTCCTGAAAAAAAAAAATGAAAAAAAAACAAAACAAACAAAGAAACAAACAAAACCAATTAAAAGGAGACAGGAAAAAGTAGATGTTAAAAAGAAAGAAAGAAAATTGAAAGGAGCTAGTTTGAAAAAGAAATGATTAATCCCAGCACTTGGGAGGCAGAGGCAGGCGCATTTCTGAGTTCGAGGCCAGCCTGGTCTACAGAGTGAGTTCCAGGACAGCCAGGGCTACACAGAGAAACCCTGTCTCGAAAAAACCAAAAAAAAAAAAAAAAAAAAAAAAAAAAGAAAGAAAGAAAAAGAAATGAATGGAGCAGTGGGAATGCAGCCGGGTAATGACGGGGATATGATCACAGTGTATGAGACATGTGTACGACTGTGACATAGTGTGATCCGCTGTACATGGATATACATAGTAATGGGTAGTCTCATTAGAAGTGGCTTAGTAAGTCTCAGAACATCAGAAGAGTGAGACATAGATAGGAAGGAATATTTAACAACAGTTAAATTGTTACACCATGTTCAGTAGCATCCAAATCATATGGGTACTATTTCTGGTACAGTAACTTCACGGTCTTTCATGTTTTGATGGACTGTATTTTCCTTACAGTGTTTGTGGTTCTCTTCCCACCAGTTTCTCTTCCTACTATGCTTGAGGTAGCTTATCTTCTCCCATGTGTATATATTTTTGCTGAGGCAGTACCATAATGTGCTTGTGGAGGTCAGGAACAACTTGTGAGAGTTGGTCCTCTCCATCCAACCATGTGGGTCCCAGGGATCAGACTCAGGCTGTTAATGTTGGCTGCAAGCGTCCCTACCCACTGAGCCATCAGAATGTTGCTTTTCTTATTCAGTGGCCTTCAGATTCTCAAGAACTGAATTCTAAGGACCTTTCAACGGGCTCACAGTTTGTAGGCCTCATGGCAGTTCTCACAGCCTGTTTTTCAAGTGGCTTTGCTGGAGTTTATTTTGAGAAAATCTTAAAAGAAACAAAACAATCAGTATGGATAAGAAACATTCAACTTGGTAAGTTTTAAAGGCTTTCTAATATATCTTTCTAACTAACTATACCTGTCATGTATGGTGATGCACACCTCTGATCCTAAGCACTCATGAGGCGGAGGCAGGAAACCAAGACAAAGATTTATGTTCTTACCTTTGTAGAGCTCCCTCAGTCTTTAAGTACATAGGCCTTGAATGTAAATGTGCTGTTGATACAAAGAACTGGTAATGATCTTGCCCTTAGAAAACTGGATTTGGGCCAGGCAGTGGTGATGCACGCCTTTAATTCCAGCACTTGGGAGGCAGAGACAGGCGGATTTCTGAGTTCGAGGCCAGCCTTGGTCTACAGAGTGAGTTCCAGGACAGCCAGAGCTACACAGAGAAACCCTGTCTTGAAAAACCAAAAAAAAAAAAAAAAGAAAAGAAAAGTAGGTTGATGATCCGAGAGAGTGTAGCCTGCTCCTGCCCTCAATTGTGGAGTCTTAACATGTTTATCTGTATTGCTTCTTCTTTTGCAAAGATGCTACAACTAATTTACATATTTTACTCTTAAAATGGAAGAAGTTGGAAATGAAGCAATTTTCATCTCTTTTACATCATAACATGCTGTTTTATTTCAGTGTAATGCTTTGTCTTTTTACCATACTCCTTCCTAACTGGTGGGAAATAGCTTAGAAGGGAAGAGTGTTTTAGCATTGGTTACAAGTATTTAAAAAAAACAACAAAACAAACAGAAAATAAGACCGGCTGAATGAATTATTATTTTGATTAGGTAGTATAATTAAAATTGTACTTTGGAAGATACAGAGAAAATGTAAAGTAAAAGAGAATCCAGAGTCAAATTTCCTGGAGTCAATTATTGAGTCCATTTCATTGTGTAAACTTTTCTCATCAATAAAATAAGCATACAAGTGTCGACTCAAGGGGCTTGCAGTATGTTAGTGTCCATAAAGCATTTGGAACAAAGATTATATAGATATCTAATATTATTAGTCGGTGGAATATCCAGCCACTATTAGAATGTGAAAGGACTATCTATTATATACTGACATAATTCATATGTTTTCTTGTATGCTGTTAGACAGCCTTCTGTCACTATGACAAACAAGATGATAAATCAGCTTACAAAGAGATAACATTTGCTTTGTCTTAAAATTTGGGGGCTTCAAGCTGATGTTCCATTGATTTTTTTTTTTTTTTTTTTTGGCCTGTGGCAGAGCAGGACATCATATCAGAATATGCAAGGCGGAGGAAACTATTTATTTATGGTGGCACAATAGACAGAAATAGAGAGGAAGAGATGACGGACCCACAGTCCTGGTCATATGCGTGCTTCCAAGCGACCTATGGCTTCCCAGTAAGCCCACCGTTGTAGTGGTGAAGAGAGAGAGAACAATCCTTGAACACTTGGGGGTTTGGAGGACTTTCTAGCTCCAACATGTACTAAATATGTACTTTAGTAATTGTCACATTTTAATTTTTAAGTTAAAATTTAAATGTATGCCTTTGGGCATTTTTTAAAAGTGATATGCCATGGTTAGTTTCATACTAAAATGAGACATATTAATGGTTCAAGCTTGGACAAATGAACTTTACATGGTCCTCACACTCTACCTAGCTACAGCTTTATTCAAAACCATCACACATACCCTCTTTGATGGCATTCATAATGTGTGCCATAAGATGTGCCCCCTGTACATTTCTGTAAGCTAGTGGTGCTCTAGGTGTGGAGGCTGTATTGGCATGTGGATTTGAGCAATGAAGTTCGAGCCAATTTCCTCTAACACTGAGACTTGAGTAGTAAGTACAGAATCTAATGATGGCTTTGACTACTTCTTAGCCTGGAGTTTTGGTTATCAAGTATTGTACTTAAAAAAAAAAAATCTTAAAGTTTATTATTTTTTTTTAAAAAAAACTTACAAATAAAGAACATCACATGTGGAATGTAGTCAGCCATAGACTATATAACTCTGAACTTTCCAGTTAGAGTAGGCATTTGGACTAGAAGCTGTGGCACTTCACATGGAGTTTGCACTTTTACTATCAAGTATATTTTTATGCACATGTCTACTACCCCCCCCCCCCCCCGAAAAAAAAAATTCATGACAGACTTAGAACTAGAAAATCAGTTAGCTTTATATTCTTTTTTGTGACTCATATTGATTGCCTGTATTAATTAAAAATTTTACAAAGAGGCCAGGCAGTGGTGGCGCACGCCTTTAATCCCAGCACTTGGGAGGCAGAGGCAGGTGGATTTCTGAGTTTGAGGCCAGCCTGGTCTACAGAGTGAGTTCCAGGACAGCCCGGGCTATACAGAGAAACCCTGTCTCAAAAAACAAAAACAAACAAAACAACAACAACAAGAACAACAAATTACAAAGAAATATGTCATATGTGTTAGTTTTCTTTTATGTAATTATGAATGTTACTCATACACATGTGGCCAATAGGAAAATTGATGATACAGTGGAATGCATTTTACAAATGCTTGAATGGATCACCAATCTAATACTTCAAATTCTGTAATTTAAATATTATTATAGTGTTTGATGGTTGGTAAATTATTTTTAAAAATATTTTCATGCCTATCTGCTTATGTTTATGTTTTGTAGTCATCATATAGTATTATGTAAAATTTGTTGTTTATATATAAATCAAGTGATTTGGTTTTTTCCTGAGGCAAGGTTTCTCTAGCTGTCTGGGACTCACTTAGTAGACCTGTTTGACTTCAAACTCAGAGATCTATCTGCCTCTCCCTCCCTAGTGCTAGGATTAAAGGCATGCACCACCACCACCACCCAACTCAAGTGAAATATCTTTTAAGGTATTCATCAAAAAAAAGAAGTTGTGCAGCGTGGCACAGGCCTGTAGTCCCAGTACTTGGGAAACCAAGGCAACAGGAACCAGAGATCCAGTCCAGTTTGTGCTAAATGCCTAGTCAGTCCCAGGTTATCCTCCAATGCAAAGCAGGACCCTGCCAATTGGAGCAGGGGAAGAAGGAAACAGGATTGTCAAAATATCTCTTCAGAAAAACTACTCATAACCTAGGTTTTACTTTCTTTTAGGTTTCTTTGGAAGTATATTTGGATTAATGGGTGTATACATTTATGATGGAGAATTGGTATCAAAGAATGGATTTTTTCAGGGATACAATCAACTGACGTGGATAGTTGTTATTCTGCAGGTAAAGCATATAAGTCTTTTATTTAATACTACTGAATATTGCTTCAATACAGAGAATTAAAATGGGTACCAGTGTGTTGGTATTTTAGGGGTACAGACCTATTGATTGGTAGATAGATGGATGGATGGATGGATGGATGGATAGATAGATAGATAGATAGATAGATAGATAGATAGATAGATAGATAGATGGGGCATGCATGCAGGCAAAATATCCATATACAATAAATAAATTAATAATGGTATTTTTTTAATTAAATAATGAAGCTGGGCTGTGGCGGCACACACCTTTAAGCCCAGCACTCTGGAGGTAGGAGGGTTTCTGTGGGTTTGAGGGCAGCTTATTTACATAGTGAGCTGCAGGACAGCCAGGGCTATATAGAGAGACCCTGTCTCAAAAAATAGTATTTAATAGTTAAAACTAAGGGTAAATATAAGTTTCGATTTTTCTGCTGCAATTATCATTGCATAGAAAAGCTGTGGTCAGCCCTTTAAAGATGGAAGGAGCCTCTTGAGATAATTATGCAAGTTTTTAAGCTTTATATTTATATATTAGAATGTTTCAGTCAAATTTCTTCAGTGTGAATGTGGCTTTAATTTTACAAGAGTTGACTAATTTCATCTCCAAAGATATATCTTGATATTCTGGAAAATATAAAAATGAAGAAATCATTTTTCTTAAAACGTACTTTGCTAGAGTTGTTTGAAGTCATAAGGCTTGAGGACCTGGCAAGTAGAGAAGTGTCAAATGATTGTGGTGCTCTGAAAGTAGGAAGGGTGTTTGCGTTTTTATAAAAGGAGGAGAAGACACAAAGGGGAAGCTAGAGGGAATTGAAAGTGGAGGTATGGGAAACATAGAGAACTTAGAAATGATATAGTTTACCTAATTACGGGAAAGCTCTCCTTTTAAGAGCAGGCTAAAACTGTTTTGTTTGTTTTGCTTTAGAAAGGATCTCTCTACATAGCTCTTGCTGGAACTCAATATGTGTATACCAGGCTGGCCTTAAAGTCACTGCTGGCTCTGCCTAGTAACTGCTGGAGTTAAAGGCGTGTGCCACCATACAACATTTGTTTTTAAATTGTTATAATTGGTATGAAGAATTTAACAGAGAGTAAATAGATGAATAATAGTATTTCCCTGAAATATTGTTTCAAGCAAAATTTTTAGTAAGTCCAATGGGATAATTTGTGACTTTTATAAATTAAACTTCTGTCATTGTAGAAGGCAGTTAGAGTGGGTATCCTTGGTTTGGTTTGGAAGCAGATATATAAGGTTTGATAGAAAACAAAACCAGGTCATACAGATGGTCTTTTATCAGTTTGAGATAATTAAGAGTGTGAAATTTTGGAATATTTGCATATATATAATGAGATATCCTGTGACTATGACTCAAGTCTAAACAAAATTTTGTTTTATGTATGAGCATACATGTAGCCTGGAAGTAATATTAATACAGTTTAAATTCCACCTGCATTGTATGACTGACCCATCAAATGTGACAGGTGTAGACTTTCCATCTATGCATCAAAGTAGTATAGTGTTTTCGAGCATTTGGATTATTGTATAGTAAAGTCTCGTGTGTGTGTGTGTGTGTGTGTGTGTGTGTGTGTGTGTGTGTTTGTGTGTGTTCTGTCTGGATTGAACCCAGTGCCCTGATACCTACTAGGTAAATAATTTACGACTGAGCTACCCATCACTCATTAAGGGTTTTTTTGTTTGTTCGTTTGTTTGGTTTTTTTACTTACTTAATTGTATGCGTATATATGTGTGCCTGAGTGTATGCATGGATATGCAATGCCTGCAGAGATCAGAAGAAACATCAGAACCCTTGGAACTGAAGTTGCAGATGGTTGTGAGCTGCCTAACATGGGTGCTGGGAACTAAACCCAGGTCTTCTGCAAGAGCAGCAAGCACTCTTAACCACTGAGCCATCTCTCCAGCTTCCCCCCATCTATTTGTAAGTAGCCACAATCTAGAGTTTGAGAATGATTTGGAGGTTCTTTATATGCTGTGGGGATAGCTCAGACAACTTAGCTACCGAGTAATAGGTTTGGGGTCTAATTTCTAGCACTGAAAAAGAAGGAAGGAAGGAAGGAAGGAAGGAAGGAAGGAAGGAAGGAAGGAAGGAAGGAAGGAAGGAAGGAAGGAAAGAAAAATCACTCCCAAACCAAACCAAACAGTACATCCTGATGGCCATAAGAGGTAGATTAGAATGTAGGGGGAAATTGGAGAATAAGGCTAGATGAGAAGACTGTTGGAAAAGAATTAAAAAGGGTTTTCTTCAAGCTTAAACCTCCTATGTATTTGTTTCTTCAGCTGTCCAAACAAGTGCTGTTTAATTATTGAATTTGATGAAAATAGACCATCTGTAATTTGATCAAATTCTACTACTGCAAACCTTAGATTGCTTTGATGCTTACATTGAGGGCTATGAAACAAAACTGAAAGTCTGTTGTTTTTAATGTTCATATGAATCATTTGCTGGGATATAATTATATTTCTAGAACAGAAGCTTTAAATCTTCCCTGAGAAATGAAATTGTTTTGAAAAGCAGTTTTCATCTAAAAAAATACTCTGTTAAAATTTTGGCAGGCACTTGGAGGCCTTGTAATAGCTGCGGTCATCAAGTATGCAGATAACATTTTAAAAGGATTTGCAACCTCCTTATCCATAATATTGTCAACAGTCATATCTTATTTTTGGTTACAAGATTTTGTGCCAACCAGGTAAAGTACTCCTTTCTATTTATCTTTTTTCCTTTCCATTCTAATTCTTTCTTTTATGTCTTATTTTGTTGTTCATATTACCATGATTCCATTTAGGTTTGCTTATTCACTTTCCAAAAGTTCATTAAGTGGCCAGCAATCACTCTGCTGGATTCTTGAAAAAAGAAACCTATGAATGAGGTGATATGTTCAAGAAGATCATAGTGACTAGAAAAGCAGACACAAGATTAATTATAACATGGTCAGCATGTGAATGGCAGTATATATACAGCTCGTTAAAGAGGGGGCTCAAATCATTGAATAATCATAGTATGATAACTTTTCTGTTTCTGATGAAAGAAGAGTACATAGCTGAGCAGGGTAACAAATGTGCAAATAATGTATTAATCACAGTGTGGTAAGTAGTAGAGTAGCTAACTCTAGGGGAGTGAGTCTTGGACAGTAGACCTGAATTACTGTCAATAAACACTTGTTGATAGAAAGGGAATTGTGGTTGAGGTACTAGGATCCACCAGATACCAGTGTCAGGAAAAAGTGCACGAAGTCAAACAGCTGGATTTATAGAATGGGGGAGGGGGAGTGTGAAAGGTGTTGTTGGATGGAGCACACTGGCACACGCCTTATCCATGAAGGTCAGGTAGAACTGTAATGTTTGAGGCCAGCTTGGGCCACATAGTGAAACCGTGTAACAAATAAAGCAAAGCAAATAAAAAGCCTCTTGTCATGGGAAGGGTAAAGACCAGTGATTCCTGTCCTTTTAGATTTTTTGTTTTTAAGTTGAAGGTAATGACTTTGAAGCATTAATAGAAATCTTAAAGCCAGAACTAATCTATGACTCTAGCTGCATTAAAACTGTATATAGCAAGTTACAGATGGTAGTTTGGTGTATGTCCAGTTTCTATGAAGTATATTGTATTTCTACATACATAGTACCAAGAGGAAAGAGTGTGATGTCATCTCCTTCTTTTAAACATCCTGTAAACATTGGTCTTGAGTTTTATTATTACTTTGGATTTTGAACTAAATTTAGCATAAAATAATGAACTTCTTTTATATATATATTTTAACATTTTGGGCTTTTTATGAAATCCCATACAGAATGTGCATGTAGCTGAGGTACTGCACCATGAAGTGTAAGCCAGGGTGTGTACTGCATCCTACCTATTTGGGACTTTGGGGCAAGTTTTTAAAGCCCTGTAATGCCTTTCCCAAAGGTACAGAATGCAGCTAATTCTTGTACTGTTTCAAGTCATTCAAGAACAAAAGTTTACATGTAAGGTACTTAGCTGAGCACCTGGATCATAGGAAGTACTCAACATTTATTAGTATGTTTCTGGAATATGTCATTCTCAAATTACAATTGTTTTTATAGTACAGATATAGATATAGTACAGATACAGTGCATTAAAGAACTTAATTTGCTTTTAATCTGACTTTCTCCTTTCTTTTTCTTCATCCTATTTAGTGTCTTTTTCCTTGGAGCCATCCTTGTAATAGCAGCTACTTTCTTGTACGGTTACGATCCCAAACCTGCAGGAAATCCCACTAAAGCATAGTCATGTCCTATCCTTAACTGGATTTTCACAATGGTGCCCTAGGAACCTCAACATTAATCTTGCACAGAGGACTTCTGCAGATTCTATGAAGAAATCATCATGCTAAATCTGATCATTCTGTTCAAATGGTTTGAAAATGTGTAGCCTTCAGGACGAAATGTGTACATCGTCTGCAACCCAAGCTTGGCAGTGTGTCCAGGAAGTAGGGTTAGAGGGGATACTGGGAGGAGGCCTTAAGTCTGAGCTCATAATGACATCAGCCTTTTAGTTGCTGCAGAACTGTCCAGTGCAGCCTTTGCAAGAGCACATGCATACAAATAAAGACCAAGGTTTGCAAGGTAGATCTGCCGACACTTATCACACGTTCTTAACCTTACTCTTTCTGTACAGATGTATCAAGTTATATGAACTATTTAAATGGAAATTTATAATTGCCTATCAAGCTGTGAACAAACAAATATAATTTAAAACCATTTTCATGTATTTCATGGGATTTTTTATATTTATACAGAAGATTACTAAGGAAAGGATTGCTAAATTTTATTTAATTCCATAAGACATGATGAAGTAATGATCTGGGTTTGAATCATATTTAAATTTAGTGTAGAAAGAATCTGTCTCTCTGTGTATGTCTGACCATTTACTGCTTTGAGACAGCTGAATGCAGTTTGGTTCTTCCTATGCTAGAGTAGAAGGGTCTGGCACTAATGGAGTTTACCCATCATTTCCCAGTTGTGTTTCTCTTCTCGTTATTCTCATCATTACCTTAAGTTGAATTTGTATGTGTTGCCATTAAACATTTTAAATGAATTTAAAGGGATTAAGTACTCATTTAATAATTAAAAATAAGATAATGATTACTGTCCAGTCTCCATGTGGAGAAATGTAAACTATGAAACATATATTGTATGTAGTTTTGAAATGAAGAATTTTCTTGTTAATCTGAAGTAGGAATTTCTTTTAATCTCCAACTGTTGACAAAAACAATCAAAAGAGTATTATTAGTTCTCTCAGTGGACCATGATCAAACTGATTTTCTTGCAGACATTCCCTACTGCCATAGTGTTACTTTCTTTTTTCCTTTTCTTAAAGCCTATTGTTACTTGTTTGTTTTTTTTCCTTAAGGCAGATTTTCATTATGTAGACCAGACTGGCCTTGAACTCACAAATATCTACCCGGCAGTCTGTGCCTGCTGAGTGATGGGATTAAGGGTGTGGTGGACCACCCTGCCCCCCTCACTACACTGTTTTAAGTGAGTTGCATTATATTTTAAGTTCTAAGGCTATTTAGAAGTTTTTATGTCTTAAAGCTCACTCTCCCCAGGAACACTCTGATCCTGTGTCTGGAAGATGTGACTGCCTTTGGGGTTTCCTTTCTGGTGTTCCCATGAGTGCTTCTGTGAAGGAGCAACCATTTGCTTTAAAATAGTAGATTTTCTTTCTTTTTAACACTGGAGTTGAGGATACAAATTATGAGTTATTTAATAATAGATTCAAAGGAGAGAGAATATATTAGAAATAGTAAAACTGGGTGGCAAAAATGCATTCTATATTTGGAATATAAGTTATTTAATTATTGACCATTTGCAGAATTACCTATTGAATATAAAATCTATTTTATTCTTTCATTTATATTGTATATATTTTAAAACTTTGTTCTTATAGATACAAACCTATAAAAAAGGTAACTATTTTTTATGTAGTTCTAATAGATTTTGTTAAATGGAGTCTGACTCAAAAGCACTATTGTAAAGAACTGTAAGGTTCCTTTGGCAACCTTGGATTGGCTAGTTGATCTTTGCCAGAGCAGATGTACTTTCAACAGTGAACCTGGCTAACTGATTCCATTCAGAGTTTGAAAGTGTGAAAATGATAGAATATTTAATGTCATTGCACCAATGAGGATATAGTGATAGCAGGCTTTCTGAGTGCCACGTTTATAGTTTTCAGTGACTGCCTTTTAGAGATTGAATATTTTGAGCATGGTGTGAAGCCACCCCAGCATTCAAGCTTATGTCCTAGGACCTATGACTAAGTGCAACCCAGATCTTGCAAATATACAAAATTCAAGAGGACCAATTCATGTTCTGCTCATATGAAAGCATTGTGTGGGCAAGCGTGTTAATACAGTGTGGATTCAAAATCAGTGGTTACTTAGATCTAGTCTACCCTGTCTTAACCCTACAGAAATATATACAAAGAAGTAATTGGATAGTAAGGTGGTTAAAGTTTTAATACCTTTTAGGTGTCTGAAAATCTTTTATGCATCATTTATATTTTTCCTTTCTGGTCAGTTAAAAAGTAATTGGGCTGAATGTATAGTCTAAAAATTTATAAGGAAATAATAATGTTTGTAGGAACATGGACTTGTAACCTAGATTGTGTCATATATATTGATGCTGAAATTTTGTGTAATGTGGTTTGTGTTTTGATGACATTCAAAGGTGTTATTGTGTCATGCTTTTATAATAACTTTATTTAAATTTTATGCTTTTAAAGGTGTGCTTGTTGTTTCTTAGCTACTTTCACTAAAAGACCATGTGAATTCCTGGAGAAGAGTGCCAGCTGAGAGCTGTATTCAAGTTAGGCCCAGCACAGTGGGAGAAAGAGTGGTATCCCAGGCAGACCCCAGCAGCAGCAGCAGCAGCTCTTTACTGAGTGGTTTTCAAGTTGTGAGTTTCCTTTATAATATAGAACATAGAGGTTAGAGATTCAGAACTGAAATGTTTACATCAATTTCTACTGAATGACACAGAATTTCAGAAAAGGCAGCTTGATATTTAAACCAGAGCCTGTTAAAAAATTCCAAAAGGAAATTAATCGACATTCTGCTCTGAACCCTAAAATAGAATACTATCTTACAAATCAAGTTACTAGACTTTTAGAATGTCATTATACTGTCATTCATTGAAGTGTTTTTGTTTTGTTATCTTTTTGAGGCAACATCTTAACTATGCCACCCTGGCTGCCTGAGACTTGCTGTGTAGACCAGGCTGGCCTGGAACTCACAAAGATCTGCCTGTTTCTGCCTTCAGAGTGCTGGGATTAAAGGTGTGCACCACCACCCCCATTTGAGTTTTGTTTTATTTAGTTTTTAAAGAAAGGCCTTAGTGTCACTCCTTCTATTTAAACATTCATTGTAGAATATTTGACTACTTTTTAGATATATCTTTACATGGTATTTATAAAAAGTAATTATGTTTTATTGAAAGCCACCTCAAGGATCTCCAAGATATTTAAAGAAGTTACGGCCAAAGAAAATGCACCTTTCTCACAATCTGGTCCTATGTGCCTTGCTTTACCAAATAAATACCTGACTTTTATGGAGACTCTTCTGTAATTTACAACTTTAGACACATACTTGAAAGTGGGATTTTTTTTTTCAAGAATATCTATAATTCTAGATTTTGGTTGTTTCAACATTTTCCCTTTAAATACTACGTATCCTATAAAAGCATCCATGAACAGCACTTGCTTAAATGAGTTGGGATACCAGCATCATGATTCAGGTTTGAGACTTTAACAGTTGTATATAATTGGTTGTTGTTTCTTTTCTTGTAAATCATGATTTGTTGTGATTTAAAACAATATTTTTAAATGATTTTAACCCTAAATTGATATATGTCTGTATTTCATTTACAAAAAGTTATTTTTTTGAGGTTTGAGAATGTGATTTGTATGTTTAAATTTTTATGGATACATAATTCAAAGCAATGTATAAACTATTTTTAGGGGGATTTTTAAATGATAAATTTCTCATGTCATTTTTTTGGTATCATTATTATCTATATTTAATAGATACAGGAAATAGATTATTTCCATAAATAACTACATATATTTTTCTATATTTCCACTTTCCCTTTTTATCTTGTGTCTGATTAATCTGGGGATTGGTTTCTTATTTTTATATTTCAGGAATGAATTGTTTATCTTCATCTCTTGGAAAGTTTTTATCACAAGTAATTTTGCTTCCTTTTCTTTGTTCTAGCCAGAAACTAGCTTTTATTTCAAGTGGTTAGAATTTCTCTGCCTATATAGTGATCACAGCCCAAAAGTATTTTGTTTGAAATAAAATACTTCTTTGCTGCTGGCAGGTTCAGGAGTTACTCAGAATCTTTCCTTCACTGCTTGAGTGGGATTGCTTCTGCCATGACACCCATGCAGTCAGTCCCAAGCCAAAGTGACATAGCAGCACACACATGTTCCCACCTCTGTGTCCACCTAGCTACACCTGGACCGCTCTAGGAACCCAGGAAGGTTAAAATCTCAGCCTTTAAAAACAAAGGTTGGTTTGTCTGTTGAGTTCTCATGAAAAGTACTAAGTGAATTTTTTTGCTATTCTTTTCTGTTAGCATAGTTCTTTTGAGACTAGAAAAGTAGCTCAATGGTTTAGAGAACATACATTTCATTCCCAGCAACCTCATTAGACAACTTACAACTATCTGTAGTTCAGATAGTTGTAATCCAAGTGATCTGAGGCCTCTGTTCTCTACCAGCCCTTGTATTTATGTGCACATACTCACATGCAGACACATACCTTACATGTAAATTAAAATAATAAAAGCTAGGTGTGCTGACATATGCCTTTATTCCCAGGACTTGGGAGCAGAGGCAGATAGATAGGTCTCTGTGAGTTTGAGGCTGGGCTGATCTATATAATGAAATCTTATCTCAAATTAAACAAAGAAACAATAAAAGAATAAATAAAACTAAAAGTTTGCCAGGCATGGTGGTACACACAGGTTCAGGCAGATCTTTTGAGTCTGAGATCATGCTGGTCTACATTGGGAGTTACAGCATAATTAGGGCTACATAAGTGAGATCTTGTCTCAAAAAAAAAGAGAAATCTTTCTTTTGAAAAGGCCTCTTTTGCTAGGAGCACATTACAAGCCAGATGAGCTGGTACAGCCTTGGACTCCAGGTGCTCCTAGGGCTGAGGCAATGGGATTCCTTGAGGCCAGTGTGGGCTACCGGCAAGTCTTAAGGGCAAGCCTGCCTTTCACAGTGGAACCCTGTCTCATCTCTTTCCCCCTTTGTTTTTCTTCTTTTTCCTTTTTTCTCTTCCTCTCTTTCTCTCCTTTTTTACTTATATCTCTGAGAATTTTGGTTTCTATTTATTTTATGTTCTCTCCATTTTCCTTATCAGTTATATTTGATTTTGTATTCAATGTTTTGGTTTTCTGTAACATTTGCCACTTGAGTAGCTTTAATCATGCTGTGATGGACTATAGCAGTGGATCTGTGAAAATGTCCCGGGCTGTATCTGTGAACGCACAGAGATGATGCTGTGAAAGAACTCCTTTTGTTGATTTTAGGTTTGAGGCAGTATCTCACGATGCAGCCTGGGTTGTCTTAAAGCTTATTATGTAGCTAAGGCTGACTTCAACCATTTCCTATTCCTGTCCTCTCCTGGGCACTGGGCTTCCCCCCAATACCACCTGATAGAACATTTAAAATAAATTTTTAAAGTACATGGGTATTTTGCCATGTAGATCTGTGCAGTTCTTTTATACCTGGTGTCCAAGGAGATCAAAAGAAGGGATTGGACCCTGTGGTACTGAAGTTCCAGATAGTTGTGAGCTGTAATGTGGGTTCTTGGAATTGAACTCCAGTCCTTTGGAAGAGCATCTACTGCTCTTAACCGCTGAGCCATCTTTCCAGCCCCCTTAAACTACATTTAAAAACATTTAGGGGCTGGAAAGATGGCTCAGCGGTTAAGAGCACTGACTACCCTTCCAGAAGTCCTGAGTTCAATTCCTAGCAACCACATGGTTGCTTTCATTTTTAGAAAAGAAACATTGTAGCCTCTGCTAGCCCAGCGCTCTCAAAATACCCAATGCAGTCCTTTCTCTGGCCCCAGCCTCCTGATTGCTGGGACAGCGGGCATTAAGTTTGATGTCATGGTTTTTGTTATCTGTCTTCTTACAGTAAAACAATTTGGCTCCTAATATTAACATACTTGTGTTTTATTATGAATTTAAATGCTAATGACAAACATACTGTGTAAAACTATGTTTATTTGTATTTTTGTTTATTAGAATATAGCCAGTCCACTAAAGTTATACATTCAAAGCATGTATTTAAAGTTAATATGCTTAAAAGCATGCATTTAAAAGTAAGGCCAGGCATGACAGCATACACTTTTTTTTCATTTAATTTTAAATTTTTTTTTTTAAAGATTTATTTATTTATTTTATTTATGAGTACACTGTCGCTGTCTTCGGACAGACCAGAAGAGGGCATCCAATCTCATTACGGATGGTTGTGAGGCACCATGTGGTTGCTGGGATTTGAACTCAGGACCTCTGGAAGAGCAGTCAGTGCTCTTAACCGCTGAGCCATCTCTCCAGCCCCTAATTTTAAAATTTTTTACTTATTCACTTTACATCCTGCTCACTGTCAACACCCCACAATACTTCCCTCTCCTCCCTCCCCTTTTCTGGCATATCCTTTTGATCCCAGGATTCAGGAGGCAGAGGCAGGATGATCTCTGAGTTCCAGGCCAGCCAGTCTTACATGGTGTGACCCTGTCTCAGAAAAAAGGAAAAAAAAATGGAATTCAGGTCTTCTCTGCATGGTTATTAATATAACAAAAATAGGCTCACTAGTTTTTATTGTATCCAGTTTTATAAATTTAAGCTTTTATTGAATTTACCATTTTTTTTTTTACCGGATTCAAAAGTTATATGAGTGAAAATTTATAATTCACAGAGAAGGCTCCTTAGTTCCTATGTCTGTCCCACACCATTGGCAAGTGCCTTCTGTGGAGAGTAATTTCCACCAGGTTATAGTTCTGTTTCTTTCTGAAAGGCGAACATATGTGTCACTATATTTACAGTGCTGCTTTTCCTACACGATCGTGTTCTCTGTTCTGTAAGGCTTTTTCTGAGTGAGCTCTGTGTATTCTTAGTGATCCTCTCTACACCTACTCGTTTTGTTAACTTTTCTAAACTACTTTTGTGCTTTGGCTCTCACCTAATTGTCCATGTACCTAAATTCAGTGAACACTGTCATCCTTATTTTACCGTCAGATCTTTTTAGTTGTGTTATTTCTATTTAATGGGAACGTACACACTATTTTTTAACCCTAGTTTAAAAAAAAAAACCTAACAAGCACTATTGTAGGTATTCAAATAGCTTGAATAACTGACAATCATCATATTTTAAAAGTAACTTTGATATAGATGAAGTATGATTTTGGGAGGTCATAAAAAGTTTAGAGTAACCATATAATATTTTTTTCTCTTCTGGCTCTTATGTAACCCATGTCTAACCTTGCACTTGCTCTAGAGGCTGGTCACTCTAGAACTCCTGGTCACTCTGTCTCTACATCACAAATGCCGGGACCACAGGTGTGCACGGCTACACCTGCCTTAATCTTTAATCCTTTACACCCATCCAAAATAAGTTCTCAGGATTTAGTTATGCAGTCTCTCCCACTCTCAACAGCTTCAAGTTGGACTTCAAGAAGTTTCTATATGAGAATTTTATTTTTTAAAGTAAGTATGATGAAAAACCTTACCATCCAAGATGCTTTTCTTTTCCCATCCATGAAAATTGGTTTATTTTCCATTTCTCGTCAGCATGGAAGTACAAGGAACAGAACATCCAACCAGGTTTATTTTTAACATTTTATTTTGAACTTTACAGAAAAGCTACAGTAACTGTCACATTCATATGTGCCGCATACTCGGTCCTTTACCTTGTCTAACAGTTACTTATGCCATGTAACAAATAGCCCAGTGTTCAGTGGCCTGAAGAATCTACCCCTGCCTATTTTAAAGACAGGGTCTCGTATCCCTGGGCTCTCACATTTGTCCTTGAATTCCTGATTCTCCTTCATGCCAGGATCTAGGCATCCACTTCCATGCTGGGTTCACTGAT
>NW_021620966.1:9562274-9566001 GCF_004785775.1 Grammomys surdaster | reverse complement strand
CTTCATGCCAGGATCTAGGCATCCACTTCCATGCTGGGTTCACTGATTGTTGGGGATAGAATCTGAAGCCCTGAGCTTACAGGATGAGCACTCCAAAAGAACCAACTACAACCCCATCCCAGCAATGTGGCAAGGCCGGGTGTTCCTAGCTGAAGGTCTCATAAAGTCTGCAGTCAGCTCAAGGCTTGACCAGGTGTAGAGGATGTTTCCAAGATAATCCACATAGCTTTGTGGGAGGTTTCAGCCGGGCAGCAGCACCTCTCCATAGTTCCTCTGGTATTATGGCACAACAATCGACACCCCCAGACTGGAGTGAATGAAAAGCCTAGCAAAAACATGCAGTGCCTTTTCTGACTTTTCCTCTGAAGTTAGTGCTGTTGTTTCTGCTGTGCCCACTAACCAGGGCACAAGCCAGGAGAGGGAGCCCAAACACACTTCTCCCAGGGAGGAATATCATTGAGTTTGTGAACATTGTCTTAGAACCACCACATCCAGGATCACTGTTGCCACATGTTGTGTTGTTTCCAGTTTCCTTTCATCGAACAGTTTGAGTGTGGATAGCATGTGCTGTGCTTGTTCACTACCTAGCACTGAAGGTATATTTAAGAAAACGGTCTTCAGTTACCAAAATGAAGACTTTGCCAGGCATGGTGGTACATAACTTTGATCACAATATGGGAGGTAGTCAGGGATATCTCTTAGTTTGAGGCCAGCCTGCTCTACATAATGAGCTCCTGCCTCAAAATAAAAGTCAGCACTGGTAATACTTCATATTTCATATTCCACCTGTGTCTGCTCTTTCTACCAGTCTTCTAGTCAAACAGATTTTTCAAAGCCTATAAAGTATGACATCTAGTTTCGACTGGGAGAGAATGTACTGGGACTATGTAAACCAGCATGACCTAGCTGAGCATCAGATCAACCGCTAAACACTACCTGCTACCAACCATTCCTGGAAAACACTTTCCGGTTCCCTTCAATTCTGCTTTGGTGGGAACGCGTTTGATGCGGATGCTAATAGCTTGGGACGCCTGAGCATCTGAGAAATTATTTTGTTAGATTTGAGTAGGTTAAAAACTTTTTGAAGCTTCATCTGTGAAGGAGAAACTTACCATAGCCACTGCGCAGCACCTTAGAAGGGAGAAGAGAGCCCCCAATTACCTGGCTCCACCCGCTCCCGCCGCACCTCCCGTTCCTCTGCTAATGCAGGGCTGGAGGGGCGTGCCCGCATTGCGGGGGCGTGGCTGCGTCACGGGGGCGGGGCGGGCGACTCAGCCGATCGCACGATGTGACGCGCCGCCGGAGGCAGGCCGGGCCCTCAAGATGGCGGCGTGCGCCCTGAGCGGCTCGGCCCGGCAGTAGTGGCGGGACCGTACTCGCCGCTGGGGCCGCCCGCCCCTTGAGTGGCTGCTGCAGCGCCGGGAGTCGAGGATGGTAAAATGACCCAGGGGAAGAAAAAGAAACGGGCCGCGAACCGCAGTATCATGCTGGCCAAAAAGATCATCATTAAGGACGGAGGCACGGTGAGTGCTGGTTCCGCGCCGCAGGGCGGCCCCGATGCTTGCCCAGCTCGCTCTTCCCCCCGCTTCCGCCTTCGCTGGGCCGGGAGCGCCCTGCCCTCCCGCGCTGCCGGCGCTGCCGAGGTCTCGGCCTGCGGCCTCCGCGGCCTGGCTCCTCTGGAAGCTGCTCGCACCTGCGGCCGGGCACTGCGTCTCCGGAGCCTGCGGCCTCGGCCCACGTGCGCCCGGCCTCGGGGAGGAGGCGTCGGCCCCTCGGCAGCCTCGCCAGGCCCAGCGCGGCGCGCGGGGAGGCTGGGCAGCCTTGCGCTCCGTATGCTGTGGCGGGTGGCCGCCACCGCGGCCCGCTGGGCCAGGGTACGTGCGTTGTCCCATCACGGTCGCCTGGGGCCGGAACAGCGGCTCTGAGCTGCTCGGCTACCTTGTCGCGGTGTGAGCTCATCCCCTCTCTCGGCATCAGAAGCCTGACCTTACCTGGGGCCCTCATACTCTCCTTTAGAGAAATCATCACGCTGTGCCTCAAAATAACAGTCTTTAGAATTGATCATGGCGTGAGGATCGGGTATAGATTCTGGGAGACGAGCTGAGGCTAAAAATGTGCCTTTTAGACAGTCGTTATTCGCAGAAAACTTTATGCACTGTGCAGTGGGCTGCCAGACGTCAATAGAGGAATTGTCATTGGAAAACAAACGTACAGTTTTTGTTGTGCTGTGTGTTGTAGTGTTACACTCTGATCTTTGCTGAATCCTTTGGTATCACGTTCCGAAATAGAATGGAAAAGTAAGATGTGTCTCTGCCGTGAAGTTGCAGACATTGTTTCTTTCCATTTGTTTGTTGTTTAATGGAGCCTTGATCAATGGTAGCAAAGCACTAAATATGTAAGAAGGCCACCACAGAGGATTTGCTGAAATCAGTTTGAAGTAAATGACAACTTTCTTTTGACATTTGAGAACATGGCCTAGTCCAACTGCCAGCATTTAGAAAGCTTGGGACATATGGAACGATTTCAGGATATGTTCAGTTAACTGTCAGATTTATTAGTTGTCATAGCTTTGACATTTATTGAAAAAAAGAGAGTTCAATGTTTTCCAGATCCTTTTTACTGTACCTGATCAAAGTATTACTTTGATGACTTCTCATTAGCTGTCTTGACCAAGTTAGTAGGAGCTGTATTGGGAGGAAACGAATATCGACGTTGTCAGGTATAGAAAGATAAAATTTCAACGAAGCATATTTTATAAAACCGGGTGATATTTAAGACCAATATTCTTTGCAA
The DNA here is from genome assembly GCF_004785775.1 of Grammomys surdaster. NCBI lineage: Eukaryota > Metazoa > Chordata > Mammalia > Rodentia > Muridae > Grammomys > Grammomys surdaster. The sequence continues at coordinate 9,563,208 of NW_021620966.1, read as the reverse complement.
AAGACAAGAATCAAACTAATTAAGAAGTAGACCTTTTATAATGTTTGGATTTTTGTTTGGTTTGCTCTGTAAAATATTTTTTTAATGAGATACTGGGGATCAAACTTAGAGCCTGTGTCAGCCTACAGAAGATTCATTCCAAATCCTGACTTTGAGAAGAGGTACTTGTTTTTTGGTGGTGTTGTGTTTTTTTTTGTTTTGTTTTGGTTTGGTTTGGTTTTTCGAGACAGTGTTTCTCTGTGTAGCCCTGGCTGTCCTGGAACTCACTCTGTAGACCAGGCTGACCTCGAACTCAGAAATCTACCTGCCTCTGCTTCCCAAGTACTGGAATTAAAGGCCTGCGCCACCACTGCCTGGCTTGTTTTGTTTTTGAGAAAAGATCTCAGGTAGTTCAGAATGACTTAAAACTTCCGCTCCTCCTACTTCTGCTTTCCAAGTGCTGGGATTATAGGTGTGTGCTGCAATGCCTGGCAAGAAGAGGTTCTGTTTGTTTAAGTCTTTTTGCTATTTATAAAGATAGAGCAAATTTGTAGCTTGTTTTAGTACACAAAGCTTTAGTCCACAAAATACTTTACTTTTTTACTAGTAAAGATGTCTTGGTGCCACACTAAATCAATGAAAATTTTTCTTGAAGGCCACAGTCTTAACAACATTGTCCTTTCCCATCTTACTATTTCTCATTTTCATTTTAATTCTTCATTTAAAAAAAAAAAGATTATTTATGAGCCAGGTGGTAATCTGGTAATCTCAACACTCAGGAGGCAGAGGCAGGTGGATCTCTCTGAGTTCAAGGCCAGCCTGATCTACACAGTTCAGCCAAGGCTACACAGAGAAACTGTGTCTCAAAAAAGCAAAACAAAGATGTGTATACACACACGCACACACGAGAGAGAGAGAGAGAGAGAGAGAGAGAGAGAGAGAGAGAGAGAGAGAG
>NW_021620966.1:9453701-9562264 GCF_004785775.1 Grammomys surdaster | reverse complement strand
GAGAGAGAGAGAGAGAGAGAGAGAGAGAGAGAGAGAGAGAGAGAGAGTGAGTGTGAGTTTTTTTTGTGAATGCATGTATGCGTTCAGTGTGATTGCCTGGTGCCTGAGGAGATCATCCTCTAGAACTTGAGTTACAGATGGTTATGAGCAGCCATGTGAGCGCTGAGAACCAGTTCTCTGCAAGAGCAGCAAGTGCTCACTCACAGTGGCTAAGCCACCTCTCCAGGTTCCGTTCTTAAGAACACTTGTACTGTCTCTTTTCATCATTGAATCCCACTAGGCCTCTAGTATGTGGGTGGGTAGATGAAGGAATAGGTTGTGGGGGCGGGGTGGGGAGTGTGTTTAGTTTTGAGATGACCTTGCTTTTCTACCTCTCTATATGTAAATTAGACTACTGTTGTGAACATTATGTTTTTATTTGATGTGTATGGATGTTTTGTCTTCATATATGTCTCATCATGTGCGTGCTGGGACTTTGGAGGCAAGAGGGCATCAGATCCCATGGAACTGGAGTTATAGTTGGTCGTTAGCCACCATATGGGTCCCAGAAATCAAACCAGGGTCCTGTGAAAGAGCTGCTAGCAGGTGGTCTTTACCACTGGTCATTTCTCCAGTCCTCTCCACACCAACCCATCTCCTTTCTTAAGGGAAAAATTAACGTTGGTTTCCTCTTGTGTGTTGTGTTCTGGATTATTGTAGAGTTATTGTTACTGGCATTACAGTTTGAGCCTTTAAAGACGTTATACCATTGGATTCTGTGGCAATCTTTGAACAGTATTTGACACAATTGATCAATGAGTAATCTGAGTGTCTTCTTTTTAGGGTTAATGTTCTTAGTTTGTTCAACCAATTTTAATACTGTTGAAACCAATAGTTGCTAGTGATTTGGCAAAAATTAGAGTAGATTTATAGTTATGAATTTAAAGAAATGAGTGCTTCTGAATGAGCTAGGTTAGTCAGTCGTAACTTACTTGTACTTCGTGTTGGGCGGCCAGTGCTCTGCCTGTGCTACTAATTCATTTTCCCTTGAACTTGTATTCAGTCTGCACTGAGGCCTCCATAAAGCTAATTTGTTGCATCTTTAAGTAGTTTAGAACAAAGGTAAATCAGATCAAGTTGTATGATGGTATGCATGAGAAGTTTTGTTGAGGTTGCTGGAAATAAACCCAGGTTTTCACAAGTGCTAAGCAAGCACTTTATGGGTGAGCCACAGTCCCCAGTGTGTATCAGGAGTTTTTAACCAGATAAGTTCACTCTAAAGTTTGCAAAATTTTTCTTGTTATAATTTTCTTGGCAGATTTTATTCCCCCCTTGATTTTTTTAAGTACTTAACTAAGTTTATTAAGCTAGAGGAAATATATTTAATATTTATACTTTATATTAAGGATATATTTATACAAATATAACAAGTAAAATAAATCACTATTTTGTTCTTGTGGAATAAATTAAGACTATGAAGTTATTTTTTTATATAGACATACAACTTTACCTTTTTAAAACTATTCATTGTCTTGTATCCATTACACGAAGCACTGAATTATTACATGAGGACATTTTTTCATTCAGTGTGTGATGTGCTTTGAGAGTAGCTCCCCATACTCCCCACCTTCCCTTTTGTGCCATCTCCTAAATCTTTGGTACACTAGACAATTTAATTCTACTTTCATGTCATAAATACATCCATAATTTTGTATATCTGTAAAAATAAGGAGTCACACATGAGAGAAAACATGGATTGTCTTCCTGGGACTCAACTAATTCACTTAATGTCTCCAGTTGTACCGATTTTTATGCAAATTGTATTAGTTGTTTTGTTTTGTTTAAATTTTTCAAGAGCAAGTTTCTCTGTGTAGCCCTGGCTGTCCTTTTGGACTGCACTATGTATACCAGACTGGCCTCAAACTCAGAGATCTACCTGCCTTTGCATCCCAAGTGCTGAGATTAAAGGTGTGTACTACTACCTAGCCATATTAGTTATTCTTTATGGGTGAAGAGAATTGTATTGCAGGTGTGTGTGTCTGTATGTATGTATGTATGTATGTTTTCTTTATCCGCTCCTCTGTTAAGGAGTAGGTAGACTCCAATAACTATTGTTGCAGTGAGCAGTGATGTGCAAATGTTTGTGGTATACTGATTTGGGATCCTTTGGGTATGCATTACCAAGAAGTGGTAGACCCGGGTCTTGTAGCAGATGTGTTTTTAGTGTTTTGAGACCCCTCCTACTGATGTCCATAGTGGTTGGAGTACCTTATATCCCCAGCAGCAGTGCATAAGGCTTCCCCTTTGCTGGCCTCCTAGCTGGCATTTGTTTTTTCCCTCTTAATGACTGTCTGGTTAAAGTGATGGGATTTCAGTGCAGTTTAAATTTGCGTTTCTCTTGTGAGACGGAACATTGTTTCATGTGTTTATTGAACATTATCTTCTGACCCCAACTTCATTTCATTTGCCCAGTTATTGATTGGGTTGTTTACTTTTTTAATTCTTTGTATAATCAGATGTATAGTTAGCAAGAATTTTCTCCCATTCTCTAGTCCACGCTTGCTGTACAGAAGCTTCTGAATTTCATGAAATCCCACTTGTCAATTCTTGACATTTTTTTCCTTCTGTGTTATTGATGTCTCTTTAAGAAAATCTTTGCCTGCTCCTCAGGTTCCACGGTTCTGGTATTTGATTCATTTTGAATTGATTTTCGAGCAAGGTGAGATCTAAGGATCTAGTTCATTCTTCCATATTTGGAACTCCAACACCATTAGTTAAAGAAGCTCTGCTTTCTCCAGTACATGTTTCTGTGCCTCTGTCAAAATTTAGGTGGCTGTAACTGTGTGGGTTTATTTCTGCCTTCTCCTTTCATTTCTGTTTAACTGCATGGCTGTTTGTTCCAATACCGTGCTGGTTTTTTTACTATGCCTCTGTCATATAGTTTGAGGTCATTGCTATGCCCTAACATTGGTCTTTCTGCTAATGATTACTTTGGATATTTTTTATTTATTTTTTCTTTTATTTTCTAGTTTGATGAATGACATTGGAATTTCGATGGGGATTGCATTGAATCTGTAGTTAGCTTTTTTGTAGGATGGTCATTTTCCAATATGCTTCTAATCTGTGAACACTCAATGTCATTCCCCCCCCCCCCCCCGTGTCCTCTCTCAATGTTTTCAAGTTTCATCATAGATTTCTTTTACTTCTTTAGTTATGTTTTCTCCAAGGCATTTGTTTATTTTTATGTGCATGAGTGTTTTACCTGAATGCACATCTGTGCCAGCATTTGTGGCTGGTGTCCTTGGAGACTAGAAAAGAACATGGATCTCCTGGGATTGGCATTCCAGATGGTCGTGAACCACTATGTGGGGGCTGGGATTTAAACCTGGGTCTTCTGCAAGAGCAGCTAGTGATCTTAACTTGCTGAGTCATCTCTATGGCCCCTAAATATTTATTTATTTTTAGACAGTTGTGAATGAGATTATTTTCCTAATTTTCTTCTCAGAGCATTTGTTATTTATGTATAGGAAGGTTACTAATTTTGTATGCTAATGAGAGTGTTTATTGGCACTTTATTGGAGTTTTGTCTTTAGGCTCTAATTTAAAGAATTATATAATCTGCAAGTAGGACGTTTGACTTTTCTCTTTCCTATTTGTATCCTTTTTGTTTATCCTAACTGCTCTAGCTAAGACTTCAAGTGCTATGTTGGATAAGTAAAGGAAGTAGACAGGCTTTTCTTGTTTCTGATTTTAATAGAAGTGTTTTTGAGTTTTCCCATGTTAGTAGTCTTTCTCAGATTTAAGAGCGGGTCTGTTTGAGAACAGCATAAGTAACTGTAGACTAAGTTACCTACTGTATGTTAAATTATGTCTGTAATTTGCCAACCACCATTTTACCTGTGAAAGTAATGGTGGTATTGGTGAATTTGCTTCTGAAGGGTCTTACATAGCAGTAAAAGTGTTAGCTCTAAGCTTTAGTGCACATAAAGGCATGGTTAAAGTCTCTAAGATTAGGAAGTAAAGTTGAGAATGTCTGCGTGCATCTCAAGTCAGAGCATTCTTGGGACAGTGAGGCAAGGAGATTGGGAAGTAGAGGAGTCTGGACTGCACTGCAAATTCCAATAGCTTGAACTATATGAAACCTTGTCTCAAAGAGACAGAGGAAAAGAAACATGGTTGGACCCAAAGCAACTTGTGCCATTTCAGAATACATCCTATATATTGTTAAATCATTGTCTTTTGTAATGAATATTAACTATAACACTACTGTTTAAGGATGTGAGCTACAGAGTTACTTACATGAGTTATATATTTCATTGAAATTTAATTTTTGTTAGATTTATTTAAAATACATGTGTTTATTTATTTAGATTTATTTATGCTTACTATATGTGTTTTGCTTGCTGTGTGCTCTGGTGCTTTTCTCAGAGGTCAGAGAGGGCATTGGATTCCCTGGAAGTGAAGTTACAGAATTACAGATGGTTGTGAGCCAGTGTGGGTAGTGGAACTATAATCCAGGTCCCCTGGAAGAGAAGCAAGTGTTCTTAACCGCTGACCCATCTCCCCAGCGCAAGTTCTCTTGGTTTTATAAGATCTTCATTGATTTTTTTAAATGTAGGCATGAGACTACACCTCTGAGAAGCTAGATAGTTCTTTGTACTAAATAAAATCACTTCATTATAGTGAATTCACAAATAAAGTCATTACACAGCAAGACCGAGGTGGCCACTTAAATGCTTGCCCAGCCCCTTACTGCACATCTCGTTGACTCTCAGTACATAAGAGTGAAGCCTGGGAGCTTCAACTAAGGTCTTACGCTTACCCATTGTTATTATTCTTTTTATACTTCCACTATCCGTTACAACATGACCATCGTTTTTATTGTAAGTTATGAGTGTCTGAGCAGGTGTTCCTGAGAATGTCATATGCATGTCTAGAGTTCAGAGGACAAGCTGCAGAACTCAGTTCTTCATCTTCCCATGGGTCCTGGGGACTGAATGCAGGCCTTGAGGTTTGTTGCCGCAGGTGTTTTTTTTACCAGCCGAACTCCATTACATTTGAATGCCCTAATTTACACGGAAAAAGAAAAGAATTATGACAATTGAAACTTGAAAAAACAGTAGTTTTCTGTCTCTTCTGCGCCTCCTGTCCTTTGCCTGCCTTTTGTTTCCTTGTCACACCCAGTGTCTCTCTTAGTCTCCTTCCTAATGCTACACTGTACTGACACTCACACATCCTCATACCAAAGAGATGGAAGGAAGCAGCCTAGAACCAGTCTGCTCATCAGCAGACGGGTAAAGGAAATGTGGTATAAGTACAAAGTGAAATATTTTATAAAGAAAAAATGGAATTATGAGATTTACAAAAAAATAGAAGGGCCCAGAAAATGTATTAAGTGAGGGTTACCCAAACTCGGGGTGGGGGTGGGGGGATGTGTGTGTGTGTGTGTGTGTGATATATAGTTGTGTATAGTAACTTAGGAAGATTGACCTTTTCTTTGGAGATAGGGTCTCATGTAGCCCAGGCTGGCCAGGAATTTCACTATGCAGATGAGGATGACTTTAAACTCCTGATCTTTTTTTTTTTTTTTAATTTTTTTAAAAATTGTTTCTTTCAAATGATGGAATTCTAGGAGTCTACCACTGTTCCAGACTACTCTAGAGACTTATTTTTTAAGTGACTGGGTGTGGTACAGTTTTATTTTCAGCACTCAGGAGGGAGGAACAGGTGGGTCTCTGTGAGTTCAGGGCCAGCCTGATCTACAAATCGAGTTCTAGGACAGCCAGGATTACACAGAAAAACCCTTGTCTTGGAAAACAAAACGAAGTTAATGTGTGTGAGTGTTTGACTTATATGTTTCTGTGGATCATGCAATTTTTTGCCCATTAAGGCTGTAAGAAGGTGTTGGATCTCCCACATTTGGAGTTAGAAACATTGGTAGCTTTCATATGGTTGCTAGGAATCGAATTACCTTAAAAAGTAGTTGCTATATTGTCTGCTAAATAAAATGTTCCCAGAGAAGAAGAGCACTATACCCCTTCCTCTTGCCTCTTTCACCACCTACTGTGGGGGATTGAACCTAGGGCCTCATATATATCAGGGCTGCTACCTCCTCCTTCCTCACTCTTTTCTTCCTGCTTTTAATGAGAACAGTCAGTGCCTAGACCCAGTCCCCAATGCTTTCTACTCCATATTTAAAAAAAAAAAAAAAAGGCCTTAGGATATTGCACAAGAGGAACTTTATGGACGCAAACATTTGTTAAACAGCCTTAAGGATATATATTTTCCCTTCATATCCTTGGGACTGGTTCTAAGCCCCCTCTTCCATGCCAGAAGACACTGATGCTCAAAAATGACATACTGTTTGTAAATAATAGATACACAGCCTTCTGAATTCTTTCTTCAGATTACTTGTAATATCTCGTGCAGTGCCACTGCTCTGTGACTGTTGGTAGACTGTATTTCCTAGGCAATGGTGACAGAACAGCTGTGCGTGTTCAGTAAGAACGTGGTTTTTGATGTGTAGTTGGTGGGATCTGCCGATGCAGTCTCTTGCTATAGAGTACCAGCTGGACTATCTTTGGGAGGTGTGTGGTACACAACACCTCCGTAGCTTATGCTTCAGTATTTGCTTCAAATAGGTATTTATGTGGATAAATTAGCAAGCTGTTTTCTTAGATTATGTATTTTGTTCAAACAAATATAGTTAAAATTACTGCTAAACATTTTAACCATGATGTCTGCCAAAAGTTGAAGATTATTGTAGCGTAATTTGTACTGCCAGAAGTTTGAAGTTGAAGTGAAATAAATAGCTTTTCTGAAGTAATATTCTGACAAGTACATATGATTTAAAATTTCAATTATTTAAAAGCAAAAAATTTCGTTAACATTGTTTCAATTTGGAAGTGTCAGTAGGAATAAGATTTAAGGGGCTAGAGAGATAGATGGCTCATTGGTTAAGAGCACTGACTGATCTTACAGAGGTCCTGAGTTCAGTTCCCAGCAATCACATGGTGGCTCACAACCATCTGTAATGGGATCCAATGCCTTCTTCTGGTATGTCTGAAGAGAGCAATGGTGTACTCATATACATAAAATAAATAAATAAATCTTTAAAAAACAAATAAGATTTAAGGATGGGAGGTATAGCTTGGTGGTAGAGCACTTGTCTAGCATATGTGGGGCCCTGGGTTTGACGCTCAGATGCTCAGAACTAGAGTTGGTACTTTTAGTTGCATCAAGATCCCTGAAATTGGTTTTGTCTTTTTGAAAGCAGATGTGGTTGCTTAAAACACAAGGTATAAAACAGTTAGGAAATTGATTATGTTAAATATTTTTTGTTAGAGATTATCTTAAAATAATGAGTGAGACACTAAGACCAGTCCTGAAGTTAGGCTCCATCCTAAATATTAATGACTGACTTTAGGTCACTATTTGTAAATTTCAGTTTTCTCTTTTTTTTTAACATGTTCAGTTTGTAGGCATTCGAAATGCAGCTTAGATTGGTGGAATAACTACATCTTTCCATTAATAATGGAATGTTGTTTAAACGTTTCTATTCAAGAGCTCTTTTCTCCTGAGGAACTTTTATGCATCCCTGGATATACAAGTATATAAAATAAGTATACAAATCAAACACTTACGGAAGTTGTTGTTTTCTGTAACTACATCTTTATTCTGTGTGAGCAGAAAGCACCATAGTTCATAGCACACTGTTGAGAGGCAGCATCACCCAGTGTACTAGCATCTGGTGTACTATTGGCCTTTCCTTAGCCCTTGATTACACTGCTGGCTGGGAGATATGGCTTACAGCTACTCCTCTGTGACATGAGAGTTTTGTGCTCTGTGTCACAAACCCTGGAAAGAAATCAAAATTTGCAAGCTGCTTTCTTCTGAATGTGTATTGCTTTTGTTCTGTTGTAAAGTTGGAAACAGTAAGTTGAGTCATTGTTAGTGCAGGTCAGTGTGGAGGCTACCCTCCGTCACCTAGCAACCACAGAACTGTTGTCAATAGGAATCCGGTTGTAGGTATTAGCCACTCTGGTATGCCTTAGGATACAGAGGATGGAGGGGTGGGGGTGGGTGACTTAGTTGTTATCCTTAAAGTAACATCCTGTGATGTGGCATCATTGCATGCCCTCCTGGGAGTTGCTTCCCCCATACGTCCACTTTAAAAAAGAAAGATTTATTTATTTTTATTTTATGTGTATGGCTGTTTTGCCTGTATGCATGTTTGCACCGCATGTGTGCCTGATGCCTGCAGAAGCCAAAAAAGGGTGTTGGATCCCATAGGACTGGAGTTCTAGATGGTTGTTGTAACCAGGATGTGGGTGCTGGAATCAGACGCAGGTCACTTGGAAGACTAACAAGCGCTGTTAACCTCTGAGCCATCTTTCTAGCCCCTGGAATTTATTCCTAACCAGTGTGTGTGCTAACTTGTTTTTGTTGTGTCAGAATACCTTAGATGTTTGAGTGCAAATCCTTAACTGAAAGACTAGAATTGGTTAGAGTCCAAACTGCAGTTTAGACTGACTGTCCCCATTGTTAGGTAATGTGTTGTTAATCAGTACGTGTTGACTATCTTCATCATTGTGAGTATTCAGGAGTACACTGTTACTTCTTTAACTTTTGAAAACATGTCTTTCTACAGCCTCAAGGAATAGGCTCCCCTAGTGTTTATCATGCAGTTATTGTCATCTTTTTGGAGTTCTTTGCTTGGGGACTACTGACAGCACCCACATTGGTGGTAAGTAATCTTTAACGTACATACCACTTTTTCTATAGCAGAAAAGATGGCCTGTTTTCCTTTCCATAGCTATCTGACACTAACTGGTCATTTCTTGGAAGTTGCCTGTACTTATTGCTATTGCTGCCTCTTGCAAGTATCCCTTACCTAGAGTGGTGGCTCAGGTGTGTGAATGGGCCTGTCATTGGATGTGTCCAAGCAGAGACTTAATCACCTCATTAGGTAGAGAGGAGGGACTTTTACACTGATAGGTTTAGGAAGGTGAAATTCAGGGTCCATATTACTCGACATAATGATTTTAAGATAAATTGCATAGCTCTGTTCTCCTAAGTCAACTTTCTTTCATTTGAGCTCAAGATCTACAAAGGCTAAAAGTGATGCTACCTATGTTTTCCTAGATTTGGAATCCATAGAAGTTTGTTTTACTGAACCAGCAGCTCAGGCGATGGATAATCTCCTCCTCTCAGTGCCAAAACAGAAAGTTAAAAGAGAGCCTCCTCTCGAGAGGGGTCTATATCTTGAAAGGAGTAACTAACTTACAGACTCTCAGAATAGAATTTTTTTAAAAAAATTATGTGTATGGGTATTTTGCCTTCCTGTGTATATGTCTACCATGTGCATGCCTGGTGCTTGCCCAGAGGTATCAGATCTCCTGGAAGTGGATTCACAGATAGTTCAGGGCCTCTAGAGAGCAGCTAGTGAGTGCTGTTAATCATTACATCTCCCCAGCCCCTAGAAGAGACGTGTAAAACAGTCTGCTTACTTGTGTGTATGGTCATAAGCTTGATCATTTTATACTCATGAGACTAAAGATTATTCATTAAAAAAAATCAAATGACCATGTAAGTAGATTGCAAGAATCTAACAATGTTCACAATCAATATTGTTTGGCAGATTTATCTACACCTACATAGTCATTGCTTTTTGTATATAAAATATTGGTGTTTAACGAGGTTACTTTGAATACACAGGTTACAATCATCCTCAAATAAGAAGTTCTTCTTTTTTCTTTTTTTAGTTTTTCCAGAGTTTCTCTTGTCGACCTGGCTATTGTGGAACTCACTCTGTAAACCAGGCTGGCCTTGAACTCAGAAACCCACCTGCCTCTGCCTCCCAAGTGCTGGGATTAAAGGCGTGCACCACCACCGTCCTGTTTTTCTTTATAATCTCATTTATTTAACGTTAGGATAGTTCTTTCAATAATATACTTAGTTATAAGAATGCCAATATGAATGCATTTTGATTGAGATCCTTTTCTTTTTAAAAAGTGCAGCTAATCTACCTACAATGTATCATTAGTTCTTCAGAATGTATATGATGTGCACTCTTGGCCCTTGAAGGGTTATCACTGTGCTGCCCAGGCTTACCTTGAACTCTGTAACCCTCCTGCCTCTGCTCACATAGGAGCTGGAATAGAAATGTGTTAAGTATGACATGAAGGTTTTCCTGTAATCCTACCCACTGTGTATCTAGGCATGACCAGAACATGTAGCTTCTTCTTGGCCTTTATCTCTGCCATTATGAGACTAAATCAAATAGAGACAATTAATTAGAATGTGTTGTTTGGTCAGTGATGTTTCCAAATTTTCTAGGCCTGTAAAATTGAACAAAAGAATCTAGGGCTTTTTCATGCAAGCTGGGTAAGTGCTCTGCCTCTGAATCATATTCATTCCCAGTCCTGATAAAGCTGTTAAACGACTGAAGTTGACACCTTTAGAGTGGTGCAGAATCCCTGCTGCAGTTCCTTGGGTCTTTAGTGTAACTAAGAGAAAGATGTCTCAGAAGCTGGAGAGAGAGCTTCATGGCTAAGAGCACTTGCTCATCATACAGCGGACCCTAGTTTGTTTCCCAGCACCTCTGTTGGGCAGTTCAAAACCATCTGCAGTTTCAGCTTCAGGAGACCCAATATTCTTTTCTGGCCTCCATAGATACTAACAAGTATGTGACACATACATACAAATAAAAACCCTTTTTAAACAACAAGAAAAAGATAACTCAAGCTAGACTTCCTTCCCTCCCTCCCCCCCCCCCCCCCCCCCCCCCTCCCTCCCTTCCTTCCTTCCTTCCTTCCTTCCGTCCTGGGGATTAGTATAGGACCTCATGCATGCTAATCAAGTACTCTAAAACCTCCAATTGTAACTGCTATTTTGAAACTAGATAATTATCCCCAACACATAAGAGAGAGCTGCCTTGTGCATGATAGGTTGCTTAGCGCTGTTGCTGACTTAGTAGATGCTAGTGGTACTTTCCCTCCTACTCCTCTCCAGGACGTCATCATAATAAAGCTTAAAGCTCACTTGCTTGGGAGCGACTGATTCAAAATCTTGGAATATTAATAAAATCAAACCAGAAAGATGCTCTTTTAAAAAAAAAAAAAAACATTCATGAGCTTCTTTAATTCACATTTTACTTGTTATGTTCCTCTTTCTTTCTGCTGGATGTAAATCCCAAGCAGGGCCCTGTCTACCAGGTGAGGGCTCTCCCTCCCACAGGGCCCTACTCCAGTCTTCTATGTCTCTCATGTTTATTTACAATGTCTATGTTTTCCCAGGTTTCTTGTCATTTGGCAAGAAGAGGAACTAAAGGAAAGGGGAGATTTCTTAGTCTTGCAAGATGTCATGAGTCCACTCGACAGTATTTCTTCCTCTCACGGTCCTTCTCCATTGTCAGAACAGGCAGTGTTCCTAGGAAGAAGCACTGCTTCCAAGCCAGGCGAGACCTCAGTTGTTCCATCTCTGAGAGCCCACAGCACTATGCTAATCTGGAAATCCATGTGAAATAAATCTAGACTGTATTATGAAAGGTTGTTTGAGCTTGGCGAGGAGGCCCACACCTTTAATCCCAGCACTTGGGAAGCAGAGGCAGATAGATCTCTGAATTCAAGGCCAGCCTGGTTTACAGAGCAAGTTCTAGGACAACCAGGACTACACAGAGAAACTCTGTCTTGAAAAAAAGAAAGGAAGGAGAGAAAAGAAAAACTGAGGTGGGGGGAGTTGTTTGAAAATGTTAATGTGGACATTTTACTGAGAGTAAAATGTAATGTGGTTTTTATTGTCTCAGGTATTGCATGAAACCTTCCCTAAACATACATTTTTGATGAATGGCCTAATTCAAGGAGTAAAGGTAAGGTTACTTCTGTGTGTGTGCACATATACACGTGTGTATATATGTATAGTTTTGTATGCTGATTACCTAATCCCTGAGGAATAAAGTTTTTATAACCAGATAGAGTATAGTTTGAGGTATTACTTAATTCTTTTTGGACTCTGGGTTTTATATAAGCTTTGACTTAGACTTGATAGTTCTTGTTTTATATTAAAATTCTCATTTAAGAGATCTTTCAGAATTGCTGCTTTAGTTCCTGTAGTTGGAAGTACATTAGCATTTCATATTTAATACTCAGGCAAAGGCCAGCCGATGATTTCCTTAGCAACCTAAAGACATTTTAAAACAATGTGTAGGGAAGAAATAAGTTACTCTTTATTGGAAACTAAATGATTTGTTTATCATAGAAGTAGAGTTGCTGTAAAGGTTTTTTGTTCCATCATAATGGCTGATTGCTGGCTCCTGCATGTTGAGCATCCTTTTCTACCATTGGATTTCTAGGGTTTGTTGTCGTTCCTCAGTGCCCCACTTATTGGTGCTCTTTCTGATGTTTGGGGCCGAAAATCCTTCTTGCTGCTAACAGTGTTTTTCACATGTGCCCCCATTCCTCTAATGAAGATCAGCCCATGGTATGTATATGTTCACCTCTATATTGCAATTAAGTAACTGTTTCTGCTGTTGCTTTCTTATTTTTTCTTTTTTTTTTAAAGAATTATTTATTCATTTTACATATATGAGTACACTGTAACTGTCTTTAGACACACCAGAAGAGGACATCAGATCCCATTAGAGATGGTCATGAGCCACCATGTGGTTGCTGGGAATTGAACTCAGGACCTGTGGAAGAGCAGTCACTGCTCTTAACCGCTGAGCCATCTCTCCAGCCCCCTGCTGTTGTTTTCTTAATGCTTCTTTATTTCTTGTACTTTTCTTGGACAGTTTGCTCATCTGTTTAGATTTAATTTTATTCTTTAGTATATTTTTTCTTTGATACAGATAAGAAGGCTCAAGGGGGGTAAAAACAAGCATCTGAGTAATGTTGATGAGAGTTTGGAATTAGATGCTGTTGTTAGAAGCATCTAGACTGCAAGCAAACCTGCTTTTGGATTTCATGGCCCAAATTTCAGAACAATTCTTTAGAAACTGGAGACCTGTGCTGACTTCTATTTTCTTAAATAGGGATTTTGTACAGCTCATCCCTGTCTATATTCATTAGGAATGGATTTATTAAAAGGCTCAAAATGATACTTGCTCAAAATCTGTTTATTCCTTTTCATATAAAAGATTCTGGAGTTCAGCAGTCTAGAGCCTGAGTATAAGTTGTAGTGACCTGGACTCTACTCTGCCACCCCTCCCCCTCCCTTTGCAGCCACCTCAGCATTACCGAAGCCCCAGCTGTCCTGTCAGCTTTAGGTGAACGACAGAAAGGGTGACTACAAACTTTGCTGGCTTTTGATGTGTTCTGTTTTGTTTTTCTTTGTTTTTACAGCAAGCTCTTGTTGTGTAGCACACACTGGGCTTGACTTCTGAATCCTGCCGAGTGTCACAGAGAGTGCTGGCTTACAGGCCTTCAGTACCACCTTCTTTTAAATCCAGCTCTTACCTACATAACACATCTTTGGTCAGATTTCTCTATGCTTTTATTAGAAGAACACTCACAGCCACTCTAATAAAAATTAGGATTATAGCTGGGGTATAGAATACATATCCCTTTGGCCCAGCACACAGGAGGCAGAGGCAAGTGAGTAAGTTCAAGGCTAACCTGTTCTATAGAGTAAGTTCCAGAACAGCCAGGGCTACAGTGAGAAACCCTGTCCTGAAAAGCAGAAAACAAACAAACAAGAAGGGTGTGTGTGTGTTATTTTTTACTTTGAGAAAAGTAGAACAAGGTCATACATAAAAAAGAACAAATGCCCCAAACTAGCAGGGTTGTATATCTGTACAGTTTTTCTCTACTGTTCTTTCTACTCCATGGTGTAGATAATATCTCCAGTGAGTGTCTAGAATGTTTAGGAGATATGTGGAAGGGTCTTCTCTTATAGGTTAAATGCCAGCTTTAAAACTCAAGCCTCTGATGAACATGCCAAAGATAAAGATGCCAATGAAATCTTAACCAAAGGAATCTGGCAAAAAAATGTAATTTGGAAAGGAATGTGTTTGAAAACTTTTAGTAGCACTAACATCCTGATGGAATGGTAATGTGAATGTTGATGACTAAGCATGACTTAAGCTAAATGTCACTATCACAGCAGGTTTCTAGAGTCAGTTTTAGTAAAATATGCACCTTCTAAAATATTGTTTCTCTCTTTATGAGACAGAGACAGAGAGAGTGTGTGTTTGTGTGTACTTTCCCATTGGGGTTCATGTGGAAGCCAGATTAATACTGGGCTTTTTAGCAGCAATTACTTCTCCACGTTGATTTTGGAGAAAGTCGCCAAGCCTAGAAAGCACATTTTTTATGCTAGACTTGACTGGCTGCCAAGCTCCTACCCCATGCTCTAGTGCTGGGGATAGAGACTCACCTCTGTGCCCAGCTTTTCATGTTTACATAGGTGTTGAAGCTCTGTATTCAGTTCTTCATGCTTGTACAGCAAGCTAGTTACCCAGGAGCCATCTTCTCACCACCTGTCTATTCTTTATAGTAACTGCCATTCAGGTTTCTTCAGTGTAAAGAGTTTGTTTTGCCAATTGAAGAGCCAAAAATAACTGGAGGAAAAGGTGTAACTTGTGTATATGGGCTCACAAGCATGCAGGGACTTGTCTATGTGTGGTGCTTGGATGAAAGGTAGTAATGAATCATAGTAGTTTTTATCTTGTTGCTGTTTTGAATGGAAGAGCAAAGCCCTTGGCAGTTTAAACTGTTCAGATTAAAGAGTTCCCAGAATATATTACCTAATGCGGCATTCTAGAGGCTGAGTTGCTATGAAGGTCATTTCTAGCTATGTTTTCATAACTGGCCTAGGATTTATAGATGTGGTAATTCATGCATTGTCCTAGAAAGCTCTTGGCTGAAATGAGTTGTTCTTACTCTAATAGACATGAAGAAGCATTTTAAGTAATGGTGCTTGTTCTAACCAGTTTTTCTTGCTTGCCTTTCATTCTTAGGTGGTACTTTGCTGTTATCTCTGTTTCTGGGGTTTTTGCAGTAACCTTCTCTGTGGTATTTGCATATGTAGCAGATATAACTCAAGAGCATGAAAGAAGTATGGCTTACGGGCTGGTATGTATACTTACTTACTCCTTCCAGCAATTTTCTGTGTCTGCTGCAAAATGCCTGGATTAAGTGTTCATTTCTGCAAGAAATACAAACTTACAGTCACTCATTAGATTGCATTTAAAAGTCTCTTCAAAGATATGGTGGTTCATGTCTGTAATCTCAGAATTAAGGAGACTGATGCCTATTAAGTAATCAATTAATCTCTGCTAATTAACTTAAAAACCTAGAACCATACTTGGCAGTTACTATTCAGGAACTATAAGTGATGTCATAATTTAAATGATTGTGTACTTTGTATTATCATTTTTAATGGAATTCTAAAATAAAGAAATAAAATTACTACTCATTTAATAATTCATTGAACTAATCTAAAATATAAGAGGCTAATATCTAGTTTAGGATTTGGTAAACCTTTTGTGAGGCTTTGTAAGCCATGTACAGTCTACTGTGTGGGTGTATATATAATTCCTTTTAAGAGTGTAATAACCAGAGCCAGAGAGATGGCTCATCATGTAAAGGAACTTGCTACCAAGCCTGATGACCTGGTTTTGATCTCCAGAACCCACATGGTAGAAAAGAACTGACTTCTGTGGGTTTTCTTCTGACCTCCATTTGTGTATCACGGTAGACCCTCCCTGCACACATGCACACATACCTCATAAGTTGAAAAGAGTGTCCTACCTTCTTACCTCCTGTGGCTCACAGACTGCTTGCCAATATTTATAGTGACTAACTGCAGTACAGTCTGATTTCCTTTCAAATCTAAGAATAAGATGACTACCAGAACCATAGTTACATACTGTTACTTAAGTAGTCAGAAAGAAGTAGGGCAGTGAGGAGTTTCAGCCAACATGAGGTACATGTGTGATAAGTAAGGACTGGGTATTGTACTGCCTGAGCTTTAGTTCCATGAAAGATGATTTCTGATTCAAAGAAATTGCAAAAAATGAGGGTATTAGAAGGATTTGGGAAAGGAAGGGTAGGGAGAATGTAGGGGAAACTCACAAAAAGTATTAGTGGTTTTAGTTGTGGGGTTAAACCTCTAAATAATAATGAGGCTGATGGTAGTCAGTTGGTGGTGGTGGTTGTTTTAAAAAAAACAAACCCAGCTTTCTTGACGTATACTTAAAATTCATCCGTTTCTTGTAGAGCTGTACAACTTTCATGATAATACAGTTGGAGCTTAGGGTTATACTGAAGTAAGTAAATTTTCCCTAGCCAAAGCCTTTTTCATTTTTAGAGAGGGCCTTACTATACTATACCCAGGCTGGCTTACTTCTGCCTCTGTGCTGGGATTATAGACAAAACTCACTATACAAGGCTAATCATGCATACCTTTAATCCCAGGAGCCAAAGGCAAACACAGGAATCTTGAAGGCCAGCCTGCTCTACATAGCAGTTTCCAGGCCAGCCAGAGCTACATAGTAAGACACTCCTAAGAAAAAAATCAACAAAAAGAATTTTCCAGCCTGGTCACTTCTTAGTTTTGACCAAGATCAAGTGACAAATTTCCAGCCTTTAAAGGTATAGCCTAGGAAATGATGCTGACGTAGAGATGATGTGGATCTAGGGACAGGAGAAAGGGAGCTTTGTGGTCCTCTCCTTCCTGCCAGAAGGAAATGGCCCAGGCTGGCAGGAGTGAGAGGGTGAAGCACAGAGCGACCTGATGAGGTTGTTGATTGCATTGCAAATGCGAGCTCACCTGATGAGATGGTGGAAGCGAGTGCGTGCCTCTGCCCCACGTAGGGCAGCTCTGCCCCACGTAGGGCAGCTCTGCTCCACTGTGTCCTGGTGCCATCATGAGACACCACTGCTGGGTTTAGAATATCTCCATTGACCCAGAGAACATTGAGACCCATTTATCATCCTCTGCACCCTGAGGCCAGACAGTAGTCTGCACTCTGCTTTTGCCTTTGGTAGACATTTCATACAAATTGCATAGTATAAGTCAGTCTTTTTTTGTCTAGGATCTTTTGGCTTAGTGCACTCTTGAGATTTACCTCATCCATCCAGTTTGCAGTGTAGTGTTTCTGTGTTTGGGACAAACTACATTTTGTTAATTAAGAGGTGAATGCCCCTTGATGGATGCTTGGGTTAAAAGAGACAGCTTTTTAAAATTTTAATTGTGAGAGAGAGAGGGCCCTCAAATAAACAGCAGCTTGTGGGTATTTTTTTTTTTCATTTCATTTTATATATATGAGTGTTTTGCCTGTAAAGATCAGAAAGGATGATGATCTGAGTTTAATTCCTGGGTCCTACATAGTAAAATGTAGAGAACCAACTGTGACAAGCTGTCCTCTGACTTCTGCTTACATATAGCACAAGCACACATACATGCATACATGCATGCATGCATACATACATACATACGTATGTACGTACATACATGAGTGAATGTAAAAAAAAACTGAATTCATTTTAATCATTCATAAAGTTGCAAATAAACACTCGGGTTGATTAACTACATTCAGAAGTCAAAATGGCATAGAAACAATAAAGTTTCCATTTTTATTTCTTCTGTCTTTCTCCTCTGAATACTGGAGTGAACATAGGGCCTCACATAAGGTAGGCAGTTACCAGCCCTGGCTCTAATTTCTAGTTCCTTCTGAAGACCATGGTTTTGATTAGGCGTTATCTGCTTTCAGATCTGCTGATTTGCAGTTCATCAGTGTGGTAAGCCAGCTTTGTCTGGGGTTACTGAGTTCTCTCTAATCTTTGCCTCTGCTAGGCTTGTTCGCACCTCTTCAGAGGTCGAGAGAAGGTCTCAGTGACAGGTATTTTTGTTCTTCCTGATCCTTCTGTTAAAAAGTCTCTAAGTTTGATTTCAGCTAGCCCTGAATGTGTATCATAATAAACATTTAATTATCTATTTAATTTTGATGAGAAAAAAATCACAATGAAATTGAATCCCCTTACAGCAGTGAAGGATTTTAGAGTGTTTATAGAAAGTGCAAGGGACTGATACTGTGCTGAGGACTAGCACAGAACAGGAAGGGTGCATTCATGTGCTCTGGGCTCCTCACTTCCTCAACCAATCACCTTTTAGTTCTTGTTGGCTTGTAGGTCTGTTTTCCTATGAATTGGTCTGTAGGCTGTATTCACACAAAAGGCTCCAAAGTTTAAAAGTTTGAGAGGCTAGACCATCTCCTTAAACAAGAATCTGATGTGATGACCTTCCTAAAAGAGAGCAGAGTCTGAAGAGTGCAGTTGCAGCTGGCTTGTAAAGCAGGCTGGGTGCTGACAGGGGAGTCCCAGATAACCCCCTTCTCTGTTCCTGATTGCAGGTTTCCGCCACGTTTGCTGCCAGCCTAGTTACCAGCCCTGCAATTGGAGCTTACCTTGGACGAGTATATGGGGACAGTTTAGTGGTGGTCCTTGCTACAGCAATAGCTCTGCTAGACATCTGTTTTATCCTTGTTGCTGTGCCAGAGTCATTGCCTGAGAAGATGCGGCCAGCATCGTGGGGAGCTCCCATTTCCTGGGAACAGGCTGACCCTTTTGCAGTAAGTTTTTCCTTGGCAGAAGAAAATACCTGATTCAGTGGAATACGAATACTCCTCTCTGGATGTTTGGGGAGTGGGAGCATCTTAAAGTTTATTTATATATTTATTATTATCAGGGTCTCACTATGCAGCCCAAGGTGGCCTATTATTGGAGATCATTCTATATCAGCCTCCTGAGTTCTGCAAATACAAGCATGCACCACCAAAAGCGCTTTAAAAAAAAAACAAAAACAAAAAAACAAAAACTTTTTTAACAGTTTGAAATATTTTTAGACTAGTTTGAGTAGGATGAAATAAAGAGAAAACTAGTTGTGTGATTTTGATGTAAGCATATGTTGATATTTCTCCTATTCTAGTCTTTAAAAAAAGTGGGCCAAGATTCCATAGTGCTACTGATCTGTATCACGGTGTTCCTCTCCTACCTACCTGAAGCCGGCCAGTACTCCAGCTTCTTCTTATACCTCAGACAGGTAAGATAGCTTACTGAAGCAAACTTCACCGTAAGAACAGTATTTTACCTGTTCAGGAGTGATATTCATCTTAAAAATGAATACTTGTCCTAGTTTGCTTTCTATTGCGGTGATAAAACATTCAACAAAAGCAACTCAGGGAAGAAAGGATTATTTGGTTTATATTTCCCTGCACAGTCCCATCTGTGGAGGAAATCAGGGCAGGAATCTGGAAGCAGGAACTGAAGCAGAGACTATGGAGGAATGCTGCTTCCTGGCTTGCTCCTCGGATTTCATGCTCAGCTAGCAACCTTTCTTGCCTCCCAGGACCGCCTTGCCTCCAGGGTGGTACCATATATGGTATGATGGATCCTCCTGCATCAGTCAGTAATCAAGGAAGTGTCCCCACAGACTTGCCTAAAGGCCAGTCTGATAAAACCAATGAGGTTTTCTCTTCCCAGGTGACTCTAGTTTGTGTACCGTTGATAAAGGAACTACCACTACAATACTGTTTTATAAACAGTGGCCAACAAGAACTTAAGCTCCTAGTAGAGGGCCTGTTTGTGCTCCCCATCCTTACTACTGGAGATGAAACCCAGGACCTCATGCTGTAGTTACTTTTAAAATGATTGTGGGTGCTTGGTAGCTTAGTTATGGCCAAATAAAAAAGATTTATTATATATAAGAAGATATTTTTAAATGATAAGCCATTTTTTTCTGAAGAAAAATGTAAGTAAATTAAAATTAGAATGAAAAATTGTCAATGAGCATTTTTCTAGCCATTCAATGTTAATATACATGTGGCTACAGTAGTATATATTTGCTATGCTTCTTTTTTCATTAATTTTACTTGTTTTGGAAACCTTCTAGATAATGAAATTTTCCCCGGAAAGTGTGGCAGCCTTTATAGCGGTCCTTGGCATTCTGTCCATTATTGCACAGGTGAGTTTCTGCTTTAGTTAAACTGAGTCAAAAGAGGCCCATCCCCCATCCAAATGACGCCTTAGTCAGTGAAGGCTTTGTGCTGCTCTGAATATGTTTGGCACTATTAGGAGGTGTGTGTGGCCTTGGTGGAGGAAGTGTGTCATTGTGGCGGTGGGCTTTAAGACCCTCCTCCTAGCAGCTTGGAAGCCAGTCTTCTAGAGGCATTCAGATGAAGATATAGAACTCTCAGCTCCTTCTGCACCATGCCTGCCTGCTTCCTCCTTGATGATACTGGACTGAACCTCTGAACTTGTAAGCCAGCCCCAGTTAAATGTTGTCCTTATAAGAGTTGCCTTGGTCATGGTGTCTGTTCACAGCAGTAAAACTCTAAGGCAGGTGTGCTGGTGGAATTTTTTTTTTTTTTGAAAGACAGGGTCTCTCTATACTCTTTAAGAAGTCACTATGTAGACCAAGCTGGCCTCAAAGTTACAGAGATCTCAAGTGCTGGGACTAAAGGCCTGTGCCATCATGCCTGGCTAGAAACAAGTCTGATCTGTAGAGTCAAAAACTTGTTAGCAGAGCTAGTGATTGATCAGACTTTTTGGATGGACTTTTTTCATATTAGTGAAAATGTGATGTATAACATGACAGTTTATTCTCCTTGCTCTGAATTTACTCTTCAAGTAGTCACTGAATATCTACAGTACTGAACAGACCCTGGTTGAGCAGCGGTATTGATTGGTGCTGTCTAGACTTTACGTTCTAGGGAATGAGACAGGATGTATAAGTAACTTTAAACAACAGGAGGAGTGGTGGAGGAACTTGGGGAAGGTTTTTATCAGTAAGGGTAGTTTGAGAAGTACAGTAATATACAAGGTGGCATTTGGCCATGGATGTGCAGATACAACTGGAGGAGGAGAATTTTAAGTTGTGATGAGAATAATGCCCCAAGGGTGAGAGTGCTCCTGGTGCATGAACAAGAAAGCAGAGAGGCCTGTTTGTCAGTGCTCCTGGGTAAGGGGAGGAGGGCTAGAGAGCAGATGTCAAGGGGCTCCTGGAAGTGATTGTTGACACAGTGGGTCTTTTACTCTTTGGATGTGAGAGATTCTTACAGTGAGTCTGACTTAGTGATTATACACAGGATGTGACCCCAGGAAGGGAGGTGACCAGTATTTCTGGATTCTGTTTTTGACTTGAATGACTTTTAGAGGCCTTAAAAAAATTTACCTTTTGCTCTCACTTGAAAGATAAACAGGCTAGCAATACACAAGGAGATGGTTTTTTGTTGTGCGGGTATGTATGTTGCCAGTCTCTCTTACTGAAATTTTTCCTGAATTAAGATTTATTGGTCTTGGCTTTTTAAGTTGAGAAAGATCATAAATTCTGTAAATTAACAGTATTAGCTGGTTGTGTTCAAAGCTGGGCTGTAAGGTGTTGTTTTATAAGCAGGTTTTGGTGGTAGTTATGATCTCCTTTGGGAAGTGTCAGCTTCCTTAGCCTCACATTCTTGAAGAGTTCATGCTTGTGCCCATACTGACCCTTGAGCTGTGTGCCTACCTCAGACTGTAGAGATTTTATCTTCTAGCACGGCTTATCACTGTGGGGTGCAGCAGTAATAAAGCCTAGGTTCTCAACTTGTGGGTCATGACCCCACAGGGGTCACAGATCAACTATTTACATTACAATTCATAACAACAGCAAAATTACAGGTATGAAGTAGCTATGAAAATAGATGTATGGTTGGGGTCACCACAACATGAGGAACTGCATTAAGGGGTAATAGTATTATGAAGGTTGAGAAGCCTAAAGAAGAAGCAGAACTTTTGAGGTACAAGTGCTTTGTTTAGGAATAGTCTTGAGTACACATTCCCAGAAAGCAAGAGGAAACTACAAAATGATTATTTCACTAGGAGAAAGTCTGTATTGCAGATAAGAGAGAGAACAGCCAAAGGCATCTGGAAGATTCCAGAGCTGAGAGAAACGGACAGACTGAACAGGGCCAAGGGGAGAGAAGTGAGAACAACGGGAAGAAATAGGAGACAGTGGGTAGAAGGAGAAGGCAGTGGGGGTGGGGCAGAAGGATACTTTGTGAGTGGGGATTGAGGAGCCTGGAGGCCAGCTTGAGCTTTGATGTGCACCCAGGTCTGTGGTGAACGGATGTCCCTTTTGCCAGAAGCCAGGGAAATGACTCCTTTTGACAGATGAATTTCACAAGCTCCTGAGGAATGCTGGATTTATAGACCCAAGACTTAACAGTTTTGAATTTACAAATTCAGTCCTCCTAATATGTAAGTTGTTACCTCTATTAGTGTCTACCCACAAGCAAGTATGTTACTTCCCACAAGGAAGTATGTTACTTACTGCTTTACAAGGAAGTAACATACACAAAATCTTACTAGATGAAATAAAAGTTGAAATTTTCACATACATGTGAAATACTAGCTTTATCCAGTCAGTTTTTTTTCCCCTCCCGCCATGAGTTGAACTTCTCTTGGCAAGCTACTGGGTGTGGAACATTTTGTGGCGTGGTTACCAAAGAGTCTAACCCTATAAGGTGGGCAGGCCTGGGGACTCGTTCCTGTATGCTGTGCATTTCTACCAGAGTTTTAGAGAAGAAAGCTGAGTCAGATATTTCTAGGAGCCTGGTCCAGTGGTCATGGGTTCTCATTTGAAAATTTTAGGAATCTTTTTTGAGGCAAGGACTCATCCTAACTCATGCTAGCCTAAAACTCAACTGTAGCCTTGGCTGGCCTCAAACCTATGTTTATAAACCTCAGTTCTTCTCCTGATTAGCCTCAGGTTAGAGACCTGAGTCACTACACACCTATTAGTAAAAGAAGCTTTATTTGCTTTTAACTAGTGTGTTTGTGACCAAACCTCATAAAATGTTAAATGATTTAAATTTCAGCTTTGTGTCAAGAAGTAATGAGAGTGATTTGGGTACCACTATTAGCCATTTTGTGTGGTATGTTCCACATTAGTTAGAATAGCAAAGTTAGTTTTGATGCCCTAATCCATGCAGAGTTTCATTTACATTAGAAATATAGGAATGTCCATCTACTCATAAAGCCAATTATGAAATGCTTTCTATGTGCCAGACACAGCACTAAGCACTTTATATAAATGACTCGTTTCATCCAGTATTGAATTCTGAAATTGCTGCTATTATTTCTACTTGGTAAGAAAAAAACTGAAGTAGATTCATCCAGTATCTCAAGGATTGTGATCCATCTCAAGGATTGTGATCCATCATGGTTTTTCAAAGTCTGCTGTCAAATATAATTTTCCCAAATTATACTTCATAGTTCATAGAACCCTCACGATTTCAATAGCAGGCTTAGATGAAGTTGTATGTGGCCAGAGGATAGCATTGAGGTATATCTTAGTTACTTTTGTATTTCTGTGGTAAGACACTATGACCATGCCAGTTTATAGAAAGTTGAATCTGGGGTTCACAGTTCCAGAACATAGGAGCTGGTGGAGAACATGGCAGCTGGTAAGCAGGCACGATGCTGAAGCAGTACTAAGCGCTTGATTGGTCCACATGCAGGAGACAGTGATGAGAATGGTGGGACATTTGACATCCCAAAGCCTACATCCAGTGGCATCCGCTCCAACAAGGCCATACCTAATATTTTTTAAACAGTTCCACCAATATTGGGACCAAGTAGTGAAAACAGATAAGAACTGGCTCAGGTCTGAGTACTAAATCTAAAAAAAAAAAGAAAACAGATGGTTGAATGGGCCATTCTCATTCAGACCACCACTAGGGCTCACTTGGCTTTGGATTTCATTCAGGTTGTTACATACTGATCATCTCCATCAGAACCCAGAGGCTTTTGTCAGTGTGGTCATCTTTGTAAGTGTGAAGGAGATAGAAAGTGTGACTGGAGGAGCTTCCTAGCTCTGACTCCACACGTGTGGTAAAAGGTACTTACTTCATTAGAGGGAAGAGGAAAGAAAGAGTCTCTTTTTCAAAACTTAGTGATACAGGCCAGCAAGATGGCTCTGTAGGTAAAGGTACTTGCCATCAAGGAGAAAACCAAGTCCTGAAAAATAAATAAATCCAATTGAGAGAGAAAAAGAGAGAGAGAGAGAGAGAGAGAGAGAGAGAGAGAGAGAGAGAGAGATCCCTTTTTGATAATCGTGTTTGTCTTTCAGACCATAGTCTTGAGTTTACTCATGAGGTCAATTGGAAATAAGAACACCATCTTATTGGGTCTGGGATTTCAAATATTGCAGCTGGCATGGTACGGCTTTGGTTCAGAACCTTGGTAGGTATAAATATTGTGATTTTTTTTTTTATATTCTTTGAAAGTTTTATTTGTATGAAGTAATTTGATTAAGTCAACCCACTACTGTCTGCCTCCTGATCCTCCAGTTCTCCAGCACATCTCTCTCCCAATGTCATAGACTTGTGCTGTGTATGAACTTAACCCAGAGTCCAAAATAGTGTTGTCCATGTGGGGCTGGCCAGGCAGCGGGACATCTACAGGGCCTGGGCTGCCTACCCACAGCCACATCCCTATTAAAAAGGTATTTTGGTGCTTGCTTTTTTGGCTTTTGAGACATGCTCCCCCTTTTTCTGTTTTTTTTTTTTTTTAGCTAAGGCTGCCTCTGTCTCAAAAGTGCTAGTTCTACAGGTGTACACGACCACGCCCAGCCCTGACCTTTTAGTTTCTTCTCAGCTAAGCTATTGACTTGAATCTGTTTCTTGCTGTACTTTAGAGCATGCATAGTACAATTTCCCACATAGATTTATATATTCTAGAGTGGCTTAAGGCTACACACTGGCTTTTCCCCCTGTGAGCTAGTGAATCTCTAAGGACCATTTAATCTAATCAGTTTGTTACTAGGAAACAGCACAGGAATCTGTTGCAACAAAGCCATGACAGCTTTATTACATATTTTATTTTCCTGGTTAAGAAAAGCAAAACAAAAACCAGTGTTCTTTACTGACAAGTTGGGAGTGAGCTTACTTCCATCCTGGCTTCACAACCCAGCTCAGCTTTTCTTACTGGTGTCGTGCAGGATGGTTGGTGTTGGGTTGCCCAGTTCCTCATTGGATTTGGGTATTAGTAAACACCAAGAATGTGTTGCAGTGGGTAATGTACTTTCCAGTCTAGCCTTTGCAGAGGTTTCCCCAAACATGAAGTATTTCTTTCAGACAAGAAGCCAGGAGCATCCAGTGTACTTACCCTTTATATTCCCAACATTATAGCCAGTCAGTGACCTTTAAGATGCATCACAAATCCATGGGAGCTTTAGAAGACTACTGGCTTCAGTCTTTAAATACACGTGATGTTTCTTTATTGATTTTATGTATAATCCTCAGTGCAGATTCTCAACTTCCAACAAAAAGAATGTTATTCCACATTATGGTTTGGAACAACCCAATTTTACAACAAAGAACCGCACTTTTTTTGTGAGCAAGTAGTTGCTGCTTCCAGAGTCCATGAGCTACACCTTTAGTGACTAGCCCAGAGCCACTTAGAGGAAGAGAGGAAGCAAACTTCTCTACTTCACACAGCCATTGCAGAGTCAGGATGACTTGGTTTGATTTGAGAGGGAAAATGGAGCAGCAGTCGTAACGTGTGTTTCCTGCTTTGGTTACAGGATGATGTGGGCTGCTGGGGCAGTGGCAGCCATGTCTAGCATCACCTTTCCAGCTGTGAGTGCCCTTGTTTCACGGACTGCTGATGCGGATCAACAGGGTGAGTTGATCGGAGTCCTGTTAGTCACTTAAAAGAATATTAATTATATCTGTGCTTTTCTCTTATGTAAGTACTAAAGCTAAGTGTACCTTTAGAATGTTCTGAGTTTGCTGCCTGTGGTAAAGCAGGTTCTGAGATACTGATTTCCAGTGCCATTAGTCACTTGTCCTTTTTAAAATGTTGAATGTTTGGCTGTTTTTGTTTTTTTCATCATTGTGACAAAATACCCAACAGAAACATCATAAAGGATCTCTCCGGGTGCAGAGAGTCCAGTCCATGGTGGCTTGGTCTCATTGTTGGTCCAGAGGGAGGATGATGTCAGCAGGGGCATGTGGTAGAAGCTACTCATCATAATGGTTGACAGGGACAAGATATCCTTCCAAGGACTCACCTACAGCACTCTGATTCTAGGGCCTCCCCAAGTAGCACTACAAGTAGCACTAAGCATTCAGCATGTGAGCCTGTGAGGGACACTGTACATTTGTGTCCGAATTTCCTATTGCGGTTTCACTGTTGTGCTATGTGATAGGTACTTCAGGGTTCATCGGGACCCTTTAAAATTACCTGGCTCTAAGAGAGAAGAGGGTTGTAGCACAGTGGCAGTCGCTTATTAAAATGAGGAAGGAAAAGCCTGTGGTAAAAAGAAGTTGCAATTTCATTTAGAAAGATGATCCTATAGAAATTGAGAATCACTCAGTAAAACTGTTTGTTGGTTTTTAATGTATATGGTTCCTGACTGATTTACTGCCAAGGGGCAAGTGCTTTTGATACCCAGAATTCATCCTATATGTTATGTCTGGGCTTGTATTTGCATAGAGCAGTAACTACTGCTGGCTTCTCAGTAGCATTTAATTCCATTAGAGTAAGTTGCTGGTAGCATTCAAAATCTCCATTTAGATCGATTTCACATTTACAGTTTTTTAAAGAGTAGGAAAATGGTAATGTGCTGAATGGTTGTTTTAAACATGTAGGCGTTGTTCAAGGAATGATAACAGGAATCCGAGGATTGTGCAATGGTCTGGGACCAGCCCTTTATGGGTTCATTTTCTACATATTCCATGTGGAACTTAAAGAACTGCCGATCACAGGAACAGACCTGGGGACAAACACAAGCCCTCAGCACCACTTTGAACAGGTAATTCTTCATTTCCATATTCCATTTATTTGGCTGGATTAAAGGGTATTTTTGAAAACAAAAGCTTTTGTGTAAACCTGTTTCTGGTATTAAGTCTAGTTAGAGTGTTTGTTGTGAAACCCCATTTTGTCAATTTGTGCCTAATAATAGCATGGCAGCCACTTCTGCATTCCATACTGCTGCCTTCCTTCTGACTTGTGAGTGCCACAGCCATCATCCATTCTTGACAGAATGAGTCGGATGTGTATGGTAGACATTTGTTGACTTGCTTGATTTCCCAACTGAAATTACCAACACCAAACCACATGGACCACTGAGCCAATACTAACAGCTTTGCAGTTTCCTTGATTAAGCAAGCATTTCTCCAGGCCAGCCCATTTAATGTGGGCCATATACAACAGAAACAGTTGTAAGGTTTTGCCCAGAATGAATGATTTGGGCCAAAATAAAAATTTTTGGTTTTGTGGTTAGCAACACTGTATTTATTTTTGAAACAAACGATTCTACAGGTGTATTATTAGTATGTGACTCCAAGGCTCCTCCTGTCTTCCTCTGGAACAGTAGACTAAGTGGAGGGACACAGGAGACCTGTTTTCAGGCTCTGTGCTAAAAGTCACCCACAGTTATCCAAGTTACTTTGCCAGTTTTTACGGACAGGATTTTACAATAAAAAAATACCTTTTCTCCTGAAAAGTGAAGTATTTTATAGCTATTGCTTCAAAGAAGTCTGACTTTAAAAAAAAAAAAATCTGAGCAAATAGTCACTGAGCAGTTATTGGAGGCTGGGGAAGGGGGAGTATTTGTGCAAAAAAAAATGTAACCACTGTTTCTTCCTCAGAATTCCATCATCCCTGGTCCCCCCTTCCTCTTTGGAGCCTGTTCGGTACTGCTGGCTCTGCTCGTTGCCTTGTTTATTCCGGAACACACTAACTTAAGTTTAAGGTCCAGCAGTTGGAGGAAGCACTGTGGCGGTCACAGCCATCCTCACAGTACACAAGCGCCAGGAGAGGCCAAAGAACCTTTACTCCAGGACACGAATGTGTGACCGAGATCAGGAAGACGCTTGTCAGCACCCAGGTCTTAGTTTTCACCTGTAGTTCTGGATGTACATTCCATTTCCATCCACAATGTACTTAAGATTGTCTTAAGAAATACCTGCATGAACTCCGTGGGAACTAAAGAAAGAACCGGACAGTTTTCCAAAGATGTTACACTTTCTTTCGAAAAGAAACCTTTTGTTTATATTAGCACCACGCTCTTGCCACTAAACTGTTTTATTACACATCTTTAATTAAAGCTATATATGTAACTCTGCTGTCGGCGTCTCTGCCATTTCCTTAGGTGTTGAGCCTTTACCTGCTCGTGCTGACTCAGTGACACAGTAGGCAGGATGGTTATGGACCTGTTTGCTTTAACATTGTAATACCTGAGTCATTGTAAAATCTTGGGTCAAATAATTCAAAGCCTTAATGCAGATGCACTAGAAAAGAAATGGTAAAGAACTGTTTGCATTTAAAAGAACTTGTGAAAATTGTAGAAAATCAGAATCATGTTTCAAGCTTGTTTGCCATAATTTTATTTAAAACATTATTCACTACTGTTCTGAAGTATGAAAATATCAGCCACTTAGAATTTACATTGGGGTGGTCAGAGCCTATCCTTCTGTGTTCTGGCTCAAGTTGTTTAAAGTTGTTCTGCTTCTTATACCACTGTTCTTTTGATATTTGCATAATCATAAGGACCTCAACACTTGAATACATAATCTAAAAATTATATAGTAAAGCTGGTAGCCTTGAAAATGTCAATGTGATATCTATATGTAGATAAATATATATAGTGGCCTTTCAGGACTGTCACAGTAACACTTTATTTACAGAGCTAATGTTTGTCCTAAATTTTCAGGACCCTAGAAGAGAGCTTTATACAATTACTGATGTGAATTTCTCTAAAGTGTATATTTTTGTGTCCAGTTATATTATTTAAAAAAGTGTTACTTTGTAAAAAATGTACATAAAGTATTGTATAGTTTACACTGTTTTCATCTTGTGTGTGGTTACTGCCTAATGCTTTTTAAACTTGGAGCATTCACTATGATTAAATAAGGTCTCAAATGTAAATATTCTGTTAATAAAATTAAATATTTTAATGATTTTTTTCTTTTTAAAAAGGTCTTGATCTGTGAGTCCCTCCCTGTAAGGCCAGTTTAGGCTTTGTTGCCATAAGCTGTTTCACAGTAACAAGTCTTCTTACCTTAACTTATCTTCTCTTCAATCCATTTGCTGCCTTCACCTTACCAAAAACAAAAACAAAAACCCTGAAGACAAAAATACAAAGTTTGCAGGTCAACTGGAAATACTTGATTTTCTAAGCACACATGGTCAGTCTTTTATTTTCTAAACATGCTTCTGGCATATAAAACTCTGAGGTTTCAGTACTTTATTAACAAAGGCCACAGTTTTCAGAAATAGCAAAAAGCAACATTTTGATTATTAACACATGTACAGTTATACAACACAAAACAATTTCAAACAAAAGCTGCAGAGGTAGAGCAGAGAGTCAGCGCTGTCTCTGTGTGTGTGGACACTTAGCACAGAGACAGCTCATCAACAGCCTGCTGTGGAAATGAGCTGCCCTAGCCTGGACACACTATAAATAGTAAGGGGAGGGTATCTCTTAAAAAGCTATATATGTCTTAAATCCCTTTCCAAAGCCTGCCACAAGCTCTTACGTTTATTTTATAGTATTTATAACAGGTCTGTCCTGCCAAGAGACTTCTTTCCAGAATAAGTGCTTTCAAGTAATTGTAGCAATATTCTTCCATCACTGAACTTTTATTACAGCCCTTGTTGAAGCTAGCTGGCAGTTGCCATCATCCTGAAAGTGAGACTAAAGATCCCTGTCTTCCTGTGGCCCTCAGTTATTATGTCACTGTTTCAAAATGTCTTCAGCAGTGTGTGTGTATGTTTTGCCTGCATTTATATCTAGAAACCACAGGCATGCCTGATGCACTGGGATTAGAACCCATGTCCTCTAAAAGAGGTAGCTAGTGCTAATCAACCACTAAGCCCCTGAAACTTTTAAAATATCACATGATTGTTACATTTTTAACAGATAAGATTTGGGGGTCTTAGGATTTTAATTTCCTTTGTGTGGTTGTCAACAAGAAAACAAAATTAGACCTCTAAGATTATAGAGGGTTGGGTTTTTTTAATGAGAAAGTTGTAACTTCCAATAGTTAGCGGTCCCGCTTTATCAACTAACAAACACTGAGCACAAATTTTATTATTATAAAGCACCATACTTAATATTATAAAAAGGACCATTTTTATGGTGTTATTACACTGATGATCTTGTATGAAAGTCTCAAAATCAACTATGCTCAGCCCAGATGACTAAAGCAGTTTAGTCATGTAAATACTGTCCCAATTCATTTCATAGATTAAATGTGTCAGAAAATAATTTACTCACTATGAATACTTAATTTCACTCAAGGTGCTTAAGACTGTCACTAGATATGTCAACCAACTCCAAACGCTCATATCCAGTTGTTGACTAGCACAAGGTCAAATCCATTGTTTTTGGTTTGATATTTTTATCTTACTCATTGGTTAATTTTTTCTTTTTAAGGGAGAAAGAACATGAAATTGGGTGAGTAGGAAATTGGAGACCATCTGGAGAGGAGAAAGAATAAACCACATGTATTATATAAATCAGGCTCACCTGATTTATCAGTACACACCTTTAGTCCCAGGTCTTGGGAGGCAAAGGCCAGGTGGATCTGGGTTTGAGGCCAGCCTGGTCTACATACATAGCAAGTTCCAGGACAGCCTGAACTACATAATAGACCCTATCTCAAAAACAAACCAACTTTGAAAGTAATAGAAGAACTCAATGTAAAGATCACAGGTGGAAGCTTGCCCAACTCTCAGGTGGCAAATTAAGAATTTTTTTACTAATAAAAATGACAGTATGAATCCCAAGTCTTCAGCTTATACTACTATTCTCTGCAGGTATATCTTTGATTTAGTGTTCCTATTCAGACCAACTGGCAAGAGTCTGATACAGTCAGTGACATTTTTTTGAAACATTCTGTTCACAGAAAATACCATTTACTCGGAATCCTTATCAATTTCCTAAGTTTGTAAATGGCAGCAGTATTATAAAGAATCCAAACGATCTAACAGGAACAAGAAAAAAATGGTTTTGTTATTAATGGTCTGTTAAATCATTGGAATTTCTAAACTGTCAGTAAGCAATCAAAGGTATTGGATTAACTACTTGGTAACTGCCCAGGGAAATACGATGAAGATGAAGAGGGGAGAATTGTGGGTTTGGAAGATGTCTGCAGTGCTCCCAGCATGCCATCTTTCTGATGGTCTGCAAGAGACAAAACATATAACCTGTTACTACTTTAGTCGTAGACACATCTAATGAAACAACATTGTACCATACACAGTACACAGGTCTTCTCACCTGAATTACTAAACAGATTCTGGCTGAGTCCACGTAAAGGAATGCTGTCTTCTCTTTTCTTCAAGTATTTGGATTCCAATCCTAAATTTTCGCCACTTAAAAAAATAATTTTTGTCTTAAATTTCACTTCATTGTTCACTTTCTCTGTTGAATGTTCTTAGTTGACAAAATCGAAATGCTCTAAAATACCTTAATAAAAATTTTTTTGACCACCTATGTGATCACATGATGACCCAACTTGACAACTCCACATCTGTGCAAATATCCCAAAATTCTGAAGCTTCAGAAATCTGATGTACTGGTCGTCTCAAATGTTTTGATTAAAGGAGACTTAATTTGTGTATTCTTCACGGGTTTCTGAAGCAAATAAAACACTCATCTATACATAATATCTTCCTTTTAGAAAAGGTCAAACTTTATAGTAAATCCTGGGATAAAGACTACAAGAGAAATAAATTCTATGAGTATTGTAAGATTATATGTATCATGGCAAACATGGGGGGAATGAGAAAATACGGAAGAAACCAAGTTAGAGGCTAAGAATACTATCTTGAGTTTACTAGAGTCAATACAACATAACCATTAGAACAGAAAAAGGCATACATAATACATGACAGGAAAAATAACTGATTTGAGAGTACCATTAAAAAACTTTGTGCATGTAGGTTTGTTTATTTTAACATGTATGGGTGTTTTGCCTGCATATATGTCTGGGCACATGTATGCAGTGCCCTTGGATGCCAGCTGAGTTACAAAGCATGTGAGCCCCCAAATGGGTGTGGGCCTCAGACCCAGGTCCTCTGGAAGAGCACAACTGAACCATCTCTAGCCCTATTTCTGAGACAGTGTCTCACAGCAGCTTTTGTATTTACAGAAATCTACCTGTCTCTGCCACTTGAATGGTGGAATTAAAGGTGTGTATCACCATGCCTACCTTTAAAGGGGATTTCTATGTACAGATCCAAATATTTGTAAAAAGCAGTCTTCACTTACAAGAAAATCTTTTACTATATTATCTATGGGAGTTCCTATAATTTAAAACCACATATCAGAGAAATCACTTTGTCATAGCTAAAAAAGTTCAAATTTTCCCACTTAAAATATCTTAGATAAGCTGGGCTTGGTGACACACACACCTTTAATCCCAGCATTTGAGGCAAAGGCAAGCGATTTATCTTGAGTTTGAGGCCATCCTGGTCTACATAGCGAGTTTCAAGACAGCCAGAGCTACAGTTAGACCCTGTCTCAACAAGAAAGCAAGTCGTAGATAAATACGAGGCTTTCAAACACTGCCAACACTGTGTAACGTGACTTCTGCAGTGCTAAACTGCTGCAGCAGTCCCACCTGCTGTCCCTGAGAAGCCTGGCCGGGATGGGCTCCTAGCAACAACATCCTACAATCCCTGTAACTCCAGCTCTGAGAAGTTGAGATCCGATGCGGACCTCTGTGGGAACCAGACAGATGTGTTGTGTACACATATGCACACAGGCAGAACACTCATACACTTAAAAATAAAGAAATCTTTTTTAAAAGAACTGACTTTCAAAGAGAAGAAGAAGCTGCATGTCCCTTGAGTACTTACTTTTCCTTATCAGTTGAACAAGCCCTGTTAACAGCTGCTCCTGGCCCATCCATGGATGTGCTTGGTTTTGTAAGCTGCAAGTTAAACTGAACCTGTGGGGAGAACACGGCTCATGAACTCAGAACTGAGGCAGTTCCACGCTCACCTGAGTGGTTAGGTTTTGCTTCTTGATAAATCTAGATAATATAAAGATTTTGCCTATATTTACAGCACGAGCACTTTTTGGAGGCTTCAGAACCTCCCCTTCCCTCCCCTCACCAAGACAGCTTCCATGATACAAGTAACAAGGTAAAGAATACACATGATCCTCTTAACAGTCACTCGGATGTGAATGCTAATGCATTTAGGTCAGTTATAGGACAGAAACCACCCGAGGTGTAGTTGGCCTGGCAGCACATGCTGACATCCCATGTGCTGGAAGGATCAAGAAATAGAAACCAAAATTACAGTGAAGTAACTTTTTGCCCCAGGTAGAATGGCAATTATCAAAATAAAAATAAAAACACATTAACAAATGTTGGTGAGGATTTTACAAATAAGGACTTCATACCCTGTTGGTATGGATGTAAGTAATCATAGTGGCTGTGAAGACCAATACAGATGTTTTCAAAACGGTACACATGGAATTACTATGAATCTGTTTCCTTCTTGGGTGTACACAGAAAGGAATCAAAGCAAGAGTACAGAAGAGAGAGAAAGCACACAAACACTCACTGCACCACAGTTCATCCCGGCCAAGACAGTCCGTTTAGGTGCCTGTTAACATCTGACGGGAGATTAAGATCCCAAACATGCCGGGCAGTGGTGGCGCACGCCTTTAATCCCAGCACTTGGGAGGCAGAGGCAGGCAGATTTCTGAGTTCGAGGCCAGCCTGGTCTACAGAGTGAGTTCCAGGACAGCCAGGGCTACACAGAGAAACCCTGTCTCAAAAAACCAAAAAAAAAAAAAAAAAAAGAAAAAGAAAATGTGTGTGTGATAAGACACACACACACAAGGGGGAGGGGGAGACTGATTTTTTACAGCAAAATTGACAGAAATTGAAGACATCACCTTAAACAAAATAAGGTAAATACAAGTATCTCTTATTTTCTCTCATTTTTGAAAGTAACACTTCCCCCAAACCAAGGACAAGAAAAAGATGCCAAGTACTGGGCGCAAATAGGACCAGGCTAAACTTTCCGATCACACACAATGAAATCACAGTGGTCCCATGTAGGCCCAGCACACTTAAAAAACGAACTGTGATTCTCAGCACCAAATAATACACAGAACAAAAAAAACCTTATATGCTACACATGTACAATCTGACTCCAACCAGTGAGCCAAAGACTTTGGAAACTAACTACAGGGGTTCTGCTCACAGGTCAATATAGTCACTGGATGTTGCACATTTGGGATGATAGAAATAGCAAAGCAATTCCTATAAAAACAGCCGACACTGAAAACAGTCTACAGAGACAAATCAGACCTTGAAACTGCAACCAAGTAAGTATCTTTTAAAAATTATCTTCTTTACAATTGGAACAGACTCTGGAGTCTCACAATAAACTATCCAGAATATAATCCAAAACTACTTAACAAAGAACCAGGAAAATCTAAGCAAATTTACTGAAGAGAGAACACAAAAGATAGGATAACAAACATCAGAGTGCAGGAAAATGCTTTAAATCAGCCATTATAACTGCTTTAAGCAGAACAAACACTCATAAAACAAATGTTTAAAAAAAAAAAAAAAAAACGGGCTAGAGGACATATGAACTTTGCAGTTGATCACAAAGTGAATCACCTCCCTGGCTTATACAGGGCTCCAGATTTAGCACCAAAGGAAGAGGAAAAAAAAAAAAAAAAGGAATGGAAACAGAATTTTAGAACTGAAAAATGAAAAAAAACTGAAAAAAGAAAAAAGATCTTTACCAATCCCACATCTGATAGAGGGCTAATACCCAATATATACAAAGAACTCAAGAAATTAGACTCCAGACAACCAAATAACCCTACTAAAAAAATGGGGTACAAAGCTAAACAAAGAATTCTCAACTGAGGAAACTCAAATGGCCAAGAAGCACCTAAAGAAATGTTCAGCATCCTTAGTCATCAGGGAAATGCAAATCAAAACAACCCTGAGATTCCACCTCACACCAGTCAGAATGGCTAAGATCAAAAACTCAGGTGATAGCAAATGCTGGCAAGGATGTGGAGAAAGAGGAACACTCCTCCATTGTTGGTGGGATTGCAAGATGGTGCAACCACTCTTGAAATCAGTCTGGCAGTTCTTCAGAAAATTGGACATAGCATTACCTGAGGACCCAGCTATATCACTCCTGGGCATATACCCAGAAGATGCTCCAACATATAACAAGGACATATGCTCCACTATGTTCATAGCAGCCTTATTTATAATAGCCAGGAGCTGGAAAGAACCCAGATGTCCTTCAACTGAGGGATGGATTCAAAACAATGTGGTACATTTACACAATGGAATATTCGGCTATTAAAAACAATGAATTCGAGAAATTCCTAGACAAATGGATGGAACTAGAAAATATCATCCTGAGTGAGGTAAGCCAATCACAAAAGAACACACATGGTATTCACTCACTGATAATTTTGGATATTAGCCCAGAACCTTGAAATACCCAAGATTCAACTCACAGACCACATGAAGCTCATAAAGAAGGAAGACCAAGTGGGGGTGATTTGGTCCTTCTTAGAAGGAATAACAAAATACTCAAGGGAGCAAATATGGAAACAAAGTATGGGACAGAAACTGAAGGAGGGGCTGTCTGGAGACCATTCCACCTGGGTATCTATCCCTTGTGCAATCACCAAAGATAGATGCTGATGTGGAAGTCAGGAAGTGCATGCTGATAAGAGCCTGATATACATGTCTCCTCAGAGGTATGCAAGAGTCTGACATATTCAGAGGCAGATGCTCACAGCTAACCTTTGAACTGATCATGGGGTTCCCAGTGGAGGAGTCAGAGTGAAGACTGTAGGAGCTGAAAGGGTTTTCGGCCCCATGAGGAGAGCAACAATACCAACCAACCAGAGCCCCCAGGGTCTAAGCCACCAGGCTGTGAGCACATAGGGAGGGACCCATGACTCCAGCTGTATATGTAAGGGTGGAGGGCCCTGCTGGGCATAGGTGGGAGAAGAGATCCTTGACCTCATGAAGGCTGGACGCCGAGTGTGGGGAATTAGAGGGTGGGGAGGTGGGAGTGGGGTGGGGGCACATCCTCATGGAAGTAGGAGGGGGGATGAACTAAGGGGTTCCTGGGTGGGGGGGGAGGGAATGGAGTAAGGGGAGACCATCTGAAATGTAAATAAAATGTTCAATAAAAAAATAAATTTGAAAAAAAAGAACTGATAAAAGAAAATAGTCAATGGCTAGGTTCAACAGTAGGAGGAAGCCAACAGAGAGATCGGTAAGCTCAGCTGGCGCAGCCGTGTAGAAGGGGCTAACGGCGTGGGAGGGGCTGATGTGTGGAGAACTGGTGCTAAGAGATTTCAAGCCAGTGTGAGCAGAGACAGACCCTACCTAAAAACATCAAGGAAAAAGGCTCGGACATAGAGCTTAGTAGCAAAGTGTGTGCTCAGCAGGGAAAACATCCAAACACTTAACATCAATACATCAAAAGATTTTTTTTAATTTTAAAGTTTCATTATCCAAAAGGCCATCTACAATATAAAGAAGAGCCAACTGGCACAGTGGCTCACCCCTGCAATCCCAGTGCTTAGGCAGACTGAGGCGTGAGGAACATGAAGTCAAGGATAGCCTGGGCTACATAGTAAGACTCCGTCCTAAAATAAAACAGAAATGAGGGGAAATAAATGAGAAGAAAAAGAGATACAAACTGACAGAAAACATTTCCAAATCATTCTTCCGATGAGGAACATAGTCCAGGATATGTAGGGAATTATCCCAATAAGAAACTGTTTATTATATTTTGGAACCGGCTGGTAAGATGACTCAGCGGATTGGGAAGCCTGCTCCTTAGCCTGATAACCTGAACTCAATCCCCAAAATTTATACAGTGGAGAGAGCCAACTCCCACTAGGCAGTTTTTTTGTTTTTTTTTTTTTTTCATTGAAAAAAGTACTTCATGAAACAGATATACTGAGGGCAATAGAGAACATGAGAAGAGTTAATCTCAGTAACTTTCATTTTATTTTATTTTTAAAGATTTATTTTATGTATATGAGTACACCATCGCTCTCTTGAGACACACCAGAAGAGGGCATCAGATCCCATCACAGATAGTTGTGAGCCACCATGAGGTTGCTGGGAATTGAACTCAGGACCTCTGGAAGAGCAGTCGGTGCTCTTAACCACTGAGCCATCTCTCCAGCCCCTATTTTATTTTTTTGAGACATGTTCTCTAGGTAACCCTAGGTGTACTGGAACTTACTGTGTAGACCAGATCTGGCCCTGACTCATATCAATCAGCCTACTTTTGCCTCCCAAGTGCTGGGATTAAAGGCCTGCACCACCACACCTAGCTCTCTGTAAGTTTTAGGGAAATGAAAGTTAAAACTACAATGAGGTAGTTCCATTCACCGACTACGGTGGTTACAATTGAGGATTCAGTCTTGGAAGGATGCAGATCTTAAGTAACAAACTGCTGGTAGTATACAGTAAGTTTTCTCCTCCTCTTTCCTCTTCCTCCTTCTTTCTTCTCTTCCCTGCCCCCCCCCCCCCACCTCTTCTTTTCTAATAGAAGCCCTATGTAGCCCCAGCTGTCTGGACCTTGATATGTAGAACAGGCTGGCTTCAAATTCAAAGAGATCTGCCAGCCTCTGCTTCCTGATTACAGGGGCTAAAGACGGAGAACACAATGCCCAGCCCAAGCTGGCTTTGAGCTTTCTGCTTCAACCTCTGGTTCCGTGGCTTGCATGTTATCGCCTTCCTGTTTTCTTAGTAAACTGGAAATAATATAGTTTAGGATAGGATAGGATAGGATAGGATAGGATAGAATTCACAAAGAAAGATACCTTTAGTAAAATATTTAACTTTATGCTTTTTTTCCGTTGTTTTTACTCTTGAGGGTTCATGGTTAAAAAAGTATGGAGGGGCTGGAGAAAATGGCTCAGCAGTTACTAGCACTTGAGTTGTTGCAAAGGTCCAGCACACGTTTCCCAGCATCCGTGTTAGTTACAACCACATGTAACTCCAACTCTAGGGATAGGGTACCGTCTTCCGGCCTCCACAGACACTGGCACACATGTGACACATACACAAATATGCACACATGAATAAAAACAAATCTTTAAAACAGAAAATGCAAAGATCATAAAACAAGAGCTTCTGAGAATTAAACAAACATGGCGGGGGTAGGGGGGTGTGCTCATGTGGCAGTGAGACAGCTCATTGGATAAAGCCACCTGTGGCCAAGCCTGAGGACCTGACCTCAACCACTGGAACCTAAATAGTAGATGGAGAGAACTGATTTCTAATTGTCTTCTGAATACCCCGTCACACACACACACACACACACACACACACACACACACACATACACGCACACATGTACATACAGAGGAAAGAGCAACACACAGACAATAACATGTAATTTAAGAGTTGGACTCAGAAGCCTGAAGACAGTGTCACTTCCTTCTAATTCTAGCTACTCGGGAGCAGAGGCAGGAAGACGGCCACCCAGGACAACATAGTAAGACCCATCTCCAAACAACAAAACAAACAACAGAGACTGCCCATTTTGCCCATATATTTAAGACTATGGAACTAGGCATGAAAATATTCATTGTAATAGTGATGATCAAGACATAAACTGAATACAATAAAAATATCTGCTAGTAAATCAAGTGTGAGAGGCCTGCTTCTCATGTACCACTTGAGAAGTGTGGGCAAAATTCCACTTTAGAATTCGCTGGCTCTAAGCCTGCCCTACAAACATGAATAAGAAAGGACTCTGGTAGGATGATGTTAGCAATCTCTCTTCAGCTTTCGGACTTAGTAAAACTGAGTACGAGTGCCGAGGTGAGTAGGACCATGCCAAGATGCCGCATACTGATGCTGTACGGACTGTGGGGTTCTGCAGACACCTGGGGCACTCACTTCCTTTAGGCACAGGCTACATAGTCAGCATTCATCTACCACATTATCTATCTAGCACTTGGCTACCTTTGGTCCAGAAGCTGGATGGCTGGTGGTTTTGGCAGCTACTACATGAGGAAAAGCATTCTGGAATGCGAACGCAGAGGAGACAGGATAGCCAATTCCACAGCTTGGGTAATTTAGTCTATCAACCTAAAAGGCAAAATATAAAAAAGATGAGAAATATTTCTAATTTATAATCTGAAGTATTTGCTGGCCTAATTACTAGTTAAGAGTAATATCTCAGAGGCCAATTTTCTCTAGCAAGACACCACAAAATTCTGCTTTTTAATAACCAAAGGCTGGGATCTCTTTGGTCCACCTAGAGGGCCTTCCAGACTAGCTTTGCAAGTATGGGTCAAAGAAGCTACTGGGCTTGCTTGCCAATGATGGGGCTAAAACAAAGACTAGCGAGGCCCTTGGATTATCCAGCCTTACAGAGAAGATATGAGGAAGAGGGAGAGAGAAGTCATCCACAGTCCATTCAGAGAGAAAATAATTTCATCAGATTGGGTTAAAAACAGGACTAACTAGTGTCTGTAAACAGACAAGTTGAAAAAATGCTTCGTTAGAGAAACTACAGCACCAAGCATCAGCCAGGACAGGAAGCTGTCTGGTAGCCTAGCAAAGCTCTGTGTTCAGCTATGACTGAAGAGTGCTCTTGTATTCATGCTGATTCATCAGGAGACCACATCTGATGATGATGACAGTCTGTGTAATTGCTATGGTCAGGAGGAGAGCCGAGGTCTTTAGCTTCTAATAACCAAGTGCACAGCCCTCTCAGACTTGCCATTCCACAGTGGCAGGCCGCCTCCGGCTCTAAAGAGCTGCCTTTCTTCTCCCCCATTCCTTGGGGGAAAGCTAGAAATGTCTGTCTCATGATGCTCACTCAGACTTGAGAACCAACAAACCCATGTTAATAAAGCTACCCAACTCTTTAGTTTGCGATCGAATCAGCATAGGCTTTTCTTTATAGTAGTTCCAAACTTAAGAGTCTGAATCTTGAATTTTCGTTGCTTGAAATCTTCAAAACAATCTTTTCTCTCTGTGTGTATTCATGTGTATTTTATCTTTCAGTAATTATTTCTAAAGAAAAGTCTTATAAAGTCTGCCCTTCACACTTTATAATTGCACACATATGAGACTATACACACATTCATATACTCACAATCATGTAAAGGCATGAAGACTGCTCTGAAACACAGCCTCCTCACTAAGAGCATGTATGTCTAAGCTGCAGTCAGGGCAGTATATACCACCCCCACTGAGTAACTGTGGGCCTTGAGGAGCAGCCCTCCCGACTCAGGCTTACCACATTCAGGTTGGGAGAAAGCCCGCTTCTGATGGTGTTGCTCGTAGAATGTGCGGGTGGGGTGGCGGAGGTTCCCAGTGTGTCTTGCTTCCTTACCAGCTGATTTTCATTTAGCTCTTTGTTTAGCCATGTGATTACTTAAATAGGGGAATAAAAAGCAAAATCATTTCATAATTTACTATAAGTACTTTCTCCCTCCCCTCCTTTTTTTTCTAGACAGGTCTCAATGTAGCCCAGGCAGGCCCACAATTAATGGTGTTTCTGCCTCAGTTGCTCAAAGGCTCAGATCACAAGTGTGCAAGATTATAGCAGCTATAAGTAGTTTCCTGTAGTGTTCAGTTTCTTTTTCTTTTCATTCTTTCTTTCTTTCTTTTTTTTTTTTTTTTTGTTTTTGTTTTTCAAGACAAGGTTTCTCTGTGTAGAATCCTGGCTGTCCTGGAACTCACTCTGTAGACCAGGCTGGCCTCAAACTCAGAAATCCGCCTGCCTCTGCCTCCCAAATGCTGGGACTAAAGGCATGCGCCACCACTGCCCGGCTAGTGTTCAGTTTCTATAGCTGCTTTATACATGGTCAGACAATGTAAGCTTGAATCCATGTTTCTAAGTAAAGAGGCTTACTTTATCAAGAGCTACATGGGACTTCTTATTCTATTCTCTCCCAAGGACTTAATTCTGCAACTCAAAATCTTGGACATGTTTTGCTTCTAAATAGTATCTTTCAGACACATAAAATTCACAATTTGAAGTCTTGGGAATGAGAAAAGGTTCAATTAAAGTTTAATCTTGCCAGGCATGGTGTTGCATGCCTTTAATTCCAGTACTCAGGAGACAAGAAGCAGTCAAAGCTACACATGGAGGCCTTGACTCAAACAAAATAGCAACAAAAAAAAAGGCAAATTGAAAACAGAAATTAAGCCAGGCGGTGGTGGCGCACGTCTTTAATCCCAGCACTTGGGAGGCAGAGGCAGGCGGATTTCTGAGTTCGAGAGTTCAAGGCTAGCCTGGTCTACAGAGTGAGTTCCAGGACAG
Organism: Grammomys surdaster; assembly: GCF_004785775.1. Lineage (NCBI taxonomy): Eukaryota > Metazoa > Chordata > Mammalia > Rodentia > Muridae > Grammomys > Grammomys surdaster. The sequence goes on along the minus strand of NW_021620966.1, from coordinate 9,520,979 downwards.
CCAGGGCTACACAGGGAAACCCTGTCTCGAAAAACCAAACCAAAAAAAAAAAAAAAAAAACAGAAACTATTTATGTAACAATATTTTCACTTACCTGCATTTGACTAATTTGAATAAAAATTTCAAATTAATAAAACTTCTTTACAGAAAAATATAACATTACTTACATTTTTCATTATTTTTCAAAAGTTGTTTACTTTCTTCGAGTTTCTGAACTGTAGTTTCTAATTGTTCTTGTAGTCTGCATACCTGCAATATCAATATCATAGTTAGTCAAAGTAAAGGTTAGACTAATGCAATGTGTACTATTAAGTCAATGTCTGATTATTACTACAGCTAAGTGAGAAAGAAGAAGTCAATTCAACTATATAATGAAATAGTTGATTACAAGTGTACATACCTACCCATTCTGCACATATGAGAACCAAGGCATTGGAGTACTGATGACTAACTTTTCAACTAGAATGGGTTATTAACATCTACCTAATCTAGTGGGGATTTGTTTAAGGGGGGAAAAAAAAGACAAAGCAACTGTCTTCACACAACCAAGCTCAAGCTTTCCCGTCTACGTGGGGAGGCTCACTAACTACACAAAGCAGTCCTAGCACAGAAGCAGGGGCAGTGACCACCTCTTGCTCCTTGGCTCGAAGAGACTGCCCAGCATCCTGCGATTCCTTTCGCTCCTTTTGTAGCATTTCTTCTTTCTCAGCCAGTAGTTTTTCTTGCTGTATAGTAACTGTATTCTTCAGTTTCAATTTACCCATCAGAGTTTTAAGATCTCCTTGTAACTTCTTGATAATCTCATTTGCCTATGAGAAAGCCTCATATGAATATTTATGTAACCAAATGAAATATTAATATTTGGCTAAACATTTCAAAGCAAACCTTTAGAAGTTCTGCTGATAAAGATTTTATTGTAGCTTCAAGTTTTCCCAGTTGTATCTGATTTTTCTCACCATTCTCTTCTAAGGCTACCTGCCAGGAACAACAGAAGACAAGTAAGACACTGTGTGTGTTCATGGGAAGCATCACAGTCCATGGAGGAAATGCAATCTATTTATTTTTAAACTTTTACAAAAGACCTTTTGCTCTTGGATGGTATCGAATGCTTCTTTTGTTCTCAGAACAAGCTGGTCTTTATCTTTGATCTCCTGTTCTAAAACGGCCACTTTTGTTTGTAGCTGGTTAATATGCTTTTCTTTCTCGTGGCATTCAGTATCCAGAGTACAATTCTCTCTTCTCAGAGAAAGGACCTCTTGCTTGGCCCGCTGCAGCTCCTAGAGGTTGGTTGGGAGAAGGAATTATTATGCATCATATAAAGGGAAAATTAGCCAGTTATGCAAAACTAAGGTGTCTTGGGGCCAGAAAGATGATTCACTGGATAAAAGCCCCAACTCCCCTTCCAGAGGATGAAGTTCAATCCTGAGACCCACATGGCAGCTCACACCAGTCTGTAACTGAGATTCAGGAAACCTAACATTGTCTTCTGGCTTCCATAAATATGAGGTACTCACATGGTATAAAGACATACACATATAGACAAAACATCCATACAGATAAAAAATAATAAATAAAAAATAAATAAAATTTAGAAACAAAGCAAAATGAAACCTCATTACCTTAAAAAAAAAAACTTTTTTAAAAACTAAGATGCCTTAAAAGCCAAAAATGTCTTCAAGGATAGGCCAGTGGGGTCTCTCTTCACAGCGCTCAGGGGCTGGGGCAAAATCATTATAGCCCTGGGATTAGCCTGAACTACATAAATCTTTTATCTCAATCCAAAAAACAGTTTTTATTAATTTTGAGGTTCTAGTATATTTTATAAAAGCCATGAAAAATCTCTCCAGTGATATGTGTAAGTTATAGATTTGCATACAACTGTAAAACATACTATTAACTGAAATATGCCAAGGAGAAGACAAACCAATTCTGATTTATAAAAAAAAAATACTATAACTTCTTAAAATGTATAACAAGAATTTTATAACTTACTAACTGAATCTAAGAATAGCCAAGTGTAGAAGTTATGGTTGTAGAATTAGTATTTTCTGGTTGACTATAGGTATGGATTTTTTGGACTGAGAGCTGATACTGTGTAATTTTTCTGTAAGATTTATTTTTATTTTATGTGTATGAGACTTTCCTGCATGTGTATGTGCAGCACATTCATTCCTGGTGCTTAAGTGAGAAGAGGGTGGTAAACTGGATCTGTGGTTATGGATGATTGTGAGCCACCATGTGGGTGCTGGAATAGAACCTGGGGCCTCAGTGAAAGCAACAACTGCTCTTAACCACAGGGCCATCTCTTACATTAAAATTATTTTCTATATATAATAATAAATAAATATGTTAACAATAAATAAATATGTTAACAATAAATGAATGTTAACATATGTCAATACATATGTTAACATTTCTGAATTGTTCTTTGGTTTATATTTAAAGCAAGGAAAAGAAGCAAATAACTGTTAACTAAAAATAGATCTTAAAACAATCTAGAATAAATCACTTCTCAATAGCAACCCAACTGTAACTAATCTAAATCCAGTAAGTAATACCTAGGGAATTGTTTGAACAAAAAATATTTAAGATAACTTTATAGTGCCCAACAATGGTTGTCAGAGCAAACTTTGGTTTCAGACAGACTTGACTTCAAATCAGAATATGTGTACTGGCAACTGTGGAAGTCTTACTTCTTTCAGTGTCCTGGTTTATAAAGTTATCTTGACGTGTGTGCACTCATTTGAAATAATCTTTAATGCAGGTTCCTGGGAAGGAACTGACATGAGATCACCCTTGCTTTATTGGGAGACAGGGTCTTGAAGAGAGAGAGCAGGCATAGAAGTCCCAAGAGCACTAGACTGGGAAGAGATAACTGCCGGGTATAGCATGATAGGGACCTTGATGGAGAGAGACCCTTTAGTTCTAAGAACAAAGCAAGTTCTGTCTTAGTGGTTTCAAGGGGTGAGCAAACTTCATACCATGTGTTACATGTAGCCTGGCCTATGTGCCAAGGGGTATGAAAGCTGGCACTAGGGAGGACCATGAACTTATCTCAAAGCTCTTCAGTGGGAAGGGCTGCAAGACCACAGCTTAACAGCCTTATCTATTCTGTCCCACAGAGAGTTACAGAGATTCGTGGCCTGATATCTGGTAGAAAAAGGCCTGTGATCTAACATAAAAATCCCCCCAAATACTTCAAAAATCCTCATTAAACTGCTAACATACTGACTGTAGACAGTCAATATCCAATAAATGATAATTACTTCAGGACACTAATGCCACAGTGAGAAAGCAAAGTTCCTCAGGCACAAGTTATTCTCCATAGGTACTCTGCAAATCTTGGAAGAGAGTTTCAGCTTAAAAAGGAAATGTCTCCACATGTTGGATCTCCAGATGGAGGCACTGTATTGGGAGGTTGTGGAAATATGAAAGTGGCGCTTGGCAAAGGAAGTTAAGTCACAGGGAACATGTTCTCAAGAGATGTATCATGGCATGTCCCAGTGTTGTCACAGTTTCCCCCAACCACTTCCTGTCCACTGTGAAATGAATAGCCCCCTTTACTACATGCCCCAAGTACATTGCATCGAATTCTACGTACAGCCAGAATGAAGCTTCTGAAATGGTGAGCAAAAATCAATGCCTCCTCCCTTAAGTTGTTTACATACTATTTTGTTACTGGTACAAAGATAACTAACACAATGAAGTTCTATAAAAACATAATTGCCGACAAAGATGATCAATGCAGCTCGGATCAGTCAGAGGGCCTTGGCAAGGGTGGCATCAGGGTGCTGTCCGAAGTCCACCACCGTGACTGAAGCCCCGGAGTGGGGGTCTGCGCAGAACGTCAGATACTTAGCTCTCTGTGGTATACTGATGAACAGAACCCTTCCACCATGTGCCTCAGTTTTGCCAAAAAAGAGATCTGTGCAAGAACCTTCTTCAGAATCACTGCGCCATTAGGAAATAACGGGAGGAGTATTCAGAGAGAATTATAGAGTACTCAATGCAAGAAATGAATGCTGTTGTATCAGGAATGGAGGATTATAAGCATTTCGTTCCTTGGTGTAAAAAAATCAGATATAATATCAAGGAGATCTGGATATTGTAAAACCCGATTACAAATTGGGTTTCCACCTGTTTTCGAGTGATACACATCAATAGTAACCTTGGTAAAACCACATTTGGTAAAGGCATCTGTACTGATGGGAAACTTTTCAATCATTTGGAGACTATTTGGCGTTTTAGCCCAGGTCTTCCTGGCTCTCTAAGAACTTGTACCTTGGGTTTTTCAATTTCTTTTGAATTCCACTCCCTTCTGCACTCTCAGCTTGCTACATTGTTCTTCAATGAAGTCGTGAGACAAATGGTAGCGGCCTTTGAAAGAAGAGCATGTAAACTCTATGGTCCAGAGACAAACATTCCTCGGGAATTAATGCTTCATGAAATTCACCACACCTAAGAGGAAAATAAGAGCTGCCTCCACCTACACTTGACTACTTTGTTCACTTTTAGGAAGTCCTTTCGCCATCCACTGAGAAGTCAGAAAGCATTTGTTAAACTTGCCTTGATTCTAAGCCTGCTCCATTGAAAATTTGCACATTGAATACGGACCCACTTGTACATAGAATTATTTCTTCAATCAAGTGTAACTCTAAGTAGCATGTACATTTCCAGGCTCCTTCTGCCTTTGTAATAACGGATGTCATCACTGTTGCTAGGATACCACATTCCTCATTTGAGTACACAGATGAACAAGTCTTTTAATTCTCACCTTACATGAAAGGCTAGCTGAGATACAATGTGTGTTATATTTACCATGTCATGTTTAAGTTATTAGGTTCAGAGTATTTGTAACTTATTGTTATTGGGCATGCCATAAGGCTTAGGGTATTTGAGTAACCATATATTTAACATTAAAACTTTGATTTAAAGTACTGCTAATGAAGTCTTAACTCTTTGGGTATTTTAAATTGTTCTTACAGGTAGCAGTAGATAAGTCAGTGTTGTTGGGAAGTTGCTTCCCAAGTGTACTGAGTGGGGTTTTTGTTTTTGTTTTTGTTTTTCATTTTTTGTTTTATTTGGTGAGTGGTTCAGAGCTCTGAGCTACTTTTCTAGACATTTGAAACTTCCTCCCAGGTGCTTTGCACTTTGACAAGCTGACGGTGTGTCAGAATTTTGTCTGCTAATGTAGGCGACAGATAAGTAAGTAGTTAACATGTCTCCAGCACTGCACAGGCCATTTCTATTTATTGTACATACTCACTTTCAAGAATATTCTAAACTGATATTTTTTTAAAAAACAAATCAGTATATGGGTTGAAGTCATGACTTAATAAAGTTAAATTGTTTATTTTTGTATTGTGGAAAAAAAAACTGACATAATTGCCAGGTGGTAGTGGTGCACGCCTTTAATCCCAGCACTCAGGAGGTAGAGACAGGCAAATCTCTTGAGCTTGAAGCCAGTCTTATCCACAAAGTTCCAGGGCAACCAGGGCTACACAGAAAACCCTCACTTGAAAAACCAAAACCAACCCCCCCAAAAACAAAAACAAACAACAACATAAGATTGTTAACACACTGACTAGTTTGGGGATTTAGACAGAAGAAATCATATAGCATTAAAATAAAGCCATTGGCTTACCACGGCACCAAGTGTGAAGTCAGAAATGCTGCACTATTACAGGAAGGCTATAGGATGTAAATCCACATACACATCTATTGTTGATGCAGAATGTTCCAAGGATCTACACATAAAATGAGTGGAGCTTTGGCTTCTACACACTATAATGAAATAGAGCATTGAGATCTCTGCTAACAAATATCTGTTTAATAGAAAGACTTTAACAACTAGAAGCCAGCTAAGCATGGTGCCACATACCCTTAACCACATAACTCAGGAGTTACAGGCAAGCAGATCTCTAAGTTCAAAGCTAGCCTGGTCTACAGAGTTCCAGGACTTCCAGGGATACACAGAAACTCTACCTCAAAAAACAAAGCAAACAAACAAAAATCAGAAACAGTGGTGCACGCCTCTAATCCAGCCATTAAGTAAGGTAAAGCTGGCTTGAGATCAGGAGTCTGAAGCCAGTCTTGGGGACACAGAAAACCCTATCTCAAAACACATAAAAATAAATCTGAAAATAACTTCTACTAAAAGAGACTCTCCTTAGTGCCAAGGCACTCACAAATGTGCTGCGGCAAACACCAACACTGTTTCCATTTCTCTGATGTGCAAGGTTTGAAGCTCACTGCAGAGCACATGCCAAGTACACAGAAGGCCCTGGGTTAAATCCCAGCAGTGCAAACCAAACATTTCTGTGTGCTTGAAAGAAAGAGGCAAATAACAGATGGGTTACAATCCTCTCTTCCCTGGCTGGCTGTAGAAAGCAAATAACAACAGAACTCTGTGCTGCAGCCTCAGTACGTCTACAATGAGGTTACGAGTGGCACCTAAATAGGGGGTTAATTTCTGAAATCACTTCCACAGTGTCTGTCATTACTTAGCACATGCCCAGTAAGCAACTGCTACTGTACCGTCTAGCAGTAGTATTCTCACTGGTCATTCCACTTCACAGAGCTGCTAGACTAAACTTGTCAACACTGACCCTGTGAGACACGGACACTGCAGTAATATTAAAAGGAACTGAAAGAATCTGAGGGCTGCTCCTGTGAATATTTCAACTCCAAACTAAAATGCCAGTCTGTCCCCATTCTGTCCTGAATTAGCTCCGTCATCTCATTTGCTAATCCCTGTTTTCTTTACAGTGAGATGATCATGGTAGTGCCAAAAGTTTTGCGCAGAGCACCCAAGGAATAACACCCACTTAACAACACAGTAACTACAGTAAAACCAAGTGACCCAGCCACAGCAGCCAGCACCTCATACCTCTTCCACACCAGCAAGCTTTGCTTTCAGTTCTCTGACAGTGGAGTCTCCTTTATACTTCCTCTCGGTAAGCTCCTTATTAGCTGCCTCTAACTCAGACAATCTGCTCTGTAGCTGGTGGATATTTCGTTGATGGAGGGCTTCCAGATCCTTTTTCTGTTGTTCATGCTGCTGTTGGTACTGAACTTGTGTCTATTATAGAACAGTATGTCAAAGAAGAAAGAACAGAACTATAAATAAAGATCAGAAAAAGCAAAACATCATTTCTTCATCATTTTCAGATTTCCCTGCTTAGAAAAAGTCTGTATCAATTACAGATTTCATGAAAGAGCGAGTTAGGTAAACAAAGGTAATTTCCAACACTGAGGAGGTGAAAAACCCAAGGATCAGGACTTCAAAGTCATTTTCTGCTACACAGCAAGATTGAGGCCAGCCTGAGCTACACAAGACTCTGTCTTAAACAAAGAGTGTAACCAGAGTGGTGGAGGCAGAGAAGCAGATAGTCTTGCTTGTAAGGAGTAAAAATATAAAATCCCCAGTTACAAATATTGTTTATTAAAAGTATAGATAAAAAAAAAAAGGAGGGAGCCAGGTATGGGGATGAACTCCTTTAATCCCAGCACTCAGAAGGTAAAGGACAGGAATCTGAGTTCCAGGACGGCCAGGGTTACACAGAAACCCTGTCTCAAGGGAGGAGGGGGAGTATGCAGCAACACCCTACTGTAGCCCTCTGCCATAGACCTCAAACACTCAGAACTCATTGTTGGAGTGTCATTTACCCAGTGGTTCATTCTTTTTTTTTTTTTTTTTTTTGGTTTTTCAAGACAGGGTTTCTCTGTGTAGCCCTGGCTGTCCTGGAACTCACTCTGTAGACCAGGCTGGCCTCGAACTCAGAAATCCGCCTGCCTCTGCCTCCCAAGTGCTGGGATTAAAGGCATGCTCCACCACCACCCAGCAGCCAGTGGTTCATTCTTGTACCACATAGTTTTATCTGTATTGTGATATACAGATTTTTCTGCCATTATTCCCTAAACAACACTGTACAACAACTGTTTGCATCACATATATATTGTATTAGACATTGTAAATAATCTAGAGATGGTCCAAAGTATAGATGTGCACAGATTATATGTAAATAGTATGCCACTTTGAATAAGGGACATTTGAGCCTCTGTATACTTCAGTATACTGAAAGAATCTCTGCAATTATTTCCTTGTAGACACTAAGTGACTCCCGTACCTGACAAAAAATGATGCTTAGAATATACAAATAATTCCTAAAAATTTAGAGAAAATAGTAATAGGGATAATTTAACAATGAGCATGTTGAATGGGTATTACATAATCACATTGGTCAGTATGCATACAAAAAATGCTCATTATTATGTGGTAGTATTATAAACTCAAAGTGGCAGTATAAACCTCCACTGGAAAACAGGCAGTTCCTGCTAAAGCTAAACAAAAGCCTACATTAGAACCTAAATTGTGCCCAAGAACAGGGAGTGTACACATACACACACAAAAAGTGGAGTAGGTAGATCATATCAGTTTAATATGTAAAAACAAAATATCACAAATAATTCAAAGGCCAGTCAATAGGAAAACAAATGAGTCACAGTCTAGATATATAATAAAACACTGTACAATAAAAATAGGAAACCATATAATTGAATCCCAAAGCTGTTAAGGGAAGGAACTAATACAGAGACATGCTCTTTGAGTCAACTTATGTTGAACACCTCATGCGGCAGTCTGAGTGAAAATGTCCTCCACAGGCTCATAAAGAGTAGCAGTATTTGAAAGGATTAGGAGGTGTGGCCTTATGGAGTAGGTGTGGCCTTTCTGGTGGAAATGCATCACTGGTTCAGTCTCTCTTGCTGCTGCCCATGAATCCAGATGTAGAACTCTCAGTACCTCTCCAGCACCATGTCTTTCTTCATGCTACCATGCTGATAATAAACTAAACTAATCCTGTTGAACTGTAAGCCAGTCTCAGTTAAAGGCTTTCCATTATAAGAGTTGCCATGGTCATGGTGCCTCTTCACAGCATAGAGACCCCCACTGAGACACCCCGTAAGAGTAGCACACAGACTGGAAGGCACATAAGGAAGCCTTAAAAGGTGATACAATATTTTAAATTTTAATTTAATTTTAAAGTTATAATCATTTTTAAAACCTAGTTATGCTGGGGTTTGGGGGTGGCATTATGTCTTTAATCCCAGCACTCAGGAGGCTGAGGCAGGCAGCTCTCTGTGAGTTTGAGGCCAGCCTGATCTACAGAGTAAGCTCCAGGACAGACGAGGTTGCTACACAGAGAAACCCGTCTCAAACACAAACACACACAAACAAAAATCTAGTTATACCCTTAAGAGAAAATAACTAGCTAGTATTAAGTGCATTAAAATTTATTTTTAAAGCTATAAAATAGAAGGTAAGAATGACATCTCTACAAAACAGCAAGTGGAGTAAAGGTAATTCATAGAAGAGATAAAGAATGGTAAAATGTCCTGTGAGAAGAGGCTTAGCTTCATGAAAAGCTCTTAGAGGAACGGATGCAAGAATCCCCTTAGTGCCTGTGAGGTGGCAAATATGAAGATGATTAATAGGAACACAGGGAAACAAGAACCTTTGGGATTCCCATGTAACATAATCTTTTTAGGTGACAAGTATGTATTGAAAAACTTTTATCTGGAAGTGTCACAATGTAAACTGTGAAAGAAAAGAAAAAGTTCACTGCAGTATGGTTTAGTTTGGCTCACAGTAACCAAAATTTCAAAGCCACCAGTTTGGCAAAAAGTCAATCTAAGTTGTATCAGAATGACAAATAATAGTGTGTAGCATCAAAACAAAAGTACTTGAACTGATACAGAATAGTACCTTATGTTAAGTTTTTTAAAAAGTTATAATCAATATAGCTAATAAAATGGATATCTATAATCATAATTTACTTTGCTATAAATTTATAAACAAATTATTTTTGCATAGCACTTATATATACATATAGAGAAAAGTCTACAAAACTACATCAAATTATCTGCCCTGAGTTAAGCATCAATATGACGACCTTAAGGGAGGACGATCACCAAGCTAACCACGAGGGCTGATGGCCGGGAAACAGAGCACAGTAAAATGCCTAGACTGTAGACCTCCCCACACAGAGGAACAGATGAGCTGCTTGGTTTCCCTCCATGTGGATCCTCAACAACTGGAGCGGGGGCTGTCCCAAAAGCCTGTCTATGGGCTGTGTTCTTCTAGCTGGGCTGCCTTGTCTGGCCTCAGTGAGAAAGGATGCAAAAGACTTGATGTGCCAGGGTTGGGGGGATATCCAGGAAGCCCCCACTCGCCCAGAAGAGAATGTGAGGGAGAAGGGGAAGGATTGTGGGAGGGGGGCAATGAGCAGGATGTAAAGTAGATAAGTTTAAAAAAAAATACTAATTAGAAAAAAATGCCTACGCTGGCTACATAATCTTTTAGTAGTAAGACTGAAAAATAAGTTTTAAATTTTGATTTTATGTACTGGTTAGATGTTTGAAAAATTTAAAGCAAACATGTATTATTTTTATAATTAATGGAATAACTAAGAATGATTTTAAAATGACATTTTCCAATTGCCTTTAGTGCTCTTACCTGCAAGGCTTTCTCCCTCTCAGCTGTTAACTCCTGAGAGTGCTTACTCGTCAGTGATGCCGTGTGCGAGGCCCATTCACTCCGAAGCTTATCTAACTCTTGCAGTTTTTCTGATAACGTCTATATTAGAGGTCAATACAACATATTAGGACAGTCTCTTGAATACGCTACACTCAGGTTAGAACACGAAGGACTTAACAAGGATACTGCAAAGGAAGTTTCAGCTCTTTAGTACATACTCAAAGGAAGTCAAGACGAGATCAGAAACAGCTCTAGAGCTGCACTGGCCACGGGTGAAACTTAAAACTGTTAACTTCATCTAGCTCTCAGCACCAGAGCCTCTCATCCGACATTAAGAGACTGGGGATACCAAGTCTCTCCTACGTTTACTTCTTATACTTAAGCACAGCAGCATGGCCCCCAGGAAACCATATTGCACACAAGTATCTTCTTCCTACAGCCATGTTGCTTATCAAGTACTTTCACCCTAGATTTCAAAGGTGAAGGGCAAAGGTGGAGTGGGTATGGTCCAAACCATGCTAAGCCCATTGAAAGGATTAATTCTTTTAAAAGAGAGAGAGATTAATTTATTTTTATGCCTATTGTTGATTTGCCTGCACATATGTCTGGATCTCCTGGAACTGGAGTTACATTGTGAGCTGACATATGGGTACTGGAAATTGAACTCAGGTCCTCTGGAAGGGCAGCCAGTGCTCTCAACTGCTGAGCCATCTCTCCAGTCCCCAAAGGATTAATTCTGGTCTTAACACAGGACGGAAGGGAATGGAGTTAGGAACTGAAAAGTCATTTTAAGCCAGACAAGTAAGATGAATAAAATGAAAGGGCTGATAAGAAGAGCCAAGCCCGCCGACCTAAGTTTGACTCCATGTACCCATGGTGGGAGGAGAACACCAAACTCACAAATTGTCCTCTGATCTCCACTTCCATGCCATGGCACACACATGCTTACACACACACACACAGACACACACACACATAGACACACACACACACAGACACACACACACAAAACACACATACACACAGTTTGAAAGAATAATAATTTCTTTAAAGCAAAGACAGTGATACATGCTAAGCAGTGTCTTATTTAATGATGACTTAGAAAAGGTATTGTATGTTAGGGGTGGCAGAAATGTTTGGGTGGAATTAAATATCTAAAAGAAAGCATCAATTTAAGATAATTAACTGTGGGGGAAGAGGTGCAAAGAGTGGATATCCAACAGCAATCTATTTTGAAAGAAGATACACAAAGGCTTGGTTTTAATTGTAGAAAGAATTCAGGACCAATTTTGGATTACTTGCAAAGACAAAATGAAATTTGAATTACCTCTTGTGTAATGTGCAGTTGCCTGGTAACATCATCTAGTGATCTAGTCAGCGATAATTTTTCTTCCTATTTATAAAAATAAAATTATGCAGCTTATAATTGAATACAGTCATCCATAGCCAAGTACCAGCATCATGCAAAGAGCCCGTTGAGCACACTCAGGCCTTTTAAACTAGAACCTGCATTTTCACAAAATCCCAGCTTTGTGTGCCCTGAGCACTCACTATGTAACTACTTGAGCATTTAACTGACATTTATTTCCTTACAGAATCACCATGCTGCTCTTGTACCACACACTTTATCTTGTGAGATTCACAACATGTTCATATACTTACTTTCAATACACATCATAACACACACACACACACACACACACACACACACACACCTTTCTTTCCTTTCTTTAAAGGAAAGAGTAAGTGACAGATGCTGGGCAATCTTATTTAATGATGACTTAGAAAAGGTGTTGTATGTTAGGGGTGGCAGACTGTGTGTTTATATACTTATCTGCTGGCTGATAAAATGGTGACCTGGAATGTAGGTGCCTAAGGCCAGGAGTTGTAAATATCTGGAGCCTAAGCTTCTGCTGGTCTAGTTCCAGACTTAGTTACAGGCAGTAGCTAAATGAGAAACAGTGAAATTCACTACAGAAAAGCAGCGGGTGTGTGTGTGTGTGTGTGTGTGTGTGTGTGTGTGTGTGTGAATCCACAGTGATTTATAAGTACTTAGGTCCCTAGTTTAAAAGAGTAACTTAAATTTAAAGATGTACCTTGCTACATTTCAAACATCCTGCTAGAAATTTCTTTATTTCTACATCATTTCCAGGTAAGAGCTTCAGTGACAGGTGAATAAGATGCTTAAAAGGATTTGTCTCTACTACATTTAAAAATACCGGTGAGTTATCCAAGAGAGCAGCTGAAGAAATGAGCTGCAGCAGAAACCTGTGGAGAGAAAAGCCACATTACAACACACTTACAGACCTGCGAGACCCTGCCACTGTATCACATGCCACAACTCAACATGGTGAAAGGGAGAAACTAAAAATCATTGGAATGAAGCATGGTCCTAATGTTCACAATGGGAGACAAAAAAGGAAAGAGAGAAAGCAAAACCCAGAAACATAAACTCATCAAATACCACAGGGGTGACCAAAGTACCAGCTCCTTACTGCGACAACTTACCTTTAAGCAAAAGTAACAATTACAGATTTATCCTTTTCCCTATAAATTCTCAGATTGACCCTATAGCTTTGATTGATAAGAGTCCTTTATAGAGAATTATGCCTAATAAACATGAAAAAAGAGCCAGGCATGGTGGCGAGTGCCTTTAATCCCAGTACTAGGGAAGTAGAGGAAGACATATCTCTCTGAGTTCCAGGCCAGCCTGGTCTACACAGTAAGTTCCAGGACAACTAGAACTACATAGTGGGCCCCTGTCTCAAAATAATAAGATAAAATAAAAAGAAGAAAAAATGGTACAGGAAACATTTAAGTTTCTAATAAAACAGTATTTTAAACAATACTCATCAGTTGTTCAAGCCAAGAAAAAGCACCTTGTGAATTTTACATGAGCAGGTGTCAGCAGCACGTGACCATGACATAAATATAACCACGAACATAACGAATCATAAAAACAAAAATATTATTAAACAGTTGAACTAGCTTGGGGTCTGAGAAGGCTCAGCAGTTAAGCACAGTTGCTGCTTTCTCCCAGGACTCAAGTTCAGCTCCCAGCTCAGAGAGCTAACATCTGCCTGAAGCTCCAGGAGGTTTGACACTCCCATCTGGCCTCCAAGGGTGCGAGCATACACACAGAGACACATAAATAAGAAACAAATCCTAGGAAAACAATTTTTTTTAACACCAACTAACTTTAAAAACTACATCAAGCCATACAAATTAAAGGTCAAATATTTCTTATTTTAGTCAAGACTTCTTAAAATTTGGGATTTAGTTGAACCATAATCCCGGTTTAAAAAAAAATAAACTGAAGTATTTGCAGTACATGGAAAATAATGTTGTCAGCACTCATCCTTCAAAGGGAGTCCAGTGCTCCCGCCACTCAACCTCACCTTGGAGTCTCTTTCACGTGCTCCTGCATACACTGCTGAAGGAGGTCTATAAACTTCTGTGGAAAAGCTAAGAAGTCCACCAGGAGACCTTGCTGCAATTTTAAACTACACAGAAAACAGAAAAACAGCTTTTGAGAAACTTAGTTACTATATTTAGTTATGATTCATAGAATATATTATTTACTAACGACATTATTTTAAAAAAATTAAACTAGGGATGCTTTTGATATGTATCAACCTTATCTAACAGGAGTTATGAAATTCAGCTACAGCATCAAATTTCTGAGCTGCTTAAATGTAAGTCTGATAATCTATAAAACGTTCAACTTCAAGAATATCCAGGAAACAACTGTAGGGCAGTCAGTATTCCCGGAATAACTTACCACCTGAACAGGTATGTGTCTCAAAAAAGAACAGTGTAAACACGTTATAAAATTTAAAAAATAATTCCTAGACTATATAGAGGGCCAGCAAAAAACTAACTTACCTTTGAAAATCTTCCTCAGATATAACAAGGTTATACAGAAAAAATGGATCTGTATCATCAGTCAGACGGATGACTAAATCCTAAAGAAAAGATTAGAGTTTCTTAGTGTTTCTAGTAAAGCTTTTGTAAAAGATAAATTATTCAAAACAACAACATATCAGTTATACTTCAGAGTCCTGCTTTAGGGTGCTGCTCATTTTTATTAGTCTTTAGAGCACGAGCATCTAACTGAGGGTAGACATTCGGCTCCTGTGAGCTGTTAGGGGTATGTGGAAGCTTACCAAATGCCAGAAGTTAACAAAGTATCTTCTATGAGGCTCAGAGAAATTTATATACCAGATTTGCGCTCCATGGCATCATGGCAAGACTGAATAAATTTATTTTTGGCTTCCCTCAAATTAGTAAAACTGACAGTTATCTACTCAAGAAATGGAAGGGGCTCTTGTTGCTCAGATAGAAGATGAAGTATCAGGTGACATGTTTCCAAGGCTTCCCAAGAGGCCTCCTGCTCCAGCTGGCCACTGAGGGGATGGTCCATCTGTTTCATTTCTAATGAAATGGGTTCCTCTCTTAAAGATACTTGCCAGGTTGTCAAATTTAAAGTGTGACAGAGCATCATAGATGGCAGGTAGGTACACAAAAATTATGAACTTCAAGGTACAAAGAAAGCGGGCATACTATGGGAGCTAACAAAGAACTTGAAGAAAATTGACTCATTTCTCAGCAGCTAGAGGGTAACTGGAAACCTTGAAGCATTTTATCAGTGAAGCTAAAAAATGCAGAGGTACCATATGTAAAATTAACAAGTAAGAACATATACTCTCTGTTCCAGAAAAATCAAGGAACTAGGGGCTCACTCCGCCTCAGAACAGCCCATGGTTCAGTAACTTCTACTTAAGTACTTCTTAAAACTCACCTCAGATGCTACTGAAAACCAACAACAAGCCAACACCTAAAGTTACTGCCAACTACAAGATGCTTGCATGTGCTCAGGGAAAGCTGCAACACTTAGTCCTATGGCCCATATTCTTAGTGCTGTTATTATCATTATTTTTTTTTTAAAGACAGGGTGTCAATTATGTAGCTCAGGTTGCATCTCAAAGAATTCTCAATCCTCTTGCCTCCTCGAGTGCTGGGATTACAAGCATACAACACCATATTCAACGTAAAAAGTTCACATGGAATTTATACTCTAAAACAAAATGAAGAGTAAGGTAATCTTTTAAATGTTCAGGGCAAACCCAGAATGTTACATCAACCCCTAATTCTTCTTGGATTTAGTAATGCATGGTATAATTACATTTAAATTGCTGACTTAAGATTTCACCACCTTAGACTTACAACAGTTATAAAATGACTCAAAATTTAAAAAAAAAAAAAAGAAAGAAAGAAAAAAGAAAAGAAAAGAAAAGAGGACTTAACAAAAGAGTAACCCTTTAAAAATAATTCAGCAATTGTTATTTCAGTTCTAAAAAGATTGAGATCAGGGAAAGCACAGTTGACTATGACCACAAACTGGACAGTAGAATGTCTCACTCTTTGGGGAAACTGCAAGAGTCACCATGTATGGAATATAATGGATAAGCATCCCTGATAAAAACCACCTTAGTGATTATAGTATGACTAACTCTGGGTAAGAAAAGATCTCATTTTCTTAAAACAAAACAAAAAAACCAAAACCACAATAATACTCATGACACACACAAATGATCATATTTCAAAAAAGAAGTAAATACGAACCTTTCTGTGTACTGGGTTAGTAAGTGACTGTAGTTCAATGCTTACTCTAACGCTTCCTCTCCTGTAGGAAAAGACATGACCGACTCAGAAATGTTCAAGCAACATGAAGTTTGCTATCTTTACAACAGATAACATTTTTATCCTAAACCACAAGACTTTTCACAGGTGCCCTCAAGCTTATGAACAGATTTTTAGAAAGTACACTGGACATAAGTCTTAAGTCTGTTCCTCTAGTAAGTATCCTGGTAGTTTTTAATGGAAGGCTAAATATTTGTCACTTTTAAAATAAAGGTACTGTGGACTAAATATGGTGAACAATCAGGATGCCTATTGCTAGTATTCTGGTAAACAATTTTACTGCCGGATTCTAAAAAGCATCTACTAAGAGACAGACCATCAATTCAGTAACTACTTTTAGGTCTAAAAATTACCATTTCAATGATCAAACTGACTCACAAAGATATACCATCTTAAAAAGTTAAAATATAATAATGTTTGCTTTTTTCCCCCTACCCCTATAGGGTTTCTTTGTGCAGCCCTTGCTGTCCTGGAACTCCCTCTGTAGTCCAGGCTGGCTTCAAACTCACAGAAATCCACCTGCCTCTGCCTCCATAGTGCTGGGATTAAAGGCACAAGCCACTACCACCTGTGTTTACATTATTGTTAAACTCAAGAAAATGACAATTACTATCCTGTTACATACATATTTTAATTGCAAAGCCAAATCGACATAAAGTATTGTCTATGCAAAGTAGAAAACTCAGAATTCGGGAGGTAGAGAAGTTGGACTTCTGAGTCTAAGGCCAGCCTGGTCTACAGAACAAGTTTCAGGACAGCCAGGAACTGGCTGGTTTCTACAGAGTAACTCTGTCTCAAATAAATAAATAAGTAAGTAAATAAGTAAATAAATAAATACCCTTAGAAATACATCACAGAAAAATCTGAGATTGCAGATATATTACTTTCTCTATTAGAGAAATCTTATTTTCTTTATTAGAAAGATTCATGATATAAGAGCACTAAAACAAATGAATAAAATCCCAATCCTTAAACATTGTTTGTATCTGATTAACACCCACCAGACCAGTCAAATATAGCTAGGCAGATTTCTTTCTTTTTAAATAAAGACCTTAGACCTTAGGCATAAGAGCTGGATTTCAGCCCATTGCTGTCATTCAGAAGCTGTGACCTTATTATCCTCTCAATTCAAACAAATAAAAGCTATTGTAAGCCAGGTACTCTGCTGGGTGCTAAGGATACAAACAGAAATAAACATCTGATTGTTATAGGACTTCCAGAGAAGACCTAAAGAAAAGGAAAGTGCTAGTATTGTCTACTACATACCTACACTATTGGCTACCTATGAGTGTGTGTGTGTGTGTGTGTGTGTGTGTGTGTGTGTGTGTGTGAGAGAGAGAGAGAGAGAGAGAGAGAGAGAGAGAGAGAGAGAGAGCTCATTCAACAATAATCTTAGTGACTATTTCTCTAATCAGAGGAAGAACCTGAGGCATATTACAAAGCCGAAATTTGAACTCATCTCTTCCCTACATAATGTTACCTAATAAATAATTAATGACAGTTAATTTCAACTTTGGCACCTACTTTTGTTGTTTTGTTTTTTGAGACAGAGTCTCATTATGTAGCTCTGGTTGTCCTGGAACTCAATGAATAGACCAGGCTAGACTCAAACCCAAAGACAGCCATTTGCCTCTACCTCCTGAGTGCTGAAATTAAAGGTGTATGTCACCATGCCTGGCATCTTGGACAACTTTAAAGATCCTTATGGGAAGGTATTTAAGCTCTACCTTGGGGAACTGGGGAGACAGCACAGTCAGTAGAGTGCCTGCCATACACACATGAGCATCTGCACTAGGATCTGTAACAACTACATTAAAAGTGGGGGGGGGGGGGGAGGAGGCTGGCGCAGGCAAGTAGTGGTGGTGACTTACACCTTTAATCCCAACATTGGAGAAGCAGAGGTAGGCAGATCTCTGGGAATTCAAGGCCAGTGGTCTACAGAGAGCTACACAGAGAAACCCTGTCTCAAAAAAACAAAACAAACAAACAAAAAAGCTGGGTGTGGAATGAGAGACAGTGGTTAAAAGCACATATCTGTTCTCTCAGAGTTTGTACCCCAGCACTCATGTCAAGCAGTCACAAAGACCCAGCTCCAAAGGATCTGACACCCTTTTCCTTTTCTGGAGGTCCTCTCAGGCAGACAGGCAGACTCCCACGCACGCACGTGCACGCGCGCGCGCACACACACACACACACACACACACACCCTTTGAATGTTAAGGCATAAACACACAAAAATTTTTAAGCCAATGTGTTTTAACTCTGGGGGGTGGGACAGGGTGTTGTCTCGAGATCCCCAGGCCAAGCAGCCTAGGCAATTAACTGGTAAGGCACTGCATTCAATGAGTCCCTGTCTCAAAAAATAAGGTAGAGGGTTGGCAAGATGGCTCAGAGGGTAACAACACTTGCTCCCAAGTCTGACAGGCTAAATTCAATCCCTGGAGCCCAAATAATTCCTGAAAGCTGTCCTCTGACCTCTGCAAGCACACCATGGCACACACATACTCTCCTCTCCATACACATAAAATATATGTAATTTATAAAATAAGAATTTTAAAATGGAGACCAATTTAAAAGGATACCAGAAGCCAACCTATGGCCTCCACACCCATTCATACTCACATGGACATATACACACATACATACACATACACCGCACACACACACACACACACACATACACAGGAGGGGGGTGCACCTTAGTCATGAAAAAAACGAGCATGTGAGGCAGAGGGAAGAGCAGGAGTGGAGATACAGCAGAGCGAACACACGGCATCAAGAGGAGCTGAGTCCTTGTGTGATGACTGAGACAGTTTAGGGATCAAAACCTTAGAGCAGGTGGTTATCCAATCCTGGGGTTAAAGCTCGCACCACTTCCTTCCAGGTAGGGTTCCCTGAGAGTTACACTGTCGTCTACCCAGCCACCTTCCCCTCTACTATGCCTTTATTATACCTTACTAATCACACCTTACTACTACTAATAACTAAAATTTAGGGAATACTCAACATATACTAGTTACTATTTTAAGCTCTTTGTATGTATTTGATAATTTCATCCTCAATAATAATGCCATGAAGTAGGTACTATTATTCTGAATTTAAAGATGAGACCAAAAAATAGTGAAGTAAACGGTGTGAGCCAGGAGCTGGGGGCATAGTACGGTGACAGTCTATGAGAGCATGCTGCAAGGGCAGGTCCAACCCACAGAAATGCGCACACAGTAAATAAACTGTCCGAGACCAGTCAGTCGGCGGCGGAATTGGAACTGACTTAAACCCAGGCAGTCTAGCTCGAGATCTAAACTTAGAACCTGCATTACACTGCTTCTCCAAGGGGGTCTTCTCAATTCTGAGTCTGGGACTTCCCTGAGAACCTCGATGGTGACTGGTGGTGGTGTTGCTGTTGCACATTCTCTGCACCCAGGATAGTTCGTGGTACACAGTAGGTAAGTATTTGCTGGGGTAAACTGCTCTTGAAGAGTTGGCTAAAGAATCTAGGTAGTTCTTCCTACAGGTCAGGGGTTAGCAAAATTATTCTGTAAAAGGCCAGAGGGTAAATATTTTAGACTTTGAAGACTGTAGAGCAGTGGTTCTCAACGAATGGGTCAAGACCCATGAGAGTCAAACAACCTTTTCACAGGAGTCACCTTAGACCATCAGAAAAACCAGATATTTATGTTAGACTTGTAACAATAGCAAAAATACAGTTACAAAGTAGCAACAAAACTAATTTTTTTTGGTTGGGGGTCACCACATCATAAGGAACTGTATTATCAGGAAGGTCAAAAAACCACTGCTATAGTGTTTCTGTCACAATTGTGTGTTGTAGTGTTCCTCTCCAATACCCTGCTACCCTGCCCCCACCCCTTGTTGTTGCTGTTGCAGTGCTGAGGCATATATATATATATATATATATATATATATATATGCAATCTATCATAAAAATCACAGGTTTTTTCCAGCCAATATTCCCATACAAGTACTCATTGACTCTGCCCTTGTGCAGATGCAACCACAGACAGTAACAAATAAGAATGGCTGTGTTCCAGAAAAATTTCCTTTAGGAACAGCTGGTTGATCCTTGCCACAGGTGATAGGAATATCGGGTTTCTAAACAAGAGTAATTTTTAAAGTTGAAGTTGTGTTTTAACATGATTAACTCTGATTACAATTTAATGTGTTGTAGAAGAGTTGGGAGTGTCAAGCTTAGAATCACAAGTAATGGTCCATAGTGCCCAACGGAAACAAAATGGAAGCCACACATGTGAGCTATGTATGTCACTTTAAACTGTCTAGACGTCACCTTAACAAAGACCCATAACTTTCAAAGTAAAATTAATTTGAATACATTTGACACCAATACATACATACATACATATATATATACATATATATATATATATATATATACCCTAAATAAAGCTGCCACAGATAATCAACATAAAATTGAGATGTTTTACATTGTTACTAGCAGACCTGCAAAGTCTATGAATTTTACACTTACAGACATCAGTTTGGATTAGCTCGAATTCAATAACTACATGTCTAAATGTGGCTAATAGCCACTAAATTAGACATCACAAAATAATCACCAATTAGAGGCTGGGTTAGGGGGTACAGATCAGTGGTAGAGCATGCTAAGTGAGGGCATCAGGTCAATTGTCAAAATCAAACAAACAGCAATAAGACAATTAAGATAACCTACAGATTCCTATATATGGCTGATATTTTCAGTCCATTCTTCTGACTGCTTTGCTGGTTGATTCTAGACCTAATTCTAAGTCATGTTAAACCATGGTTTAACAGTCCAGTAACTCGATAAATCAGTGTCTTCATTTTTTTTAATGAAACATTTCTTCACTGTTTAGTTTCTACAAATATTTTCACACCTGGTCTTCATTGCAATCGTATGAGCAGATAGGTGCGTTAAATCACCTTTCCAATGACAAAATGTAATGTTCTCAGAAAGTAAATAACAACTAAAAAGTTATTGGGAAAATCACATTTAACTTCTAATCAAATCTATTTGAGCCATAATAGCATCGCCTGTGGTTAGTGTTACAAGTTTGCATTTATCTATCTGTGCGATAGAATACTCTGTGAAGATCAAGGTATCCCCAGGGGCCCAACGAGGTGCTTTACGGGTTGACATTATGCGTTGGATATACAGAATCCCTGATTTTCCAGTATTGAGGGTTGGTTAAATGGTTGTAACTGACGTGAGCCGAAGTATGTCACTTGAATGTTTTGTTTTGTTTTTTTGTTCTAAAGCTTCACTCCCAATGTCCTTCAAAGGAGAGCACGAGTGAAGGGCTGGGAGGCATGAATTCTAGTGGGGACGGTTCCCTGAAGTCACCGTGAAGCTTTGCAGAAATGAACGGGAGAGAATCAGAGCTTCCACCCAGAAAGGACAGGCTGGGCTCAGTCCTGCTCAGAGCCAGGACACGGACGTGAGGGAGTCGGCTTCCCATTTCCTCGTTCCCTTTCCTCGCGTCCCCTCCGAAACGGCCGACCCGGCGACAAAGGTATCCATTAGGTCCCCACAGGGTTCCTTCCCGCGTCCCGGTGTGACAGTCCGACACAGACCCGCGGACCGAGCCCCACTGAACCCAGCCGCCATCTTCCCCATTGGCGCGACCCCAACCGCCACCCGCCGGCACCCGGAGCTCACCTCTCCTCGCAGTCTTTGCATTTCACTAGCAAGGGAACAAGTTGCTGGAACAGAACTTGACTCATGTCGGACCGTTGCCCCAACGGGAAGGTGGAAAAGCCCAGTAGGCCTGGCCCTCGGTACCAGCTTGAAAGAAGTGCCGGTCCAGAAGAGTTTGAGTTTGGCGCTCAGCTCCCGCGGAGGAGGAGGGAAACGATAAACAGAGGGAACGAAGGAGGTTTGGACCTCGTCAGCCACCATCACCTTCTTCCGGTTCGGGGAACTACCAGGCCAGGGTGATGCGTAATTTCCGTGGACCCACCCCCTCAGGCGGCCACGTTTGTTAAGGGAAGTGGGATCAAAGGAAGTTGACAGCTTTGGGCTGAGCCAGGCTAAAAGGACCCAGCGTTATGGAGGCTCCTGTGGCCACTTCGCCCGCGATCGGTTTTCCAACCGACGGTAGATGCAGCTACTTTGTGGAAAAGAAGAAGCGCTTCTGCAGGATGGTGGCGGCCGCGGGAAAAAGGTTCTGTGGTGAACACGCTGGATCCGCGGAGGTCTGCTATCGCCCTACCTTCCTGAGAATCGGAACTGAATTGCGGGTCTGTGGGTGCTGGAACCCATCCTCGCCCCTTTGACAGGTTTCTGCTTCGGTCCCATGGATTCTCCAGCTCTTTCTTAAGTAAATGCAGTTCTGACCACCGCTTGGAGCCCCGATGAGCTCCTGGGGAGCATTGCTTTCTTGTACGAAGAAAAGCGTCCTATGTGCTATCTCAGAGATCTTTATACTCCTCCTTCCACTAGTCTCCCATCCTCATGGGAAGTGATTATTTTTACAAAGTAGTGTTTGAAAAAAAATCATTAGGTTTTACTAATTGGGTTCTAATTATAATTATTGTTTTTTGAACGATAATCACTTGTGAATGCATGGGGAAGAAACTTAGAAATAGATTTTGCTTAGACTTAAGGGAGCACCTTATATGAACTTGTAATGATTTTGGGATGGAGAAGAAAAAAAATTAACGTAAAATAACTAACTTCAAAGTTGAAAGCAAAGTGCATTTTTTTCATCCCTCAACAGACAGTATTGTCGTAAGACATTTTGATTCTAAATGCAAAAATATTAGTGGCTTCTAATGGATAGAGAACAGGGAAATTACTAATCTACAAGACACAGGAAGTCTCACCACCTTCTACACCAAAAGAAAACATTTTAATAACCTGCTATACACTTTCTATTCACTCCAACAATAGATTTTTAAAATGCTTTTGTATGTGTGTGTGTGTGTTCTGTGATTAGGCTTTGCCAAGTTAGAGTATTATTTCCCTTGAAAGACAATTTTCCTCTTTGTTTTTGAGACGGTGGGTGATCTTGCAGAATTTCTCATGTTGGTCTTGAACGCCTGATCTCAGGAATTCTCCTGCCTCAGCCTCCCAACTAGCTGGTCTCCATCAAAGAATCGCACTGGAAATTAAATTTTAAAATCTGTACATGAAATAATATGTTATTTTTTAATACTGAAATTTCTTAGCTTTCCCTAAAATTCAATGTGCATAACTTCATGAACATTCTGACATAAATTGAAATAAATAATTGAGAAAAATTAAGAGTAAATACTTGGTCACCTTTTGCTGTATGGCTAGCACTAAACAGTTGTTATTTTGCTTTCAAAAATTCAATTTTCACAAACCTTAGGAAGTAAGTCATACTATTATTCTATTTAATAGTGATATAGTAAGTCTATACTTAATATAGGGAGTCTATACTATTATTCACATGAGGCAGGAAGTGTTAGGGTCATAGAGTTGGCAGCTAATAGAAAGAGCTGAGAACCACACCTAACCACTAGCCTCTGGTTTTAATAATTGGGCCATCATAATTGCATATGTGTTGACAGAGTCGGTAGGATAGACCTGCCAATACTGTTTTCCTTGCTTTTCTCCCAGTGCCTATAATTAAATGCATATAACTTGAAAGACTGTACTAGCATTTTGAAAAGTTGCAAAGCCAGTGGATATGATTCATTCTAAATTGTTAAGGTACCATGCCTCATTGTTCCTGGCATATTTTCTTCTGCATATTACTTCTATATTTATTGAGACAGAGTCTGAGGGTTATCCTGACTGGTCTTTGGCTCAGAAGCTCTGTCTGCCTTTCTTCTGGTGTTTTGAGATTCAAAGCATGTTCCACCATGCCCAGCATTTCCCCACATTTGAACAACTTTAGATAAATATGCATTTTAAAATCAATTTAAATGGGCAACATTTTTCAAAAAGAATATGTATGCAAATAGTGAGTATTTTAGTCAGCTCAGTTTAGCCACTTATACCCAGTATATATGTATTTCAAAAGATCATTTTAATATGTGATGAGTATTACATATTGTTATTAGTTAATCTGAAGTAAATGGTTAACATCTTTCTTTTTTTTTTTTTTTTTTTTGGTTTTTTCGAGACAGGGTTTCTCTGTGCATCCCTGGCTGTCCTGGAACTCACTCTGTAGACCAGGCTGGCCTCGAACTCAGAAATCCACCTGCCTCTGCCTCCCAAGTGCTGGGATTAAAGGCATGCGCCACCACTGCCCGAAGGTTAACATCTTTCTTAATGGTGCATATAATAACTTTACCCATTTTTAGGAGGTGATATCTTTTATGCAAAATTACATTAGCAAGCCAAAACAGTATGTGTTCATTTATACAAAAGCAAGCTACAATGGAGACTCTTATTGTTATGCTGCATGACCTAATCTTGCTTATTTTTAATTATATCCTTTTACAGTTTTCTTACCTCCTTTTAGGAATAGAAATACACTGTGGGTGTATCTAACATCTGAATGTAATCAACTTGATATTTAAATAAATGTATCCCTTTTAATTTATTAGGAAGAAAATGCTCGGAAAAGAATCTTGTGTCCTTTAGATCCCAAACAGTAAGTTGGGATCTAATATGGGTTTATGTAAGTGTTTCTGTTGTCATTTGGGGTGCACATATGTGTGTGTGTGGGGGGGTCTGTTTGTGTGATGTGTTAAGAAGCAGTAAACTTCACAAAGTTCATTAAAAATTTTTCTGTCTTGGGCTGGTGAGATGGCTCAGTGGTTAAGAGCACTGACTGCTCTTCTAGAGGTCATGAGTTCAAATCCCAGCAACCACATGGTGGCTCACAACCATCTGCAATGAGATCTGATGCCCTCATATGGGTGTCTGAAGATAGCTACAGTGTACTTACATATAAATAAATAAAAAATCTTTAAAAAAAAAAAAATTTTCTGTCTTAACTTTTCTCTTTAAATTTAGCACAGTATATGAAGACCAACTAGCAAAACATTTGAAAAAATGTAATTCAAGAGAGAAGCCTAAGCCTGTAAGTATTTGAAATGCATGTGTGATGTTTGTATATAAATACTTAGTATTACAAGATGCAGATTGAATTGTGCAAATGTACCATACTCATTTGATATTTATACTTCTCTCCTCTTTTCTTTTCTATTCTTGTGTTTTATCTGTTGGTTTGGTTAGATAGGAGGCAGGTTTTCACTCTGAAGCCCAGGCTGACCCCAAACTTGAGGCCCTCTTCTTCTTCCCTTAGCTTCTCTAGTACTGAGATTACTGGTGGGTGGCACCTTGACCAGCCGAGAATAATTATTTCATGTTTTATTTTGTTTGTTTATTTGCTTTTGAGATAGGGGACTGTGCTGTAATACTCAGGCTGGTCTTCAACACAGCTCAAATGTTTCTTATGCTTCCAAGTGCTAAGATGATAGGTATATGCTGCCACAGCCATCTTGAAGCTGGACAGAGAGAGGTAATGGTGCAGCAAGAGATTTTAAATCAGAAGTAAATGTTTAGAATTAAGGTCATAAGAGTAACTGCCGGACATCTTTGAGATTCAAACTTAGTATAGAGATAGTGAATTTGAGCTAGCACTGATCCGTGGAAGTCCTTCACAGTGTCCACCTAAGCAAGATCTAAAAATTCAGATTTCTTTTTTATTTAAAGATTTGTTTATTTTATGTATATGAGTATTTATGGGCGCATTGTCTTCATGCACACCAGAAGAGGGCATCAGATCCCATTAGAGATGGTTGTGAGTCACCATGTATTGGTGGGAATTGAACTCAGGACCTTTGGAAGGTCAGCCAGTACTATTAACCACTAAGCCATTTCTCCAGCCCAAACATTCAGATTTCTGTTTGGGAACAAAATACATAAGTTGAGGGTGGGTAACTATACAAAATAGTAAGTGTGCTCATTTGCTTCGTGATATGAACCATTTTACAATGTGTATCTCAAGATATATTTTTTGTTGTTGTTAGTGGGGTTTGTTGTGGTTGTTTGGGTTTTTGTTTTGTTTGGTTTGGTTTTCTGAGACAGGGTTTCTCTGTGTAGCAGCTTTGAATTCTCTCTGTAGACCAGGTTGGCCACAAACTCACAGAGATCTACCTGCCTCAGCCTCTTGCCTCCTGAGTGCCAGCATCAAAGGCTTGCACCACTGCCCAGCCCTCTTCTTAGTCATTTTGCAACAGATACCCCTCTGCATTTTCAGATGTCTCTCAGTTGAGAACCACTGCTCCAGATGCTATGAGCTAAAAGTATTTTAGCTATCTTTAGCAGTTTATACCTATAATCTTGGCATCTGGGAGACTTAAGCTAGAAAGGATTACCCAAAGTTATAAGCAAGCTTAGACAGCATAATAAATTCTAGGCAAGCCTTGGCTACCAATTGAGCTTCTGTGTAAGATCCTATATCAAAGGAAAAGCATGGTATTTTAACATGAAGTTAATATACAAGAAAAACAGTGACCTCTCATCCACGCTTTTAGGACTTAGCTCCTTGAGTAAAGAGAGAATAAGACTGTTCCCTTTGGCCTAACTCTGGGGGTGGGGGTGAGGGGGAGGAGTGTCCCAATGGATCAGACTCAGCCATCCACCAAAACAAGAGGCCAATCAGCAACCCAGTCACTGTGGTCATGGCTGTGCAGTAATATCTGGTGATAAATGAGTGTGACAGAGGTGATGATGTGGAAGAGTGAGAGGAAGGAGCAGTTCTTCAAACTAATTGTTTTCAGCCTCATATTAATACTATGTTGTGGTTTTTTTTTGTCAGGATTTCTTTATTCAAGATATAAATGCAGGATTAAAAGATGAAACAGAAATTCCTGAACAATTGGTAAGTGTATTATTTAATACTTAACTCTAAGTGGTATTTATAAGCTGTCTCCTTGTACAGACTATTCTCCAATTTGTTTACAAATATCTATTGTTTTGACTTTTAGGAGATATTTTCCTGTAGAAGTACATTGTTAGTGATGGTTAGTTCCAAGGCAAGCTTATGTCCCATAACTGCAACATGGCTCTGTTGTGAGCTGAGTACAGACCCTGAGGGATCAAGGAGAGTTAAAGTATCAGGGCAGAACTGAGTGGTGCCTTCACAGCTGGGCAGTTCTGAAGGAACAAAGCTCTGCCAGGAAGAAGCACCTAAATTGCCAAGGAATCTGCCCAGCTGTTAAGCTTCTATTCAGTCTCTGCCGTGGTACTGTAAGGCGTGTGTTGACTACATTATTTTTGTGTTTGTATATAGGTTCCATTTTCTTCTCTATCTGAAGAGCAGTTGGAAAACTTAATCAAGAAATTGAGAAAAGCAAGTGAAGGTGAGTCTGCCTAAAGTGGCAGGTTCAGTGATTTGAGAGTCTCTAGGTAGCATATGAGTTTCCTTCCGTTCTGTTGTTCAGTCTCAGTTCATGTTTGCTCCTTAAGCTAGCCCTCATGTTTCTTTTGGTCACAGGCTTGAATTCTACACATGAAGATCACATTATGTCCCATCCAGCATTACATGATGCCCTTAATGACCCGAGAAATGGTGATTGTGCAGTCAAGCACCTAAAACAGCAGGTATGTTTAGACACAGTCATTCAACTTTTCTTCATATAGTTAGTGCTAAAATTCCAGGCTGACGAGATGGCTCATCAGATGAAGGCACTTGCTGCCAAGCCTGATGACCTTAGTTCAGTCATCTGAACCTTGCAAAGTGTCCTCTGACTTCTACATGCAACAAGTATGTATGTTCACAATAAATAAAAGTAGTTTTTTAAAAGCTAACATAGATGTGGTGACACATGCCTTTAATCCAGCACTCAGTAGACAGAGACAAGCAGATCTTAGTTTGAGGCCAACCTGGTCTACAGAGTAAGTTCTGGGACAGCCAGGGTTACAGAGAGAAACCTTGTCTTAAAAAACGTTTTTTTTTTAAAAAAAAAAGCTAACATTTGGTTCTGAGTATAATTACTTAGTTTCTTTTAGTGAACAAAATACTTTCATTCAAAATTATATGTGAACATGAAATAAAAATTTGGGCATGGCTATGACCCTGAGTGCAGAGTATTGTTTTAAAGCAAGCAAAAGGAAAAAATTCTTAGCCATTCAGAAATTATCAATAAAAACCTTCTGCCTTATGTAGAGATTACCTTGCTGTTTTCCAATTTGAGTTGAATCCCTTTGCTCTAGTTTATACAATAACCCTATGGGGTTTGCAGGCTTCTATTTTAGGTAACATTGAAAAATTAAAGTTACTTGGTCCAAGAAGATGCTTTGTTGAGTTTGGAGCAGGAAAGGGGAAATTATCTCACTGGGTTGATATTGCCTTAAAAGATGCTGAAAACGTTCACTTCATCCTGGTAGAAAAAGTGACCACAAGATTCAAGGTAAGTAAATGCATTATAGGATCTTAATAACCAAACGTATTTTTCTTCTGTAGGAAAAAAAGAAAATAATAGGAACATGTCTCTTAAAATGAATTTTGTTTTTTATATATTTTATTGTAGTTTTTTGCTGTCGTTATTTGTTTGGTTCTAATTGTCCTGGTTAAACTGAAGATAAGTTTTTAAAATGTTAACTATTGATAGTCCATAATCTGAGTTCATAAAGTTATTTGCAGAGACAAGAAAATCTGTGAACAGAACCAGGCTTCCGCTAGAAATGAAGCCATGTCCTCACCTTGCATTTGCCACTGCTGACAGACTCTTCCTTCCTTAAATACTTGTGCGTTTTCTTGGACAGCATGATAAGCACTCTGTATATACAGGTAGATGCTGAGGAAGCAGCTGTGCTCTTAAATGTGTTTAGGAAAGAACCAGCTAAGTGTGTAAGTAAAGTGTTGAAGTGGAGTAACTTCCGCAGAGTGTGGCATGCTAGACTTTGTTACAGGGAGGCAGTGGAGAATGACGAGCAGAAAAGGTGATGCCTGTGACACATCCTGAAAGATCACTTAGCTTTGCTAGATAGGACGTGAGAAGCATTTTGGGAAATAAGAACAGTGGAACCAAAGCCTGAAATAACAGATGAAGCGTTTCCATGTAAGTGTAGGCTCTTCCTCCTGCACCCAGTTCCAGAAAGACTGAGTATTATGAATAAATGCCTAAGCTAATAGCTTTGGCTCTATTCCCTGACTTTGTAACTTATTTAACCCTTTTAAGCTAGTCTAAATCATGCTACAAAGTTAGTTACATCTCCTCAGGTTTATGCCCCTGTCTCCTCCAGAGTTCCTGCACAAATCCCCTTCCCGTGCCATTCCTGTCTCTAGTCCCAGAATTCTCTCTCTAGCCCAGAATGCCCACCTACCTATTTCCTGCCCAAGCTCATAGGCCAACAGCCTTTTATTGACAGGTGAAGCTTCCATACACTGCACAAAAGATTTCTATGTGATGGAAATATATGACATGAGATAGAACGTGACAATTTGAACCAGGAAGGAGAGCTGGTCTAGAAAGGTCTCCTGTCATATGCTCTGCCTTCATTCTGCTCTGTGTTAGAGATACTGTGGAAAATTTGGTTCTTGCTTCAAAGAAGCTTCCATACAGTATTTTAGTTCTCTAAGTGCTGTTCTGATGGGTGGTACCCTGAGCTGCAGGAACCTGAAGATGGAGAACTAACCTCAGCCTTCAGAGTTATCATGGAGGAAGTTTAAAATAATGATTTTTAAATTTTCTGTGGAGCTAGAGACATAGTGCTGTTTGCTCTTCCAAAACATCATAGTTTGGTCACAGCACCAATATTGGGCGGCTCACAACTTCCTATAATTCTAGCTCTAGGAAGTTCAATATCCATCTTCTGACCTCCTCAGATAACACACACACACATACACACACGCACACACGCACACACACAAATGTTTTTAGAAACTATCCTAGCAACACTGCAAAACTATTATAAAGAGATTTAGATAAATATAGGAAGATTGAAAATATGAAAATCTTTATTCAATAATACAAGTAAGAAATGTACTGGAGAGCGAGGGTCATTCAGTGGAATATAGAGGAGAGGAAGTGAATGAGAAAGTTAAAATGTTGGAAGCCTTAAAATTTATCATTTGCTGATTTATTATTCATTGATTTTGAGAGAGCAGTAATCAGGGGTGGTTTCTGACTCAATAGGACACAGGGTATTCTTCAGGAAGAAAAACAGGAGTTCTGTTCACATATTTTTGAGGGCTTGAGGCTGTAGTTTAGGGGTAGCTATTTTGCTTGGTATTCATGAGGCCCTGGTTCAAGTTCCAGAATCAGAAAAGAAAACAAAATACTTTTACGATGAGGCTGAGGCTGTAGCTCTCTGGTCAGTTGCTTGCATGGTATGTATGAGGTCCTGGCTTCAATCCCTAGCTCTGTCAAAAAGCAAAACAAAGTGGGGTGGTGGAGGAGCGGTTAATGCGTCTGATGATTGTTAGACAGGCCTGGGCCTGTATTCACAGGCACATGCGGATAATGGTTAAAACGCTTGTCTTTAAAGAGTAAGAAGAGTGAGCCACGGTAGAACCAGTAGTAACAGGTAACCATACTTAACATCTGTGGACTTTGGTGGCTTTCTGAGTGGGCTGGAAATTATAGATAAAAGACATAATGTGAATGTAATTAGTAATAATCAATACAATTTCTGGCCTTATAAGATGGGTGTTGCTATTTTTGAGTTTTCATCCAAAAATACTAAAACTTTACATTTTTAATTCATTCTTTTTTGAACTATAAAAGTTAAGTGTATTTACTCTGAATTTTGAAAACAAATAGAAGCATTTTCATAAAGCTTTTTTTAACATTAAGAGTTCTGATTTGATAATGTTCTATTTATGCAGGTAGATGGTAAACACAGAAAAAAGAACTCAGTGTTTGAAAGACTTCAAATTGATATCCAACACTTGTGTTTGAGTAAGTTGTGTAACTCTCTATTGCTCTACGACAAAGCAGACATTCAGCCTCTGGGGGCTGCTTAGATCTGGCCTTGCAGGCTGTGCTTCAGGAAGAGTTCACACTAAGCTAGTCTTGAGAAGCAACCAAGCACTTGAATATAAATCATTGTATTTTTTATCACTTAACTGAAGCCAGGTATGGTATGTACTCTTGTAATTCCAGCACTTGGAAAGCTGAGGCAGGAGGATCACCCAGATTACATAGTGAATTCCAGACCAGCAAGTACTACACAATTAGAAAGGGGAAATTTGTTTGTTTAGCCGAATACTTTCCATGTGATACCTAAACACAGACATTTTCTTAGGTTGCAGATTGGCGTTTGTGAGCATTGCTTGTTCTCACAACTTTTATCCCTAAGATTCAGATTATAGAAACCCTCCTTGGAAGGACACATTAATACTTCATATCATAAGCAAACTAACTTATTACCTCCTTTTCTCTCAGACAGGATTCCTGTGCTAAGAGAAGGAAGACTGCCTGTGGTAGGAATTGGGAAGCATCTGTGTGGGGTCGCAACAGGTAAGTGAGCAGACACACAGTAACCTCTAAGCTAACCACTGAGTTGTAGCCAAGATGGCCCCACCACCCCGCAGCCGATACTCTGGGTTAACTCACAGAAAAGCTTTTTAAAGTAAAGCAGTGTCGCCCTGGCATGGGAAGGAGGCACACACTTGTGGCCCTTCTCATCTAACCCCTGCCTCTCAAAACTTTAGCTGACAGTGGCTGCTTCCCATGTCCAGGTCACTCTCACCTCTGTGTGCACTGCGTGGGTCCCCTTTCTTCCTGCTAAAGTGTCCTTTTCACTTGGTACTTCCCCCTTATGGGTTCCCTTGCTCCATTTCTTCCATCATTTTTGGGTCCCTGTGCTTGAAGTATTAATATTCAGACCCATTTGTGACTAGCTTCCTTCCCCTTGACACTCTTGGTCACTCTGCCTCTAGGTTTACTGCTAATCGCTGTGGACTATGTGTATTTTCCTAAATCCCACATTGCTCCAGCCATTCCTAGAATTCCACTGTCACCCATTCAGAAGACCTAGTCCAGATTCTGTTCCTCCTTCAGCTCAGCTTTCTCCACGTTTCTGGAGCCTCCTTAGTGTCATCAGGACATACTCCACATAGCTTTGCTTGCTTTTTAATTATCTGCTCAGATGTCTAATTACTACACTGTGCTGGGATTTTTTTCCACAAGAATGATGTATATGCTAATATAATGCTGTAGAAGAACAACTCCATGAATATTTGAATGACCTTAGCCACCAGCTTGCTGCTGCCTCCTTATATCTTCTAAGAAGAAGGTCCTTAATGTCTCTATAAAAGAGCTTGAGATTGCTAATACTCTCCTTGTTTCTGAAATAACTTAGTACTTCTAATATTTTTTCTGATTATTCTCACTTCTTAAAATTATGTTTAAGTCAAATGTAAATTAAACAGAAAATATATTTTGTTAGAAAATAATAGACCTGGGTGAAGTGGCATACTTATTCCCCACATACTCAGGAAGCTGACTCGAGAGGGTCAGCTGAGCTAACTATGACTTGAGTCCATACACAGTCCAGGCAACATAAGACCCACTCTCTCATGACTGAGAAAAAAGAGGCAGAGAGACACAGACAGACCATGAAATTACCAAATTAGCTATCACTTTATCCAAAGAATAGTTACCAATAATGCTTGTTGGCATGATTAAAATTTACCATAAAAATCAAATAAGTTGGGCTAGAGAAAAGTCTCAGCAGTTAAGAGCACTACTCTTCTTCCTGAGGTCCTGAGTTCAATTCCCAGCAACCACATGGTGGCTCACGACCATCTGTAATGGGATCTGATGCCCTCTTCTGGTGTGTCTGAAGACAGCTACACTATACTCATATACATAAAATAAAATCTTAAAAGAAAAAAAAAAAGAAAAAATATCAGATATGTCATAGGGTAGTAAATTTTAAAACCACATTTGTTTTTAGGTAATTAGAGTATGATATAACAATCTAATCAGAGAAAATAGAAGTTTTACAGCATATATTTGTGATCTTTCCAATATTGCCAGCTATACTGTATGGCAGTTTAGAGTGCTTATTTTGTTTTTTTAGAAATGTATTTTTATTTTATGAGTATGAATATTTTATCTGCATGTATGGAAGTGCAGTGCATGCATATCCAGTGCCCACACAGGTGCTGGATCCCCTGGAACTAGAACCCCTGGGCAGTTTTAAGCCACCCTGTGTGTGCTGGGAACCAAACCTGGCTGCTCTGCAAGAGCAGCAAGTGCTTTTAACCCCCAGCCATCCCTTCAGCCCCTAGTGTGATAGTTTTAATCCTTGCATCCTCAGTGTTTTGTATACGCAAGGCATTTAGCAAATATTTGCTGAACAAATGTTGATGTACAGAAAAGCTCTTCAGCCTGTTTTCTACATTGGAATCTCCCTTTCTCAATTTTTCAATTCCTCACTATTTATTGTGACCAGCCTACATTTCAAGACTAGCATCTTAGCCAGGTGTGCTGACACACATCTGTAACCCCACCACCAGGAGATGCAAGCAGACGGATCAGGAATTTGAGATCAACATCAGCTATACAGAACCTATCTCAAAACAGAAACAAAACCAAAAGCCTACCTTCTCAAACCTGAGTCAGTATTCTAAGTGAAACTGCCTTCTTTTGTTTCTGTCTTTGGGGTTTCTCAAGCTTATAACTAGAGCTAGAATAGGAGAAATGAAAGGCAATGCTAAGAGTTGGACAGAAAATTTTCAAATCATAGGACTTAAGCTTGGTTTTAACTTTATTGCTTTAATTTTATTTAAAACAATTATACTGGGCAAATAAATCACTAGAAAAATTAAGATGGAAAATTTGAGAAAAAATTATAATATCTGATAGAATTGTTACAATGTATGGCTAAGTAGATTTTTGCTGGTTTGTGTTGTTGTTGTGTTTTGTATTAGTCATGCTGCTTAAGAAATCTGAAAAATGCCTTTAAAGATGATGTGTTTTGGTGTGGGGCACATGATTGTGTTTGCAGATCTTGCATTACGATGTTTGGTTGAAACCTACGCTGCCAGTTTTAAAGAAAAGGATGAAGAACCTTTAGCCAAGCGCGTAAAGAATGATAAGACAGAAAAAGAAAGTAACACTTTGGCCAAGGAAGGAAATGAAAAGGCTGTCCCAGAGACATGGACCCCTGTGGCTGGCATCGTGATTGCACTCTGTTGTCACCACAGGTGTGAGTGGAGACATTATGTGGGCAAAGAGTATTTCAAGGCTCTTGGACTTGGGGCGGTGGAGTTCTACTATTTCCAGAGGATGAGTAGTTGGGCAACGTGTGGGATGAGGACATCTTTGGAAGCCTCGGATGTTACTCCAGAGAAAAAAATTGCTCAGAGGGGTGAGAATGAAGAGCATGATGATGGCGGAGACAGACTCACAGATGGCAGCACTGACAGTTTGCCTGGGTAAGTGATGATGTCTGTAAACACCTCGCTGCAGGAGAGATACTTTATCACTGTAAACTAGTCCTCCCGTGGGTGGTACTGCAGGACCTCCCACAGACGCTGAGAACCTTAAATAAAACAGAGGCTAGCAGTGCAGTTACCTACTCTGTCAATCTGGTAACCAAGATAGCAGCACAGTGTCTAGAGAGTAACATACAGTGTGGATGTGCTGGGGATGCCCATGATCGAGGCACAGGTCCATCCCCAGACAGGGAGGAGTCGGGTGGCCCGTGGTTCACTGTGCTACCCAGAATGACATTACCAATGATTCATTTTCAGAATGTGTCATTTAATATTTTCAGGCTGATTGACCTTGGACAAGAGAAACTGGAGAAATGAAATCAAATAGTTGCTTCTTAGTCATTGGGCTGAGATCAGGTGTAAAAAGTGA
The DNA here is from genome assembly GCF_004785775.1 of Grammomys surdaster. Lineage (NCBI taxonomy): Eukaryota > Metazoa > Chordata > Mammalia > Rodentia > Muridae > Grammomys > Grammomys surdaster. Next base: position 9,485,980 of record NW_021620966.1, on the reverse strand, counting down.
AACTGAAGAAGGAGAAGGAGTCCCTTTTTCTTAGACAACTGTTATCAAAAATTTAGAAAAATATAGCTTACATTCTAATTTTAGGATAAACTAAGACATATCTTAATTGTGATCATAAAGAAAAGTCTCGGAAACATCAGACATAGCACCTAGTGTACTGTTGGCTAGTTAGCAGCTGTGTACTACAAACTTTTTATGAACTTTTACAAACTTTTAATTTTTTGTGTGTTTATTCAATGTAGGATTCTTACTGCTGAAGAAAAGAAAAAAATAGGACATCTTTGCAAACTGCTGATTGACCAGGGCCGACTCCAGTATTTACAGCAGAAAGGCTTCAGTCCTGCCTTACAGTACTATACGGACCCACTGGTGTCTCTGGAAAACGTGTTATTAACTGCTGTACCAGCTCATCTGTCATCGCAGGAAAAAAATCATCAATGAAAGGAACACGAACATGATGTTTATCCTCCACAAACAAAAGAATTTAAATTATTTTTAAATTATATTTTGATATTCACAAAAATATCCACCAAGTTGTCAAAGTTTCCTTTTCAGCAGGGCTCTTTAAATTACGTTATCCCTCAGGCTGTATGGAGCTTGGCATATGAGTCAGACAGTCGACTTGGTCTTCTGGAAGATATAATAAATAGCATCAGCATATAATTACAGTGTGAGCTCTGGCTATTAATCTGGTAAACTTATCTTTGATTTTATTTGATATTTTTTCATTTTTTGAGCTCCAGTTGTAATAAACAGTATAGGTTTATATAACAAGGATCAATCTGAGTGTGAGGCTTTTTTTCAGTACAGGTCTAGAAAAAGTAATTGTAATTTTCTCAAACACAGACAAATGTAGAAATGTAAGAATTGGCAAATGAGGGAGGCTGGAGAGATGGCTTAGTGGTTAAGAGCTCTGACTGCTCTTCCAGAGGTCCTGAGTTCAATTCCCAACAACCACATGGTGGTTCACAACCATCTGTAAAGGGATCTGATGTAGTGGGAAATTCCCCACCTCCCCCCCCACACACACACAAAGCTCTGTGGTTGGGCAGTACGAAACGTAGGCGGAGTGAGGAGCCTGGGTACCAACTTCTATCAAAAGGTTAGATATTGGATAACAACTCTAATTGTGTGGGCATCTTGTTAATTAAGCATTTCCAAATATCTATTGGATAATCTTTAAGCATTAAGAGTCTTCATTCTACTGGGTACCTCGGGCATATCAGAAATGGTCTGGTCTCAGCCCAGTGTTGTGGACAGCGTGGTGGATTGGCAGAGCAAGCCACCAGCTGGAGACTCCTGGGTGCCAGGGCCAGCGCTTCTAGTTAGCCAGAGCCCCAGTCAGAGCTGGGGAGCAGCAGGAACATGGCAGCTGCCCAGAAACAAGCCGGACTGGGTGCTGTATTCTAAATATCTCCCATTACAATCTAATGCCCTCTTCTGGTGTGTCTGAAGACAGCAACAGTGTACCCACATAGGTGAAATAAATAAATCTTAAAAAAAAAAAAAATTGACAAATGACATATCACCTTTGAAGTTCTAAAGCCGTACCTATGTTTGTAGTCTCAGAATCTGTCCTTGACACCAAAACTGAAGACATAACTTTAAGGGAAAAGTAACCTTTTTACTTTAGGTCTTTGTTGGATAATTATCTAGTTCAAACTTCTAAATAATGTTTGTAAACATAAATCAAATTTAAAAGTTGCATATGACTTCTAAAATTAATTATGTACCTTCTATCTTTTATCAGCCTCTTTTTAATGTATAAATAACTATTATAAATATATATATTAATATAAATATAAATAACTGTTATAAAAAAATAAGCAGTAGCTGGGCAGTGGTGGCACTTGCCTTCAATCCCAGCACATGAGACCCACAGATCTGCCTGCCTCTAACTTCCAAGTGCTGGAATTAAAGGCATGTGCCCATGCCAGCAGGAAAATGATTTGGATTAAATTGAAAATTAGATAATGAAACTAAAACATCACATTTAGGCCTTACATATATGTAAGGAGTCCGTGCATAAGCAAATATTAAACCAAACGTGTCACAGAAACATGTTATCTCCCACCTCCTACCCTGGAGTTGGCTCTACATTTTGTTTTGTAAACATTATTTTAGTTGTTGGTAAAGATGCAAAGACAGAGATTCAGAATTGCAAATTTTAGCTGCTAAAGTGACACTGCAGTCACTGTTGTATGTGGTAAGCCTCTGACTACATGAATAAGACACCAAACACATTTTAAATTCCTGCCCTTTCTGCTTTAATCTCATGTGTTGTCCTCGGCTTAAATTCCAACCAGACCACCTTCCAGATGGCAGGTTACTCGAGCTCCTTGTGTTTCGTTTTTTTCCTCTTAAGGTTTCTTTTTTTTTTTTTTTTTTTAGGTTTTTTTCGAGACAGGGTTTCTCTGTGTAGCCCTGGTTGTCCTGGAACTCACTCTGTAGACCAGGCTGGCCTCAAACTCAGAAATCTGCCTGCCTCAATTTCCCAAGTGCTGGGATTAAAGGTGTGCACCACCACTGCCCGGCTGTTTTCTCCTCTTAAAGTAAGGATGATGTAGCTGTACTAAACCTACCTCACAAAGTTGTGAGTATCACATGAGATATCCCAGGTAAGCCTCTCTAAAGGTTCCAAGCACAGAGTAAATACTAACTAAATATAATAACAATTCAGGAATCTATTTTAGTATATATTTTTATTTTTTGTTTTAAGTTGTTGCTTTTTTGTTACGTTGACAACAATGTTGTTAATATACATTGATAATTCTTAAGTTAATTATTCATACTTCCCAATCAGAAGAACTTAAGTAAAGATAATTCATTAAGAATTATCCTTATGTCATAAATGTCATTTGTGTCACAATATTTGTTTTATACCTTTTAAAAATGTATGCCCAGAAATAAAAATATTTTACACTGGGCGTAATCTTAGTTGTGTTTCAGAAGACATACAGCATACCCAAGAATTATACTGAAACAGTCCTATGAGCCATTTGCTTAATTATACCTTCTGATAATGGTTCTGAGTACGGGGAAATAAGCTTATCCTTCACGTGCTGACCATAAGAGAAGAGTCCTATTTGCCTGACCTTTTTTTTCTTGCCTCATTAGAATGTTAGTGTGAGCTAACGTGTGTTAAATCGCTATTTCTTGACTTTCAGACTTCTTGCTCAGCAAGCTCCCTTGAACTTCACGTCCACAGTTACCACATCATACATGTCCCACAGGAACCTCAAACTCACTGCTAAAATTGCTACTCATCTTTAGCCTCTTCCCCAAACCTGGCCACGAAACCAGCTTCAGTCCCTCCGTTCCCCAGCAGGGTACTACCATCCAGTTGCCCCAGATGGGACCAGATTCATCCTAAATTCTTTTCCATAATTATTCTGTCTCCTGCTTGATGCTGGCATTGTCCTCTCTTTTTCAAAACTGGGCCACCAACTGTTCTGAGCGTTGTTGCTGGCCATCCCCCAGCTGGTCATTCACACTGTTGCTTCTGTGAGCTCCAGCAGCTGCAGTGGCTCCTTCCTAAGTGAACGTTCCTACGCAGCCTCAGGACACTGGGGAAGGGCTTCTTCTGGTGGAAAGGCTGTCCCTGTTCCCTCAGGTTACACCTCCTTTCAGAGTAACTATTTGGTACCTGGAATTAGCTAAAGATCTTCCTTTTACATCCATAACACTTGACATTTGTATTAATTACAAAGCAAGTGTATTAGTTTCTATACTATTATTTCAGTGTTTTTATTAACAAGATAGTTCCCTTTGCCATATTCCTCTACTTTTGCTTTAATTTTAAAAACTCTGATTATAGAAATGTTTAATTCTAAATTATGAGATTATGTGGTCGTAATCTGTAATTTATGCCTCATAGTCTAAGTGTTGAATAAAGTCCGTGTTCTTAGTACGCTTCACCCGAGATCAAATTACTTTTTAATTATTACTCATCGATTATAGAAAAACAGAATGATGAGGAAGGTCTGCTCATGCTCAATCTGAGATGTCTACCACTTGGTAGACAAAAGTAATGATTCTTTAAGAATCAAATGTGGCTGGGGGGCTGGAGAGATGGCTCAGTGTTTAAGAGCACATCCATTGGAAGTTGAGTTTCCCACAGCACCCACATGGCAGCTAACAAGTGTCTGTAACTCCGGTTGCAGGGGATTTGACACCCCAGATCACATCTGCATCAGACCTCCTTGTACATGCTGCACAGACATACATGTAGATGAAACACCCATACACACAAAACAAGTTAGTTAAAATCCACACTGAGGGTGGGTGTAGCTGTCAGTGACTGGGTGCTTGCCTCGGTGTGAGTCCCAGCCCTGTAAAGTGTATTTACAGAGAGAAACAAGGACATAGCCCTTCTCTCGGTTTTGCGGCCAGGGCCTGACTAAAGAAGTATTTCCTTTGTTCCATTTGAAGTGCTATTTTTTACAGCTTCTCCCCTAGTACTTATCAGAATAATGAACAGAATCAAAATCCCTTCTCCCCTCATTCAGTGTTGGCCAGAATGACCACTGTGTGATGGAAACAACAACATAGGATGAGACACCCATAAAAGGATGAAAAGATAGAACTTAATTGTGTACACATTGTCTTCAAAAATATCGAATCTGTGTTGTTCAAACCTCATACCTGTTTTCCGTGACTCTTTTATGTATGCGTGCATAAACTGTAGCCCAAATAGCTCCTGTTCTTCCTCTCCATCTGTGTTGTCACTGGGGGGAAGTGTCACTTCCAGTCTTAGGGGGTTGTCTCGGAAGTTGACAAACCTAGCAGTTCACCAGAAAACAGTGTTTTTATAGGTGCCATAGAAGTGCATGTATATTTATTTGCCTGGAGAAAGATCAAATGACACATATTGGATTACTAATTTTTAACTGGTTTCAATAACAGATTATCTTGCTGGGATCTAATATATCCAAGAATCTCTAAGTTTCTTTGCTAGAAGAAACAGTATCTTTTTCCCCAAAAGCTTACAAAGACAACTTTTAGCTCACAATGTACTTAATGTGGGCAAGTTATATCATAAGTACATGATTAATGCTACATATATAGTTTGTGCCTATTTTTATGGATCTGTGCCTTAACCATCAAGTACAAAACTAAAAGTTGCCAAATAAGTCAACACATGAATTATTTTGGTTGCAGAAGTTTTAAGTTCAGATATCCATTGCCCTACTCCATCAAGAAAATTACATTTTAAAGAGAATTTTATTGGAGTTCTACTAAGTAGCCCAAAAAAAGTCTGCTTTCTATAGGCTATATAAATTACCTGTGCCTACATGTAGCTATAAAGAAGGAAAACGATCACTATTTTATCCTTTTGGGTTTTGTATTGCAAAGGATATTTATTAGCAGCATAAAGGAATGTGTTATAATATTGTCACCAACAAAAGACATTTCTTTAAATTCATAAATTCCACTACTGTTTTAGTTTCAAGAATTCTTTTTTGTTTGTTTGTTTGTTTTTGTTTTTTGTTTTTTGTTTTTTTTCGAGACAGGGTTTCTCTGTGTAGCCCTGGCTGTCCTGGAACTCACTCTGTAGACCTGGCTGGCCTAGAACTCAGAAATCTGCCTGCCTCTGCCTACCAAGTGCTGGGATTAAAGGCATGTGCAACCATCGTCCGGCTCAAGAATTCTTGAATTAGCTAGATCAGTGTTGCATGAAACACATTCATGAAATTATTAAATTTCAGAGAAACCCTGTCTCGAAAAAAAAAAAAAAACAAAAAAAGAAAGAAAAAGAAAAGAAATTATTAAATTTCAACATTAGAAAATATATTTAAAAAAATTTTTGAGCTGGAGAAATAACTCAATAGTTAAGAGCACTGGCTGCTTTTCTACAGGACCCAGGTTCTAATCCCAGAACGCACATGGCAGCCCAACCCTCTGTAAGACTAGTTCCAGGAGATCTAATGCCCTCGTATGCCTTCCAGGGACAACAGACACACAAGTGGTAAACGGGCAAGACACCTGTACACAAAAGTAAGTCTTAAATACACACACACACACACACACACACAGATTCGTGTAAATCACAACCCAAATGTATTGATTGGAATCTGTTTTACTCTGTTCTGCTTCCAGCAGTAAGCATGGCTGTGCTCTAACACCCTTTTACCTCAGATTCGTCATTTCTTCCATGCAGCCTGGGATGTCTTGTAGTTTGTTGTTGCTGAGAACAAGAGTCCCCAGGTTTTTCATATTTCTGATTGTCTCTGGCAGGCATGTTATCTCATTCCTCTGCAGCCACAGTGTGTGTAAACTTTGCATTCTGGAAAGTTAGAACTCTGCAGTAAGTCACCTCGGATGTGAAAAGCTGGACTCCTCATTTGTAACATTTAACATTTAATGTTTAGTCAATTAAATTATTTACTTAATTATTATTTAACATTTAATAAAATGCATTTATTTAACAGAGTTCATTCTTCTTTATTACCTAATTGCCAGGGAAATTACATCAGGGAATTCACTAAAGATTAGCTTTCATCCATTGGCAGAAATGAATCCAAATTTTACATGTCATGTTTTTCATAGTTTTCTAATTGAACAGATGTAAATGTCACCAAATATGAATCTTAAAAATCAGGAACTATTAATATGCCCATTCTGAGCATGGCAATATTGGACTCAGGACAAAATTCCTGGGTTTAAATCCAACTAACGCCACTTGCCAAGACCTGGACATATGTGACAAATATCTCAGCATCCTTTCCCTGTCCTTTTGGTGCGTAAGAGAAGTGTCTGGCACGCACTATCTGGTGCACGTTGTTACGGCAGCATGTTCTTGTTAATGTTTTCCCCTCCTCAGATCCTCCTACATAATAATGAAAACAGGCTACTGAAAGAATGAATTTTGAACTACTTGGCTCTGTTGTGATTATTCCTGGGCTCCTAGTTGTCTGGCTTATTGTTCCTTATTTTTCATAGGTGGCTTTGAATGATCAGTAGCAGAAAGTCTATCTTACCTGTCTAGTGTGTCAGGGAGCTGTTTCAGGCTGTTGCTTCCCATATCTAGCCACTCAAGGGCAGGCATGTCCAACACAGCAAGAGGGATTGTAGTGAACTGGTTCATGCTCAGGTCAAGGTGAGTGAGTTTTAACAGTTTGCTGAGCTGAAGAAGAAAGGAGAGATTTTAAATCATCATCCACAGTGTAAATTACTAGAAGACTCACACTGATAAGCTATCTCATATAAACAGTTCATGGTACGTGAGCTTTGTTTAAGTCCTCGTCCACAACAAAGCACACATGAAGCTGAATAACTTCCAGCATTCCACTTGAGCCTTGATTAGACACAGGAGTCCACAATAAATAAAATGTAAGGCTAATAGAACCTGGGCACCATGGTACATGCCTATAAGTCCTAAAGACTGAGGGTAGCTTGGGCAAGTTTTAAAGTATAAGAATTTAGTTAATATTTACAAAACAGCCTGTCCATTTGGTTGCCAAGGTTCTGTATTTTCAATTCCTTCCATCCCATCTTCATCAAGAAGTACACAAACACAGTGTTTTTTAGTTAGTGCAAAAAGGCAGGATGAGGAGATGGTTTAGTAGATAAACAGTTCACCGTGCAATCATGAGGACCTGAGTTTGGATTCTCAATACTTAAGTAAAGAGCCAGATGTCATAGCATTCCTGAAAACCCAGTGCTGGGGAGCAGAAACAGAAGGGCCCAAGCAGCTTGTGATTGGGGAAGACACCTGAGAACATCTAGCCTATACACACACAAACACACTACACACACATTCAAGCCAATTCAAAAATTCATTCTTGAAAACTGTTTCAGGCTTTTCCAACTATCAAATGATTCAATGTGGAGTATAAAAAGGTCTGTTAATGGGTACATGTCCATATGAAGTATGTAAAATTTAATGTCTGGCAGAGAAGTCTCCAGTTGCTGGCCCCTCAGTAGTACTAGAATCCTTTTTAATTGTTTTGTTTTCTTGAAATACAGTCTCACTTTGTAGCATTGGCTAGCCTGTAACTTGCTATGAAAACCAGGCTAGCCAAGAAAAAGATCTCTACTTGCCTTTACCTCTCAAGTGCTGAAATTTAAAGCCACCACATCAATCTAGAATCCCTTTATTATAGAAGATTGAAAGGATGATAAAACTAACAGCCTTATATATGAAGACAGAAGTATAATATAAGAGGCTGTGTCCAGTGCCACACACATAGCTACTTAGAGGACACACTGTGACATTTAAATGCTTCTGGGCTCAAGATCTCAGAACAATCTTTCTTCTATTTCAGTAGCAGTTTCTTCTAATATTGAAACATTCATCCTACAGGAAAGTTCCTTGAACAAGAAGATAAACAATTTAAATTCGTTCCAGGAAATACTTGAAACTGACCGGATTCACTTGACCCCTCCAACCCAAGAGTAAACAATAAAGATGACTGAGCATCTTCTCAGACAAGCCAAGAATCAAGGAAGACTCTGAGACCAGACCAGCTGCCTGGAAGAGGTTTACACCAGCTTTGTCACTTGGAAAGAACACTCTCCAACTTGTAGAGCTGCTTGCTGGCTGTGCAGTGTGCTCCAGGTACCCAACTTTAGTGAGCTGTCACCTGTGCGGGAGTGGGCTTTGCTAATGCAGTTGTCTGTGAGTTATTTCTGCTCCTGTAAGTAGCTCCTATATACTCACATAAGGAACCCTGGGGAAACTTATGGTTCTCACCAAGTTGGACTTCAGTAGTATCTGTATTTTGGTCTGTTATGGGCTCCCTCTCTGTGAGTAGACGTGTGTTGCATGTCCCCAGGAAACGTCTTGTCACACAACAGTAACCTGTCTCCTCAAGAATCTAAGATGAGGAGACTGGTTGATAACATGTCCAAGTTCACATAGCTTGTTAGTGACAGAGCCTACTCCCGGAAACAAAATCACAAGTTGTACAAACCGTACATTCTAGCCTTCCTACATAGATCAATTGTCCCTGCTGCCATTTTTCTCATGTTTTCATTAAATAAAGCCAACATACGATGAGGCACATGTGCTATGTTTAGAAGAGCCAGCTGGGAGGAGGGACTATTACTGAAAACATGTCCAGCGGCTTGGGAAAGTAAAATCTTATATAGTCAAAGAAAATGGAATTGTACCTTTTGTTTTAAATGTTACTGTTTTTCTTAATTTTGATCTTGCAAAGTCATTATTTTCAAGGAAGAAGAAGCATAGAAACTTCTTGCTGGTTCTAAGAGCATTCGTTCATTTGGAAGGTAACACAGCAGCTGTCCTTGTCAACTGAATGAAAGGCAGGAGAAGCCTTTCCATTCTGCTACCTTTTTACTTGGGAAAGCCTAGGATGCCACCATGAAACACACCTCCCACAATTCATGTCTTACATTCTGTCTGTTTCAGGAGTGAGCATGTTCTAAAAATCAACCAGAAAAGGAGATTTTCTATTTTCTCATTGTCTGTTTTTCATAATAACCACAAACATATTTATTCAAAAAAAGCATTAAGTGGATTCTAATTCATGGATGTATCTTCCAATCCTACACTTAAAAAAATTAAGGTGTGAGAATTTGGGAGTTTGAGGCCAGCCTAGACATAAGAGGGAATTCAAGGTCACAGTGAGCTATGCAGTAAGATTCTGCCTCACAACAGACAGACGGACAGACAGACAGACAGACAGACAGACAGAGGGCTGGAGGTGTAGCTCAGTACCAAAGTGTCTGCTCAGCATGCACGAGACCCTGAACTCAACCCTTAAGACGGCCAAAATATGTAAGCATATATGTATAGCCACCATACAAACCAGGTGTCTCCTTGTTCTGGGAATTTTAAATTAAGTAAATACAGTTCTCAGTCTTCTCTTCAAAGAGAGAAACCTAGTCATCAAGTAATCCAGGACAGTGATAAGACTAGAACAATCTTTTATGCTAAGTAGAGTTTGTTCTAATAAAAGATTTTCCTTCTGGTTAAAAAAAATGATTTTCACTAAGTATTTATTTTCTAAAATAAAATTCGTAACATTGCTTCATGAGTTTTTTTTTTTGAATAATCACATGCCTGAGAAACAAACTATTAGTAGACACAAACAAAACAGACGTTTAGATTTTCTGACCTCTGTTGGGAGGTCGCTTATATCTCTGTTCACAGCCAGTTCTAGCTTCTCCAAGCTGCCACAGTTGCTCAGTTCTCGGGGGACAGTCTTGATTTTGTTGTAGCTAAGAATCAGTTCCTGAAGTCTAGTGAGCAGTCCTGTACCACAGCATCAACAATACAGGAAGCAGATGGATCAGTGTCTCCTGTCACCAAGCGCTACTTACATACATTAATTACTTGCAAATTAGCAAATTCAGTTATTTCCTTCTTCCCTCTTCCTGTCTTTCCACAAGGGAGGGCCAATGGTCTTTCCATTCTGCTTTATCTACACTATGTACTCTGGATCAAGGTGGCTGTAGATGGTGTACAATCTGCCATGCACCAGAACCTGGACTTGATCTTCAACACAAAACCCATAAACAGCATAATACATCCTGAGTAATATTGCAAGAGGGGACGTTGTCCCACGGTTTGATAAATTTTCTTTCTTTCTTGCCTTCAGTGTGTTCTAAGATAGTTAATGGAGAAATTTTGTTTTCAAAATATACAGAATATTTGAAAATATTCTCACATTCCACCCCAATAATTCCAGACATTTGGATCCTCTGAAGACTTAAGTTGGATGAGACATTTAAAATGTTTTCAAGTTTCAGAAATATATAAAGATAAGACATTTATTCCATGTATTTGTGGGTGGGGGTCTGAAAAAAAGCAAAGAAAAGCATACTGGCAGGTAGATGAAACAGCACAGGAATAAAAACAATCTTCCTTACCAATTCCTCGGGGGATCTCTGAAATTGTGTTCCGAGATAAGTCTAGGACAATGAGATTCTGGAATCTTCCAATGAATTCAGGAATTTTCAACAATCCAGTCCTATGAAGTTGCCATTCCTGTAGCTGATTCAGTTTCAGTAAAGAAGAAGGGAGAGTCTAAAGTAGAAAATATGTGTACAGTCATGACATTGCCTGAACTATTCTATCTAGCATGCAACACGCTGCTGTGACAGTATGGGTTCTGTAGAAGCTCTGAGGACAGCTGTCCCTTGATGGACAACAGCTCCAGGTGCTCTGTGCTGCTTCTACTCCTGGAACCTCGACTTTTATTATTTTTTTAATTGTTAAAGATTTATTCTCACTTTTATACAAGTTATTTATTTACTTTATCATTTATCGCTTTCTCGTCTCAACTATAGTATAACAAACAAAAACGTCATATTTTGACCAATAATGGACACACATAGAAGTCTGTCCTAATGAACAACCCTGTTGTATTGGACTATCCAAGAACACATACTTAATTGAAAACGGCGATATTTCAGGCCAGGTGGTAATGGTGTGTATACACTTTTGATCTCACAACTAGAGAGGCAGAGGCAGGTGGATTTCCATAGCTAGCCTGGTCTACACAGATAGTTCCAGGACATCCAAGACCACACAAAGAAACACTTTCTCAAAAGCACTCCCCATACACACACACACACACAAAGGAAAGAAAAGAAAATTATAATATTCAAAAAAATCATTTCAGTAATTTGAATTTCTCTTCCACTTTAAGTACTAAGTCTTTTAAAGAGTTTGTTTTTATTTGTTTTGAGACAGGGTTTTTCTACAGAGATCTGGCTAGCCTAGAACACTCCATATAGACCAGGCTGGCCTTGAACTAACAGACAGATCACTTGCCTCTGCCTTCCAAGTGCTGGGATTAAAGGTCGACTGAGCCACCACTTCCAGCCTATTTTATTAGTTGTTGCTAGTTTTGTTTTGTTTTAACCTTGTCTCAAAAAAAAGCTCAAGAAAACAAAAACAAACAAAAATTAAAAAAAACAAAAAGAAGGATTTAGAGAAATACCCAAGAGACAGGTGGGGTGGGAGCAAATACACTCTTTGACAGAGAAACAACCCATGTATTTTATGCTTCTTCTCTGTTGTTCATGTTGTCCAGATTCACTGGTGCTGTTCTGATGAGAACCCCTAACTATCCCGGTCTTCTCTACAGTCTCAGCATGTGCTCTCAAGCCTTCACGGCACAGAGGGTGGAGAAGCAAGAAGTGCATCTAGAGCCTCTACACTTACCTTCCATTCTTCTTTCTCTATCCTTAAAATGACTCTTCCATCTTCCCTGGTCACCTTCTCTTTCAGCTTAGTTAAACTTACTCGGTCTTCCCAGAGCCGCACTAGCCTAAGACAGCAGAGCATCTTTTACTCACAGGTAATGACAAAGTAGCATTCGAAAGGCTTGATGGAGCAGTGAAAGACGCAGAGGACAGCTGTCCCATGATGGGCAGCATCTCCAGGTGCTCTGTGCTGCTTCTGATCCTAGAACCTTGACTCTTATTGTTTTTTAAATAGTTAAGATTTTATTCTCACTATTATACAAGGTATTGTTTATTTACTTTATTATTTATTGCTAAATCTTCACATTTCAACCATAGTATAATAAACAAAAATGTCATATTTTGCCCATGCCATAAATGAATTTGAAAGAGCAAAGGGTAAAGTGTGAATGGGAGGGGCTGAAGGGAAGAAAGACTGGAGGGGGTGTAATTATATTTGATTTTGAAAAAAAAAAAGCCACTGAGCCAATGGTATCAGAGGAAGGCTGGAGAGATAGCTCAGTGCTTAAGAGCACTGACTGCTCTTCCAGAGGACGTGGGTTCAATCCTGAGTACCCACATGTCAGCTCACAAGTGTCTGTAACTCCAAGATCTCACACCATCACACAGACATACATACAAGCAAAATACAAATGCACATAAAATAAATAAATTGTGGTGGTCGGAGATTGAGGGGGAAGGCTGGAGAAATGGCCCAGTGGTTAAGAGCACTGACTGCTCTTCCACAGGTCCTGAGTTCAATTCCCAGCAATGCCATGGTAGCTCACAACCATCTGTAATGGGATCTGATTCCCTCTTCTGGTGTGTGTAAAGACAGATCACTCATCTACATAAATCTAACAAACAAATATTTAAAAAGAAAAATTGTTTTTTAAAAAAGAAATCAAATGAAAGGTTGCTTTGCAAGAATTATAAATGTAGTCAGCACCACAAATGTCTTGTTGTGACGTAATCCTGCCTTTGGGAGTTGTCCTTTGTACAGTTACTTCCCCTTCTGTACCTGGCATTTTAAATTCTAAAGAAAAGATGTTCTTAAGAGTTTGAGATATTAACTGATCATCTTTCCTTAGATTTTTTTTTTTCATTGTTGAGGATTGAATCTAGGTGCTCATGCATGCTAGGGAAATGTGCTACCAGGTTACTTTAGACTCACAGAAACCAGAAGGTCTGCTGATCAACACACAACACTGTGATGTCCCTGGTTTTTATTATTATTATTATTATTATTATTATTATTATTATTAGACAATTTTCACTACGCAGCCCTAATTAGCCTGGAACACACAGAGATCTGCTTGCCCTGCCTCCTGGTGCCTATTTAGTTCTGCAAATCAACTAAGCAACACACGTATATTGCTGGGAAGATTCTCTTGTAGAAGAATAGCAAGTTTGAGGAGTTACAGGGTCTGGCCCAAGGTGGCCAAGTTCATCAGGACTATAGGTGAGAAGACATGCTGTCTCCATCCTGGAAGAAGAGTATGTACAGCACCCAATTTTTCTGCTTACTGCTCCTGGCACCTCCTTTCTCCATAAATGTTTTTTTAAATGCACGTGTGTACATGTTCATGTGTTTGTACAGGTGCACATCTGTGTACAGGTGCAGGTACATGTGTGTAGAAGCCACAGGACAGTATCAATGCCATCCTCAGAAACACCATACACCTCCATTTAGACAAAATCTTCCATTATCTTGGAATATTAAAATTATTATCAATTAGATTAGACTGGCTGACCAGAGTGCCCCAGGGATCCTCCCATGTCTGCCTCCCTGGCACTGAAATTACATGCTTAGTGCCACTATGCCTGGCTTTATTATGTGAGTGCTGAGAACTGAACTCAGGTCCTCAAGGTTGTAAAGCAAGTTCTTGACCAATTGAACTATCTCCCCAACCTCCCAAATCTTTCCTTTCCCAGCTGCTTTAGTATTCTGTTGCTGTGAAGAGACACCATGACCAAGGCAACTCTTGTAAAAGAAAGCATTTAATTTGGGGCTTGCTTACAGTTTTAGAGGGTTAGTAGTCCATGGTCATCATGGGGGGAAGCAGACAACAAGGTGATAACACATTAGCTGAGAGATTTTTACCTCCTGATCATAGGCAGCAGGCAAAGAGGGTGAAGGGGAGGAGCACAAGGAGGGAGAAGGAGGGGAAGATGGAGAGGGAGGTGGAGAGGGAGAGGAAGACTGGGCCTGGTATTGACATTTAAAACATCGAAGTGACCCACCTCTTCCTGCAAGGCCACATCCACTCTAACAAGACCACACCCCTTAATCCTTCCCAAACAGCTCCTTAACTAAAGACCACTCATTCAAACATAGGAACCTATGGGAACCATTCTCATTCAAATCACCACACCCTCTAAAATTTTTTTCATGTACCAAGGTTCGACTCTGCAGCACTCACATGGTAGTTCATTAGCATCCATAACTCCAGTATCAGGGGCTCTAACACCCTCTTCTGGCCTCCAAGAGCACTGCATGCAGGAGGTACACAGACAAACATGCAGGCAAAACACCCATGCATATAAGAATAATAATAAAGAAAAAATTTAAAGACTCTTTTAAGGGTTGACCTGAATTCAGTTCCCAGCACCCACAGGGCAGCTCACAACTGTCAGTAACTTCAGTTCTAGGAGATCCTATGTCCTATTCTGGTCTCTATGGGTACCCGCACAAATGTGGTAGAACTACATGCAGTCAAACATTCATATACATAAAGTAAAAGTAGAGCTTCTTAAAGAAGAATATCTTGAGTTTTCATCAAATAAAAATCTGTCAAATTCAGTGAAGCTCTTACGAAACACCATTTTCATGAGGTTATGAGTTTTCACTAATCTAAAACAACGTCAGAGCGTACTTCTGCTGAAATTCCTTCTCTCGCTTCACATCTTCATGGTGTTTCTTTATTCTTTCTTCCCAGACTTCCTTTACAGCAGTGACAGCCCCGGTACAAACCACACTTTCTGTCATGATTTTTCCACATTGTAGTCAAGTCATCTACTTCATTAAGTTCTTCTGAAGAGCTGAGTCACAGGCCACTTCAGAAAAGACCTAAGTATATCAGACGGGGGGAAAACATCATGTTTCAGAATATTAATGAGCACCAGAACAGTCATGAGAGGTAATGTTGTTGGATACCTGTATCTTCCCGAAACTACATTCATTTATTCCTTCCTTCCTTCCTTCCTTCCTTCCTTCCTTCCTTCCTTCCTTCCTTCCTTCACTGTTTACTCAGAGACAAGGTCCACTGTGATGCCCAATTTGGCCTCAAACTCCTGGGCTGAAGCTCTTCCCACCTCAGCTTTCCAAGTATGTGGAAGTACAGGTGCACACCAGCACAGCCAGCTATTCTACATATATTTGCATGGCATGTTTTATTTAATTTTTTGGCTTTTTGAGACAAGTTTTCTCTGTGTAGCCTTGGCTATCCTGGAACTCGATCTATAGACAAGGCCGGCCTTGAACTTATAGAGATCCACCTGCCCCTGCCACTCAAATGCTGGGATTAAAGGTGTGCACCCCCACAGCCCATACTGTATTTTAAACCCATGTAAAATATGATATGAGTATTTGAGTATTTTCACTGCCTTTAGTATTCATATGAGGAAACTAACCCTTAAAGGAGCATGTGTGGTAGGAGCAGAAACTGCTGCCCAATCTGCTTCCTTTGCTACCATGTCATTCACGATAATGAAAACCTGCAACTAGACTTGCATCCAGCTATGGGAAAGTAATTAAACAACAGATACATAAGGTAAGTCTGGGGCCCTCAAGATGGCTCAGTGGGTAAAGGTGTTTGCTACCAAGCCTGACAGCTGTGTTTATAACATAAGGTTTTGACACAAGGAAATTAATTAAGCCTGTTAAAAAGAAAGAAAGAAAGAAAGAAAGAAAGAAAGAAAGAAAGAAAGAAAGAAAGAAAGAAAGAGAGAAAGAGAGAAAGAAAGAGAAAAGAAAGAAAGAAAGAGAGAGAGAGAGAAAGAGAGAAAGAAAGAAAGAAAGACAGCTCCATGACTAAGAGCATTTGCTCCTCTCCTGAGGACTGAAGTTTGGTTCTCAGCATCCACATCATGAGGTTTCCACTGGCTATAACTGCAGTTCATGGGGATCTGATGCCCTCTTCTGACCTCCAAAGGCATCCACACGCACACAAATGTGGTATACAACTCCACAGAAATGTATAGGCTTTAGAAATAACATAATAAATAAATCTTTTTTACAGTTTTATGAGAAAGAGTAGGAGACCTTTAGGAAGCAGGAAACAGCCCATGCAGAAGACAGAGTACAGAAGCAAGAGGCCACAGGAAGTGCGACTGTGACCAGAGCTTGCTACATGTGTACATCACGATGTTGTGGTGAAACTTGGTTGTTTACATTTGACACTTAATAAGAAGAAAGGAAAAAAAGCAATCAACTAAAAACAGTAAGGTAGGAGAACCCCAGAAAATCCAGATCGCAAAAAAAAAAACCCAACATAGACTGTACTTAGCTGTAAGATTCTGTAGATTAAACCACAGTAAACTATACATACTGCATCAAAATGGCTGATTGTACTAGACTGACTCAATCAAGTATTGTTGAAAGTTTGAGTGAGAGGAAGTTCCTCGCAGTGGTGTGCATTGGTGGAACTGTAATGTAAGTTGGTTGTAACTGCTTTCAAACAGCTTAGGTGATATACATTCCCAGTCACTATGAATAAGTGTCCCCTAACAATGATTTCTCAAAATAGTATAATAATTAATAATAATAAAATGAATACATTGTGGAATTTTGCTTTTCCATGGATATCTTCATTTGGCAAGCCCAGGATGTTTGGCTAAATCTTGTCTAAATTGTAGATTTAAAATAAAAATTATTCAAGGCTCATGGAGGTAGTCAGAAAAAGAAACCAACAGGAGCTGTCAGAAGAAACCGTTGGGTTGCTTTGTCATCACCAACACACAGATTATCATATCGGAGAGGGATGTGTGTGGAGTGTGCAGAGCCCACAAACGGGAGCCGAGTGTGAGACCTTTCTGCAGTCAAGAAACCTTGGGATCAGGCATAATAGTACATGTCTGTTGATGGGCTGAGGCAGAAGGATGGCAAGTTTGAGAGCAGCTTAGGATACATCACAACACCTTGCCAAAATAAGGAGAAAGGAAGGAAGAATAGAAGAAGGAAAGAAAGGAAGTCAGGAAAGAAAGGAATGGATGAAAGAAGAGAGGAAGAGGTGGAAGGAGGGAGGGAGGAGCCTTGGAGAACATGTGCTGGGGACCTAACTGCCTGAGCATGTCTCCTACAATATATTGTATCAGATGTTAATAAAGTCAAAGTATGTACTAAATACTTTCAACAATAAAAAATTAAAATATCTAGCTGGGCAGTGGTGGCACACACCTTTAATCCCAGCACTTGGGAGGCAGAAGCTGGCAGATTTCTGAGTTTGAGGCCAGCCTGGTCTACAGAGTGAGTTCCAGGACAGCCAGGGCTACACAGAGAAACCCTGTCTTGAAAAAAACCTAAAAAATAAAATATTTAAAATGCAAACTATCTCCATATTGTATTATTTTTATATAAACTCTCATTGTTTAACTTATTTCATTGTTTAACATTAAATATTGGTTATTCTCTAATACTAGTTCCCCTAAAATTATACATCTGCTTCAGAAAAAAACAAGTTTGTAACAAGGCATTTCTGCATCTAACTCCTTTGTGAAGGAAAGGCACCCAGCACAGCAGCGGGGCAAGCGTGCCTGCCAATAAATCAGTGGGGCAGCTGCTCCTAAAAGTTAAACAGCCAAAGAAACACAATCTAAAATTCTAACTTTCAGGAAAGCCGGGCAGTGGTGGCGCACGCCTTTAATCCCAGCACTTGGGAGTCCCAGAGGATGACGACTATATGAGTGACTACAGCCCCCTTAAAAGGCTCAGAAGCTAAATCTGTGTTCAGTTGGTACACTTTTTCAGTGAGATCATCACCAGCAATTTCTTTATGCAGAAGGAACGGAGGAAAACTGTTTCAGAAAAGCACTTACCATTGGAGGATGCTGCAGCCAACATGCCCAGAGCTATAGATTTCCAGCTAGAATCAGATTCCGAGGTGATGTTTTCCCCCAGCGTGGATCCAAATGACTAAAAGTCTCTGTCGGGCTGTGGCCAAGTGAAAAGTAACGTCAGCCTAGTTCTAATTTTAGCTCACAGACAAGGCTGAGAATAGCAAGAATCACGTGGGGCTTCTGTGCAAAGGTTCAACTGATAATGTGTGTTCCTATAAACACCAGGAAACTCTTTGGGAAAACCATTTCTTTTTAAATTTAATTTTATTATCATGTGTGTGTGGGGGCAGAGTTGTGTGCATATATGGCTGTGAGCCACATACATACAGTGCCCTGCAGGCCAGAAGAACATGTTGGGTCCCTGGAACTGGAGTTATAGATGGTCGTGTGCCATCAAATGGATGCTGGGAAGTGAACCTGGGTCTTCTGTTGGAGCAAGTGATCTTAAGCGCTGTACCATCTCTCCAGCCCCATGGAGGGAGAAATATTTCTAAGTGCCAGAAAAGGATTCTTTCTAAAAGTCCATCCACTTTTTGTGACTTACAGATCTTACATACATCACAGAACGTGATGGATCTATTGGAAGCAATGCAACTTCAAAATACACTGATGTGCAACAGGACAAAGACCTTGACTTGAACTAAAAGCTCCAAGGCTTCAGATGAATGAACAGGGAAGGTGTAGCGAGGAACTCCGATGTGTGCTACACCTGGGCTTCAGTTTCAGAGGGAGCATGCTGACGACTGACTCAAGCCCTGTCCATCCCCTTCTGCTCTCTAGTACACTCCCAAGCCTGGGGCTTCAGACTTAATTAACTTTCAATTTTTATCTCTCACCTGCCATAGACAGGACCTAATTCCATGTCCCTAAGAATTATACATTCAGCCAGGCGATAGTGGAACACACTTTTAATCCCAGCACTCCAGGGAAGCAGATGCAGGCAGGTGAGTTTGAGGCCAGCCTGGTCTACAGAGGTCTAGGACAGCCAAGGCTACACAGTGAAACCGTGTCTTGTACCCCCCTCCCACCATAAAAAGAGAATTATACACTTAGTTTTTAAAATTTGTACATCTGTACACAGACAAAATTTAAAAGGCAACAAATCTTATTGTTGCATTATGTCTACACACACACACACACACACACAATGCTTTAGTGCTGTGCTAGAACACAGGATCTTGTCATATGCTTGGCAAGCATTCTTTTAAAAAAAAAGATTTATTTATTTTATGTATATGAGTACACCATTTCTCTCTTCAGACAGTACCAGAAGAGGGCATCAGATCTCATTACAGATGGTTGTGAGCCACCATGTGGTCGCTGGGAATTGAACTCAGGACCTCTGGAAGAGCAGTCAGTGCTCTTAACCGCTGAGCCATCTCTCCAGCCTTTGGCAAGCATTCTTACCACTGAGCTACATCCACAGCTCTACACAACCATCTACTATCATGTTCTGTTAGCATATATTGTTTTTACAAAAATAACAGGTTTCATTGAGTTTCCTCTGCAGAGACCAACCTTAGTCTACATGAGACCCTGGAGACAGAGACAAACAGGGACAGGGACTGAGATATTTATACCCAGATTGTTTTTCCAAAAGCTATACTAATGCATACTTCCTACCAGAGAATGCAAGTGTTTCCCTATCATTCTCAACACGATCCTCCTCCATCAGCCGGAGTGCTAGGATTACAGACCTGTACCGCCATACTGGGGTTTACATGGTGATTCATGCACTCTAGGCAAGCACAACATCAGCTGAGCCACATCCCAGCCCTTTCCCATATGTTGAAGGAGGTATCAAGTGCACAGCAAATTAATAAGAGACGTCCATTCTGCTTTATACTGGTGGGCCACTATGGAAATAATTAACCTTTGCCAAGAAAATTAGTGTGAATTATGTAACACTGTTTTCTGATATTGGCCCAACTTTTGAGAAAATTTTATGATGTTCCAAAAAACAACTACCATATTTTTTTCACATTCCCAAAAAACACTACAGAGAATATTCATCATCACAACCCGAAAGTTTATCTTAGTATGCTCTAGAAATATCATTCTGCCAGAGATGAGACACATTTCATTCGTCTGTTTAGTTTTCTCTTCTTTTGTCTTTCTTTAAAGATTTATTTATTTCATGTGTATGAGTGCATCACCTGTGTATGTCTGCAGTGCCCACAGAGGTCAGAAGATGGCATCTGATTTCCTGGAACTGGAGTTACAGATAGATACGAGCCATCTCGTGGGTGGCTGGGAAACCAGCTTGGTTCCATTGCCAGAGCAAAAGATATTCTTAACAGCTGAGCCATCTCTCCAGACACTAGTTATTATTTATTTTATTTTTCAGGTGAGGGTCTTTCTGCATTGCTCTGGTTGGTCTGAAGCTCCAGAACTCACTCTTCTCAGCCTTCTACACAGCTAGGACCTGCCTTTTATGATCATTTGTAATATACACATCCCATATGAGAAATGGTACAGTCAGGGTTTTTAAACGACTCTTTTGGGAGCTGTACTTCCTGGCTGGGGCTAAGGAAGCACATGCTACCCCGAGACGCCATTCACTCGGTTACATTTCTGCAATTTCTTTTTATAATCTTGGTCTTTCTGGACTTACCGTATTTTTAGACCTATTGTGGAAGCATCCCAAAGCAAACTTCAAGTTAAACAGTTTGCAGCTTGGTATAACAGTCCTCACTTGAGGGGACAGTGATGGAGGCCACCCATGCTAACTGTTGGAAGGAGACTGCCTCAACCTACCCAATACGGGTGAACCTCCTCCCTACCTTTGCCCAGCTTTTCCCCCATGTATAACCTGTTTTTCTTTCTTATTTCCCTGATAATTTCCTTTCTAGTTGCTGTTAGAATCTAAATTCTTGCTGTCCACCTGCTCTCATTCCCTTTCTCTGGTCTCTTCTCACCACCAGCAACAGCTGTTGCCTGGGCTTTGAGTTATAACATTCCACACGGCACTCCATAAAGCCTGATATAGACGGCCGCTTCATACCAGAGCTATGTGTCCATGTCATGCTTCAGCTGGCTTTTGTGGTTTTCTTTGGACTATCATCTCTATTTTTATTTTACTTTATTTATTTATTGGCTAGGATTCCACAAAAGAAGCACACATGGAAAAAGATCCACCAAGAACTTAGCTGAAGGATGTTTGAGGCCTCGGGGTAGAGTAGGTCCTGATATGGGGTCAGATGGTTTGTCAAGTAGGATTAGAGTTAAGGAAATGACCCATTCCTAGTTTTTCGAAAAGCATGTGTAGGAAAGGAACAAAACCCTAGCCTTCTGTTTTGGGTTGCTATAACAAAATAGTTGAGATTGGCTAACTTTTTAAAGAACACAGTTTTACTCTACAGCCCAGGAAATTCAAGCTAGTGTCCACATCTGGTGAGGGCCTCTCTGCTGAATCAGAGTATGGTGGAAGACATCACAGGAGAGGGAGCAAGAGAAGGAACTCACAGATTCAAGTCCTACAACCTGTGTCAATCTATTCACAAAGGTGGTGCCTTATGACTTAAGCATCTGGCCTTCCAGTGCTTTGCATCTGGGATTACCAACATGTCACAACGGGGTCAAAGAATGATAGATAGTAAACAATGGCAGAGAGCCTTTTACCTCAAGTGAGTTTTGTTCCCTGGATTGTTCTTGGACACGATTCCGTGCCACCTGCAACACACATTTGCATTCACTTTATAAGACACGTTTATACTTGTTAAATGTCAAAACGGCTATAGTGCCTTACCGAGTAAAAGGACATGTCCTCAGCGTGCCCTGAGTCTGGATATGGCTCTCTGCCTTGCTTTTGTGCTTCCTCAGATATAATGCATAGTATGTGCCAGGTAATTGTGTTTATATTGGTCTGTCCTGAGAAAGTTCTGGAAAAGGGCTGCTCTGTTACTATTGAGTATGTGTTTACTGGTGTTTATTTACATGTGTTTTGAAACCTTCCTTGGATCATTGCTTTCTTTGTTGTATTTGTGTAGAAAAGTACACTGAAATTAAAGCTGTCTACAGCATTTAACTGTAACCTACCTGTTCTTTAATATCCTCAAATCCCAGATCTCACAGACAGATCTGCATAGGTCAACTAAAGCTGATACCAGCACATGCTTTTGGGGAGACACACTGAAACGCAACAACCACAGTAGGCACTGACTAGGTGGGCCAGTGAGATGGCTCAGCAGGTAGAGGCTGCCAGTTGAAGGAGAGAAGCAAGACCCATGGGCTGTCCTCTGACCTTCACATACTCACTGTGGCATACATGCACCCCCACACCCCCCCACACAAAATAGTAAAAAAAAAAAAAAACATATATGTATACATATATATATATATATATATATGTATGTATGTATATATATATACACACACACACACACAGTGAACTGCTATGAAGGCATACAAATATAATGTGGAACTGTTTATTGACATAAAAGGTATCCATAATATAAGGATAAATTTAAAAAATCAAATTATAAAATAGTAGATACATTATCTCATTTTTATAAAAGAATACTTATCTATGTATACAGATACATATATGAGAATGTTAACAATGTTTAGATTATAGGTAACAGTGTGTTATTCTCCAGGCTATCTGTAGTTTTTCCTTCTTCCAACAAAGTCTCACTATGTGACCTAACATGGCCTCGTGCCATGGATCTTCCTGCCTTTGCCTCCCAAGTGTGGGGATTACAGGCCTATGGACACAATGCCTGTTCTGAATTGGCTTTCTTTTGTTAATTTTCTTTATGTAAAAGTAACAGGTTTCATGATGTGAATTTCCAATCAAACAGCACTTAATAAATTTATAACGTAGTTCCATTTTTGGAAAAAAATCAAATAAGCATTAAAATGACCCTTTTTTCTCCTGCCACAAGTAATTTTGGCATTCATTTAAATAAGTAATTTTGTCATGATATATTTAATTAGATAATATTAGAAGAAGAAAAAAGCCCAAGCCTAGATTTCAAAATACTGAATTTGATTCTTTTTTTTTTTTTTTTTTAAATACAGGGTCTCTCTGTAGCTCTGGCTATCTGGAAACTCACTCTGCTGGCCTTGAACACACAGAGATCCACTTGTCTTTGCTTCTTAAATGCTGGGAATAAAGGCTTTCTCAGCCTTGAATTAGATTCATCCTGATGCTATCTGATTAAAGTAGACCTTTTTCAAGATGACCATTAGTAGCATTTCTGTATAAACTAATTTTATGCCCTTAACTTCCCCTTTGGCTCTTCTTACTCGTGCTCCTACTGAGGGATGGGAGAACAGAACAGATTCCACGTCCTTTTCTCGTGTTTAGCCGAAGACCAATGAAATCAAAAGGCAATAAATTTCTAAGTACTAAAAGAAAAAAGTCAGTGATGCTATACTCATGGTATTTTACATCACAAAGTGAGTTTGTACAGTCAAGTATTTCCCAGCAAGATGCCAAAGCATTACCACAGCTCTAGGCGGCTGTCTATCCATTCTAAACATTTACTTTGAACAGCCTTTTTGGCTGTAAACTGTAATTAGCTCTAACTAGTATCTTCCTTATAAGTTCCCCCTTTCAAGAATGCTACTTTATAGCTATAAGACATTTAGAGATGCTATTTTACACATAAGGCAAGAGGATATGTCTCACAAGCTGTGAAGAGATAAACAGAATTGCACTTATTTTGTACAAGTTACCTTGATTGTAGTCAAATGCAAACATATTTGTATATAAAGTCCTTTCCTCGATTAAGTAAAATTTAAAAGTTTCATTAAAAAAATCAGCTAAAAATTAAAAAGAAAGAGGGCAAGTACCGCATGTGCACCACTACTCGCCGTTGAGTGACATTAGTGACATTTAGTGACATCAGTTTTGTTTTGTTGCTTGTTTCAACTCACTGACACAAAGATCTCAGCACCATAATGGAAGTCCCCCTCTGACCTACACAGTGTGATACCCAGGAGGACCGTTACCCACTGCTCCTTTCCAGCAGAAAGCCTAATGCGTCAGTGATAAATACTGTGCCTCAGAGCCCTAACAAGGCAGCACAAACCATCTATAATGCAGCTGTCACCAGCATCCGTGCCGGCTCAGCTAGGCCTCACATACTCTTTGGAAATTCGAAAAGTTCATGGATGTCCTGTTCGCCATTATTTCAGATCCAGCAGCATAAACGCTGGGTTTTCTAAGTATGATTTCCACAGATTGGAGAAGCGTGACATGGTGGCGCCATCGATGACCCTGTGATCAGCTGACCAGCTCACATTCATTACCTGCGCTTTATAAACATCTCCTTTCTGGTCAAATCGGGGAAGAGCCTAGAAATAATGGAGAATGAGAAGTAAACAAGGGTAAACTTTGATCACTCATAGTGGAAAGAAGACCTGGCAACATGGTATCAGGTTTAAAAAACACCCTCTCCCTGCCAATGAGTGGGCATCCGGCCAGGGCTTCTGAAAATGCTGCATCCTATTTCCCCCAACCTTGAGAGGTCATATCTTAAGCTTAAATTTCTTCAAGGGATCTCCTGCCCCACATATAATATTTACATTACATTTTATCCAGATTTCAAATAGTTAACATTTATTAATCACCATGTGCTATGGCTCTTACAGAAAAGAGAATTGAGACAAGGAAAAATACTTGGACTCCTCACTGAAGCAACAAGGATACTCGACAAGGAGCTGGGGCATGATGGGAGTTTGAGAGGAACAGAAAGCCGGTCTGATAACTACTGTGGGGAGAGAGGCGGGAGATGTGGTCACTGCCAGAGCAGGAGACAGAAAGCATGTCATGAGAGGCAGGGTTTCTCCAGCTTATAATGAAAATCCCAAGCCATGATGGGCTATTCTGAAAAACATACACAAGGGCTTTGGGAGTAGTATATTAATAGAGTTTTTGCCTTCAAAACTCTTTGGTATCTTTGGTATCAAGAAACAAACAATAGCCGGGCGGTGGTGGCGCACACCTTTAATCCCAGCACTTGGGAGGCAGAGGCAGATGGACTTCTGAGTTCGAGGACAGCCTGGTCTACAGAGTGACTTCCAGGACAGCCAGGGCTACACAGAGAAACCCTGTCTCGAAAAAACAAACAAACAAAAAAACCAAACAAAAAAAAAGAAACAAACGATAAAAAAGCAAAATGTACATTAAAAATCAGCTATTGGGGTGACAGGAATGGTTCAGCTCAGCAGCTAAGAACAGTTGCTAAGCCAGTATGGAGACTAGTACTCAGATCTCAGCACCAAGGCAGTAACCTGGGTGTGACCGATCCTACTCACACCTGTAACTCCAGCACAGGGCAGGTAGGAACAGAAGGGTGGCTCGGGCTTGCTGGCTGCCAGCCTAGCCAAAAATCTCAAGCTCCAGGTTCAGCAAGAGAGCATGGGTCAAAGGAATGGGTCACAGGTGCAGAGTGACAGAGAGGAACACCCACACGCTTTAGCCTCTGAGCACATGAAGACATGCACACACACACACACACACACACACACACACACACACACAGAGAGAGAGAGAGAGAGAGGGAGGGGGAGAGGGAGAGTGAGAGGGAGAGGGAGAGGGAGAGGGCAACAAAAACCCTCAGTTATTAATAAATAAGAAATATATAAATGAGAGAGAGAGAGAGAGAGAGAGAGAGAGAGAGAGAGAGAGAGAGGGAGGGAGGGGGAGAGAGAGGGAGGGAGGGAGAGGGAGAGAGAGAGAACAACAAAAACCCTCCTAACTTATTAGATAGATGTAATAGACAGGCCTGGCAAGTTGGCTCAAAAGATAAAGGTGCTTGCTGCCAAGCCCCATTACCTGAGTTTGAACCTTAGAACCCACATGGTAGACGGAGAGAACTGATTCCTTAATTGTCCACTGACCTCTACACAAGTGCTGTGGTTTGTGTGTGGAGCATCACACACACACACACACACACAGACACACACAGTGTCATAACCCTTGTATCCTAAAACATGGCCACAGATCATTTTTCTTTAAGTCACCTAGATTATTGTTCAAAATGCAAGTGCCTTCAAGTCCAAGAGATCAGCACTTTGCCAGGCGTAGTGGCATACACCTGTAATCCCAGCAGGTGAATAGCATGGTAGGAGGACCCAGAATCTGAGCCAGCTGGGACGGCACAGTGACCTCTAATCTAGTTCAAGAGAAGGAAGGAAAGGGCATACTGAGCTAACTTCCACAAATGCAAACCACAGAGTGGGAGATAACCTTCAACACTGAGTCGTCTTTATGTTTGGTCTTCCAGCTTACTGAAACTGTCCTGCAGTTCCTTACTACACATACCTTAATCGCTCCCAGGGCACCGATGGCTACTTCAGGTGGCAATATCACTGGCTTGGCATAGGTTCCACCAATCTGAGAAGAATGGGAAAATTTAGCTTCCAGGGGATGCCTGATAGATTACAAGTTGTATTCTATTGGAACATGTGATCAGAAACCACTTATAACTGTGAACAGCATGACTTACTGATCCAATGTTGGAAAGAGTGAATGTCCCTCCTGTAAGGTCTGTGGTACTGAGCTGACCAGAAGAGCCCAGTTTCTGGAGGCGGTTCAGTTCCATGGCGATCTCAAATACAGAGCGTACCTGAACGTTCTTCACATTTGGGACAATTAACCCCAGCTCAGTATCCATTGCTATCCCAATGTTGTGAGAAGCCTAGGAAGTAAAAAATTATCCAGTAGACTTTTTTGAGTATAAAAAAAAAAGATTTATTTATTTATTTATGTGTATGAGTACACTGTAGCTGTCTTCAGACACACCAGAAGAGGCCATCGGATCCTATTACAGATGGTTGTGAGCCACCATGAGGTTGCTGGGAATTGAACTCAGGACCTCTGGAAGAACAGTCAGTGTTTTTAGCTGCTGAGCCATCTCTCCAGTCCCCAGTAGAACTTTTAATATATAAGCTTACCACAAAGAAAAGATAAACTCTGCTGCCTTCTAAAACAAAGATACCAAACTACTTTGCCAAGCTAGTGTAGGGTGTGCTATAATCTGAATATTCAGGAGGCTGAGGAAGAAGAGTGATGGTTTGAAGCCTGCTTGTGCCACATGGCAAGATCTTATCTTAAAAAGTCAAAAGGCCAAACGATAAAAGTCACTATTCTCACTAGAATGGAAGTAACTTGGAAAGAATGGTTTGGGGGATGAGAGAGCAGTGGGTACAGGAGCTGGCTGCCCTCCTGAGTGCACACTCCAGGTGGATCCACGAAGGGAAAGGAGAGAGCACTGACTCCCTGCATTGTCCTGATTTCCACACGTGTTGTGGCACCAGTGTCCTACTCACCTCCTCACAATAAAATAAATGTAAAATAAACAAAGTAACTTAACCAAACTTAAAAGATTGTTTTAGAAGACACATATAGTATTTATAAAAAATGAGGCTAAGGAAATATATGCAAAAGAATGAAGCATCACAGACGGCAGCATCACACAGTTCTGTAACAATCAAAATATTTGCCAGTGGGTCACTGATTAAATAAATGACCATATCATATCTATTGATTTATGATGATAGCCATACTATTTAAATGAAAAAGAGAAGAGCAAATTGAAGAAAATATGTACTACTTTAAATAAATTTGTGGAAGACTATCATTGTGAACAGGAAGTTATCTGAGGCCACAGATTGAAGGCAAATATTTTCTCTAAGTTTAAAGACAAGCTACACTTAATTAGGAAGGATTAAGATGAAAATAAGCAGCCCACTGTATTAGGCACACTGTGGTGGCTTTGATCTGATCCCTCCACTACCTACGTGCCCCTTTCATCTCTGCGCTTCGGTGATGCTGTCTGTGTCAGCACTACTACTGAGCTACCTCCTAGAATCCCCCTAACCCGACCAAGAGCTGAGTGTTGCTAAGGAGACATGAATATAGGAATTAACATGGCAAGAATTTTGTCTTGAAAAAAAAAAATAAATAAATAAATAGAATTTGTCTTGAACTTTCACTCCAAACTGAAGACCTCAGTCAACCTGGCTCCAAATGTATTACTTTAAAAAAATTATTATGAAGTACTCTCTTTTGGGCTGGAGAGATGGCTTAGTGGTTAAGAGCACTTGAGCTCTTCCAGAAGACCCAAATTAACTTCCCAGCATCCACATCAGGAGGCTCACCAGTCTATCACTCTAGGAGAACTGAGGCCTCTGGCCTCCAAGGCACCTGCGCTCATGGGCACATACCACATGCACACATACACACCTACCTCACATACTACATGCACACATACACACCTACCTACACAAACTTTGTAAAAATTGCTCTTTTTCTTAAACGTCCAGAAATTTAATCTTGAGAGGCGATTCTTTTGGGATTTTGAGTATTGTGGGTAACTCTTCACTGCTTCACATTTTTATAGTTCCCCTTATTTGTTTATTTGGTTGTTTGTTTATTATTTTGGTTTTTCAAAGCAATGTTTCTCTGTGTAGCCCTAGCTATCCTGGAACTCTCCCTGTAGACCAGGCTGGCCTCAAACTCACAAAGCTCCACCTGCCTCTGCCTCCCAAGTGCTGGGATTAAAGGCATGTGCTACCACCAGGGTAGTTCTACTACTTTAAATGGGAAATCAACAAGACTTTAAAAGGAAGACTACCTACCTGAACAAAATCATTAAACAGGAAAGCAAAGCCAATAGACCAAACTTGAGTTTAATGGCTTATGCTATACCTTTCTTTCCTGTCTGAAGAAGGGTCATTGTTTGGGTATCCTATCTTCTATTAAATCAAGGATTTTCAAAATGCATGGCCAACCTTGTAGGTGATGTTCTGGCAGTTTTCATCCACGGAGGCATTAAGGATCGGATACTGTAGGAGTCCCAAAGAAGCAGCCTGTCAAAGGGAAAGATAATTAGCCATGAACACTCTTGCCTCACACAGGCATGGAGGACTGGAGGTAATAGAAGGTAGACGAGCAGAGGGTAAGAGAACTCTAATCCGCAGCCATGTGTACCCAGCTTTATCACATCTGAAAACTCTTACCTCCAACAAAGGTGAAGCGAGGCTGCTCTAACCACAGAGAAACAAAAGATACAACGGGCAGGTCATTTGCAAACAGGAAGGGGATTTTCAAAATAACCAAGCAGGCTGTCTCAATTCCAAGTGATTTCCTCACTATCATGTAGATTTAGATTTTTATGAGGAGCAAGCCAATAGTTCAAAAATAGGCTCTGAATTCAAACACCAAAAGGCGGGTAGGGTAGGCCATTTCTCTGTAGAAGGCACACATGGCAGTGATTTCAAAGTGACCATTAGAGGCCAGTGTTCCACGGGTGCCCTTGGGCTGGACAAGGGCAGAGCTGGCCGAGCCCACCTGCTGGCACACATTCCTGCTTGCCCCTTCAGTCTCTCCCCTGCTCTTTAAACTTCCTTTGTCTTCATATCATTCTCCTCACGTGCTGCCTTCCCTAATTGCAGAATGTCTCCCTGATCCTAAATGTCCGTCACATCCTTTGCTTCACATCACAATCTAATAAACAGGGTTAACACATTGCATTTGATTGGTCATACCTTCTGGTAAATTCATAAACCGGGCAGTAGTGGTGCATGCCTTTAATCCCAGAGTTTGGGAGGCAGAGGCAGGCAGATTTCTGAGTTCGAGGCCAGCCTGGTCTACAGAGTGAGTTCTAGGACAGCCAAGACTACAAAGAAAAACCCTGTCTTGAAACACACCCCCCCCCAAAAAAAAATTCAAAGATAAATTTATTGCACACATATATGATATGGTTAAGGAATAAAAACAACTGAATAATAATTTTTAAAAATTAAAACAGCAGGGGCTGGAGAGATGGCTCAGCGGTTAAGAGCACTGACTGCTCTTCCAGAGGTCCTGAGTTCAAATCCCAGCAACCACATGGTGGCTCACAACCATCCGTAATGAGATTGGATGACCTCTTCAGGTGTGTCCGAAGACAGCCAGCGACAGTGTACTCATAAATAAAATAAATAAATAAATCTTTAAAAAAAAAAAAAAAATTAAAACAGCAAAATAAAGATGTTCAAGATTGTTCTTAAAAGAATCCTCTCTCCTGTGTCCTGTCTAGTCCTGTTGAGTTCTTTACTTTTGTTGCATTAAATGTTACTTTATCTGGCTGGGGGTCTTGACAGTGCACCCCCAAATCAAATCTTTTACAAAGAGATGGTTTAGATAAAGATCTTTCACAGGGATTAGTTCAGTTACTACAGGCTGTGATTATGGTGTCTCTTCCCAGCAACAGAGCAGTAACTGAGACAGTCTGTTCTACATAAGCAAGTTCAGGACCGCCAGGAACCACTTAGACTCTGTTTCAAACAAGAACAACAACAACCAAACAAACAAAAATTCACACCTAAAGTTATTCAAAAGTAGTACCGATAGAAATGGTGTTTTGAGTATAATATTTTTGAAAGTGAAAATATAAGATATATATATCCCATATTTCATACTTTGTAGTATTTTTAAAGGTTTTAAAATTTACATTTAAATTTAAATAAAATTGACACAACTTATTTTTGAAAATAACAAGTGATTGTTCATTTGACTAGAACAATGAAGAAACACAGCGGTGAAAGAGATCCAGTTGTCAAAGAGTTGGTCTAGCCTGCCTTCAAAAGGGGCCAGGTCTTTCCCTGGTAGGTGGGACAGGAGGGTCAGGAACACAGGGCGGTGCTCTCTTGCCAGTCTTCCTCTCAGTCCTCCTCTAATCCAGGGTCTTTCTCCAACAGTGCACCCTACACGTTTCCTCTGCTTCCCTTTCTCTGGTTGTCTCTTTCAGGCTATCCATCAGCTTGAGGGAGCAAGGGAGGGGCAAAATTTTGCTCAGTCTTCTGTAAACCACCTCTTTATCAACTATTCTCTGCAGGCTGCCTCTTACCAGACTATCCCAGGGTCTCTAATTCCTATCCAACCCTACACCTCCCTATAACACCCCACAGGTCTCGACCTCCGAAGTGCCTTAGGAAACTCAAGTCCCTGTAGTTAGTATGCTAATGGTCCATTACTAAGTCTATCCTGTTTAACCTTTGTGAAGTACAACTGCTATCCCATCTATCTGCTTAAAGCATTTTCCTTGTGAAGGCTGAAGTAATGGCTCCAGCTTTTCATGACACCTGCGTCTGTGCCCTTTGGTAGTGATCTTTTAAGCTCCCAGCTTAGTTGTGTGACCTACTTTGGTCAGTGGGACGAGAGCAAGCTCAGTGAAGCAGACCTTGAACTGAAGAACCTGAACATTTCTGTCATTGCTCTTCACTGCCCCAGGGCTGAGACAGAGGAGCACGCTGAGGAGAAGGGAGTCGGGAGACAATACAGAAGAGAAGGGACTCTTCCTGCTGGGACTTCCCACAGCGGCCACCCTCTGGCCCACTTGCAAGTTTCTGCAGAAGGGCGAGATTTCTGCCAAGGTCAGCAGACTCAAACCCAGCTTACGTCATGAGAATCCATAAACGACGAATGTTTTACCCCATTAAATTTGGGCATAGTTGGTATGCTACACAGTAATGGAAACCGATTATTTGTGTTCCAAGGAGCTTGTGCTCTCACCACTGTCCTTGCTAATTCAGGTGCTACCTACTGCTGTAAACCCCGGAGCTGCCCTCTCATTCACACAACTTTGAGTGACACCTCTGTAGGTGACTCTCTACCCCCCCCTAACAGAGTCCAGATGCTCCCCTTTCATTTGGAGACATCCACAACCTCCCATGCTTAGAGAGCATCTATTGGTAGGGCAGATGCTAAGGGAGAATGGTTTGTGTCTCAGGGGCTCAATATCTGGAGAAGGGAGCCAGGCTAACAATGGCAGCACACTAAAATGCACTACAGTGGGCAACAACAGCATGTGGTGACCGTGGGAGACACAGGGTTTCTGGAGTCTATATCTGAACTGATTCCATATTTAAGATGTACAGATATTTGAAAGAGGAGGCCAGATGAGATGGTTCAGGCCTGTAACTCCAGCACTTGGAAGGCTGGGGCAGGACTGTGAGTTCCAGGCCAGCCTGGGCTATCTAGTGAAACTCTGTTGCAAAAATAACAAACAAAACAAAATAGGGAGAAGAAGAGGGGAGGGAGGGAGGGAGGGAGGGAGGGAGGGAGGGAG
>NW_021620966.1:9408605-9453601 GCF_004785775.1 Grammomys surdaster | reverse complement strand
GAGAGAGAGAGAGAGAGAGAGAGAGAGAGAGAGAAGAGGGTTGTGGGTGTGGGTGGGGAGACCTGGTGGTATTTCAGGTAAAATTGTATAATCCAGCCACTATGTGTATAGCTCAATGTGATTAGAAGAGGGACTGGTTTTGAGAGACTGGAGAGGTAGCTAGCAGAGACTTGTATGCCACACTAAGGACTTGGGAAACCATCCTAAAGGTGCTGAAGGACTGTTGAAAAGAATCGGGAAATGATACAATTTGAGTGAAAGATGATTTGTTCTGGCTGGCTGTGAAGAAAGGGCAGGAGGAGCCATGCTAAATGAGAGGCCAGAGTTGACTAGAATGTGACTTTCCTATCTGTTAATGTCTGTGAGAAGATTCTCAACCTCTCTGAGGCCTAATTTTCTTCAGAGGAAATAATATCTATATGTCTGGAATCCTCTGAGATTTAAAGGATAACTGTCTGGAGCATGCTTACCCAAGCCTGACACACGGGAGCTGCTTGGCAGTGGTTGTTAATGATAGTCTCACTGCCAGTGAATGGTCCCAGGACCCAGCCTGGAAACATTCTCAGAAGCCTCCTCGTGAATGTGCTGCACAGATGGAAATAAATACCCACCGTGATGTGCAGCCACTTCATGGCTCCTTCCAGCTCAAACCAGAACTTCCCTCTTCCCTTTCAGGCTTTCCTCAGCTATCAGCACGGTTCTCTTCCTAGCTTCAAGTGGGGACGGCTCTGTGCTTAGGAGCATGAGCCGCTCCTACAGAGGACCCAAGCTGGATGACTCACAAGTGCTTGTTAACTCTGGCTCCAGAAGATCTCACTGACATCCTCTTTTAGCCTCTGTGGACACTTATACGAACACACACACACACACACACACACACACACACACACACACACACACTTAAAAATAAACAGCCAGGCCTTGTGCTATATGCCTTTAGTCCCAGCACTTGGGAGGCAGACACAGGTTGATCTCTGAGTTTGAAAGCAGTCTACATCCTACGTTCCAGGCCAGCCAGGGACAAATGTGAAACTCTGCCTCAAAAACAAACAAACAAACAAACAAACAAACAAACAAAATAATTTTGGGGCTGTCGAGACAACTCGAGTTCAATCCCTGGGACTCACAAGGTAGAAGGAGAAAAGAGACTCCTGCAAGTTGTCCTATTGAGTACACTGGAGCACACAAACACACAAATGTACACTCGTGCACACGCATACACACACTAAATAAACAGGTAAATGTAACATAAATATAAAATAAATCTTAAAAAAAGAGGTAAGCAGATAAAAATAGAACACAGATTTCACTTGTGTAAATTCCTATGAAACAAAGAGATGGTGGGTTTGGATCTTTTTTTTTTTCTAAGTCTGATGATAATGGCATATAGTACCTAAATACAAACTGTCTAACCTGCTGCATCTTTAAAAAACGAAGTGGCACGGTCCCTCTGGGGCCTCGCTTGGCATAAGTGAGACTCACCTTTAAGAAGAAGGGCATGAAGGAGAGCTTGATTCCACGAGCCAGAGCAACAGGCTTCAGTTCTTCTCGAAGCTTCACCAGCTCCGTGAGGTCGATCTCATCACAATACCCAAAGTGGGGGATCTTCAGGGCTGCAGACATGGTCTTGACCATTGCTTTTTGGAAGCCTGGAAGAAACTCAATCGTTTTATATAATTCTGATAATATTATTTTTAGATACAAAATAGAAAAACTGTACTATTGCATTATTATAATTTCATGATGAATTTAAAACTTTCTGTTAATGAGAACTGAAAGTCAGGTGTGGTGGTCCGAGCCTTTAATCCCAGCACTAGGGAGGCAGAGACAGGAGGCTCTCTGTGAGTATGAAGCCAGCATGGTCTACATATCAAGTTCTAGGGCTACACAGTGAGACTCAGGTTCAAAAGACAATGGAAAACATCATGGGATGAACATGCATCTCCTGAGGTAATTCTCCAAAATAAATCATCACTGCTTCATATTTCTGCTATTACTATTACCTGTTACAGGCTCCGTTCGGTCTTTGCCAGTGAATACTGGAGGCTTTGATATCGGAGTGGGGAAGGTCCTGTCTTTGGGCTGTGGTGGAGGTGGTGTGATTTCAGATTTTGGTGAGGGAGGCAGTATGGCTCCTGTCTGCTTTTCCAAAAAGTTGAGAATATCTTCTTTAAGTATTCTGCCATCTTTTCCTGAGCCAACAACTTCACTCAGCTTAATCTAAAACAGAACACATTTCAATGTTAAAAATAAACCTTTAAGCCATAAACATTTAAAGATGGAGCAGAAAAGCTGGGCGGTGGTGGCACACGCTTAGTCTCAGCACTCAGGAGGCAAGCAGATCTCTGAGTTCGAGGCCAGCCTGGTCTAAAAGAGTGAGTTCCAGGACAGCCAGGGTTACATAGGGAAACCCTGTTTTGAAAAACCAAAAGAAAAAATAAATAAATATAAAGAAGTGGAATCATTTAAAGGTAAAACGGTTTTCCCAGTAAGTTGGCTTGAGGAACGTTTTCATCATCTAAGAAGGAAGCCTCAAGGCCTCTGTGTGAGCATTGTTACTTTTACACACGCTGTTGTTCGTTTGCCCGTTTAAATCTCCAAGTCTCCAAATCTCCCCATAATTGTTTGTCTCTTTGTTTCTCTTTTAAAAGACAGGTCTCTCTGAATAGTCCTGGCAGGTCTAGAACTTACTGTGTAGATCAGGCTGGCCTTGAACTCACAGAGATCCACCTGCCTCTGCCTCCTGAGGTGTGGGCCACCAATGCTCTGCTCAGTGTTTTCTTAGATAAGGTTTTATTTCTTTGTTCTGTGTGTCTTGCCTGCATGTGTATCTGTGTACCATCTATGTGCCTGGTGCCCAAGGAGGTCAAAAGAGAGTACCACACACCCTAGGACCAGAGTTACAGCCAGCTGTTGGCTGACATGTAGGTCTTGTGAATCAACTCTGGGTCCTCTGGAAGGAAGATCTTTATCATTGAGTCATCTCTGACAGTCCTTCTCATATAATTCTTATTGCTTATTAATGAAACTATTTTGTATAATTAATATATATTGATCTCTAAAAGATATGAATGTGATAGGTTGCTGTACTGGTTGGTTTTGGGTGTCAACTTGACACAGTCTGTAGTTATCACAGAGAAAGGAGCTTCCGTTGAGGAAATGCCTCCATGAGATCCAGCTGTAAGGCATTTCTCAATTAGTGATCAAGGGTGGGAGGCCCCATTGTGGGTGGTGCCATCCCTGGGCTGGTAGTCCTGGGTTCTATAAGAAAGCAAGCTGAGCAAGCCAGGGGAAGCAAGCCAGTAAATAATATCCCTCCATGGCCTCTGCATCAGCTCCTGCTTCCTGACCTGCTTGAGTTCCAGTCCTGACTTCCTTTGGTGATGAACAGCAATGTGGAAGTGTAAGCTGAATAAACCCTTTCCTCCCCTCCTTGCTTCTTGGTCATGATGTTGGTGCAGGACTAGAAACCCTGACTAAGACAGTTGCCTAGCCCAGCTGCCATCAGAGAGGCTTCCTCTGGCAGCTGACAGGAGTGAGCGCAGAGACCCACTGCCAAACACTAGGTGGAAAGAGAGCCCAAACTGGAGACTAGGGAAACCCCACAGAAGATAGAGAGGAAAAAGTATCGGAGCCAGAGGGGTCAAGGACACCAGGACTCCACAGTCCACAGACCCAACAAAGCAGGGCTCACAGGAGCTCATAGACACTGAAGCAGCAATCACAGAGCCCACATGGTCTGCACTAGCCTTCCTCATATGTTATGGTTGTGAGCTTGGTGCTTCTGTGGGCCTCCTAACAGTGGGAACGGGTGTGTCTCTGACTCTTCTTTCCTGCTCCAGGGACGCTTTTCCTCCTACTCCGCTGCCTTTCCAAGCCTTGATGTGAGGGTTTGTGTCTAGGCTTGTGGTTTTAGGTTGATGTCTCTGGGAGGTCTGCACTTTTCTGAAGGGAAATGAGGACAAATGAATCTGGGCTGGAAGATGTGGGGACAACACAGACTGGGAGGGGAAACTGTGGTGGGCATGAATTGAATGAGAGAAGAATAAATTAAAAAACAAACAAAACAAAATTTGAATGTAAAGAAAAGCCACAGAGAAGCCAGGTGTGGTAACCCAGGCTTATAATCTTACCATTTAGGAAGCTGAGGCAGGGGGATTGTGAATTTAAGGCCAGACTGGCCTACAACAGCAAGTGCCAGATGAGCCTGAGATACATAGCCTCTATTTCAAACTTCCCCCTAAAATGGGATAGGGGTGTAAATCAGTTTGTGGACCATCTGCCCTCGAGCACACAGGCAGAACGCATCATAGAGTGCTCCTCTGAACAGTGTTCTCCCCACAAGCAGAACTGTCCTAACATTTGCACAGTTCAATTACACATGTGCACAATACAGACTTTTGGGTTGTCCCCCCAGGGTAACAACTACTCTTCTCAGAAATACTCTGCATCACTGAGCCGAGTGGGAAGAACTCAGCTGTGTAAACAGAACTCCAATCTCCCAGGTCTGCTGTTTACTTTGGGTTTGGACAAGTTAAACGCCTCCCTGTCCTTTCTCACCAGCAACAGTGGGGATCCAAACACGATCAAGGGCTGTTGTAAGAATCTGAGCCATCATGGCGGGGCCTAGCACACACGTACTTGAGATAGTGAATGGGAAGGCTGGTGACTGGCACCAGTGGGTCTGAGCGACAGTCTCTGGTAAACTCTGGCCTCACTGCACGGCCGGCTGTGGAACTGCACTGGCAACTTTCCCACTGTAGGTTTCACAGTAGCTCCTTATCTGTGAGGCTAATGGAGGCATCTAAGTTCTTGTCAGTGTCAGGGAGCCATGCTGCCTGGGCTGTTATCCACCATGCAGTCACAGAATAGGCTACAGTTTGGCTCTGGAATGTTCCCCAAGGTCTGTGTTCAAGTCTTGTGCTCGGCAGAGTATGGTGGGGATTGATTGCCTATAATTCCAGTACTCTGAAGACTGAGGTAGAAAAATAGATTATGAGGATAGCCTGGGCTATACAGTGATTTTTGAGGCCAGCTTGGACCACATAATGAAATCCTATCTTTTTTTTTTAAAGCATACATACATAAACAGGTATTTGGTAGAGTTAGGACAATGGAGACTTTGAGTTGGAGTCTATGGGGAGAGTTTCCAGTTTCTATTAGTGTGTCATCAAAAGGGACTGTGGGTGACCTTTTCATTCCCAGTTCTGAGGAGAGTAAGCTTCTTCCCCTGTGCACTCCTACCATGATGTGCTGCTCCACCACACACCTAGAACCCAGGGGCTGACTGGTCATGACTGAAAACTGGGAAGCTAGGAGCCAAATTAAACATTTCTTCTTCAGAAGGTGGTTTATTTGGGGGACTTTGTTGGAGTTATGGAAAGTTGAGTAACTTACAGATGGACAAAGACAGCACAAGTCTCCCGTCTAAGCACAGTGTGGTTTGGTTGAGTTTTGTTACCGCTTCCATTTCTGTCCCATTCTTAGTCTCCCCTTTGCTATCCTCTCCTTCCCTTTACAGACTTTTGCTTTAAGAAATCAATCACAGGGGCTGGAGAGATGACTCAGCGGTTAAGAGCACTGACTGCTCTTCCAGAGGTCCTGAGTTCAATTCCCAGCAACCACATGGTGGCTCACAACCATCTGTAATGAGATCTGGTGCTCTCTTCTGTCCTGCAGGGATACATGCAGACAGAACACTATATACATAATAAATGAATTTAAAAAAAAAAAAAGAAAGAAATCAATCACAGGTGTCCAAATTCTTAAACTGTGCCTCTAGCTGACCCACACTAAAACACTGGTGTGTATATGTGTGCCTGTTTGATGTGTTCCTGTGTGTGTGTTCAAGTGAGTATGGGTACACGTTCACACCCGAGCCTGTGCATCTGGAAGTCAGAGGCTAACCTCTGATGTCATTTCTCAAGAGCTTATTTTTTGAGGCAGGGTCTCTCACTGCATCTGAAGTTTGCCAAGTGAGACCAGACTGGCTAGCCAGTGAGCCCTGGGGCTCCTTCAAGCTCTCAGTCCTGAATGTTGGAATTATACATGCTCACCACCACGCCAG
Source organism: Grammomys surdaster (assembly GCF_004785775.1). Classification (NCBI taxonomy): domain Eukaryota; kingdom Metazoa; phylum Chordata; class Mammalia; order Rodentia; family Muridae; genus Grammomys; species Grammomys surdaster. The sequence goes on along the minus strand of NW_021620966.1, from coordinate 9,447,534 downwards.
GCTTCTTGTGTGAGGGCTGGGTGGGGGGGGCGCTCAGCTTTGTCCAGTAAGCATTTCACCTTGTAAGCCACCTTATCTCCTCAGCCCTAAGACATTGGTATTTAGAAATCTTTTCTTTTTCTTTCTTTCTTTCTTTCTTTCTTTCTTTCTTTCTTTCTTCCTTCCTTCCTTCCTTCCTTCCTTCCTTCCTTTCTTTTTTTTTTCATTTTTCGAGACAGGGTTTTTCTGTGTAGCCCTGGCTGTCCTGGAACTCACTCTGTAGACCAGGCTGGCCTCAAACTCAGAAATCTGCCTGCCTCTGCCTCCCAAGTGCTGGGATTAAAGGTGCGTGCCACTACTGCCTGGCTTTTTTTAAAAATATTTATGTATGTATATGTATGTGTATGTATGTATGTATGTATGTATGTATGTATGTATGTATTGAATGTATGTGAGTACACTGTTGCTGACACCAGTAGAGGGCATCAGATCCCATAACAGATGGTTGTGAGCCACCATGTGGTTGCTGGGAGTTGAACTCAGGACCTCTAGAGGAGCAGTCAGTGCTCATAACTGCTCTTGACCACTGAGCCATCTCTCCAGCCCTGGAACCACTTTCACTAACTTCAGCTTAAACCATTTCACGGAGAACTTTTTTTTTTTTCATTGATACAAATGTATACCTTCTATGTAGTCTCAAACTTCAATTTTAATTAGACTTACATTGTTTTCCATTGCCAGCCGACGAACTGCAGGCGTTGCCAGTGTTTTCTGGCCTTTTATCTCTTGGTGAGTGTGCTCATCATGGAACACAGCAGGAGTTTCAACAACATCTTCTTCTGAATCTGGAAGCAAGGTTAGACAACTTCAGTCAGAAACATCTCTTCAAAAGCTTAGTGGTGGGGCTGGCCAGAGGGCTGCATCAGCAAAGAGCAAAGCACTTGCTATGCAAGCCCAAGGACCTGAGTTTGGCTCCTCAGCCCCCAGGAAATGTCAGGGGTTGCAGTGTGTGTCAGTGACTCCAGCACCAGGGGGAGGAAGATGGGGGAAACAAATCTACCTGGAGCTCAATGTCCAGTAAACAGGACGGAACTTATGAGCTCCGGGTTCAGTAAGACACAGTCCCTCAAATAAGGTGGGAAGTGACTGAGGAAGACATTGAATATCAACCTCCACGTGCATGCTCACATACACACATGAACAAGATCATACCACACACACACATACTCTTCACAGTTATTGGTCTATGACTGACTCTGGATTGCAACACTGAGGCGTGCTGTGGAAGTTTTAAGGGCTGGGGCCGAGTGAGTTGTCCTTAGGTGGTCACAGGTGTGCTCTCCTACAATCCTGGAGCTCTCCCTCCACTCTTAGGCCTCAGAGGTGATGCCTGCTCCTATACAAAATCCTGCTGTGATGTGTCATGACTGGCTATCTGCACAGAGGCCAAGCCCAGGAGGATTCCAGATCTGAGACATTGAACCTGCTATCCTACTATGTTAGATTTAACTTTTCTAGACTCCAATTTGTGCTCTTACTGACCAATGTTCTGGACCTCAATCATTAGTCCCTGAGAGAGCTTCTTGCTTCACTGAACACCAAAGTTTCCAGAAGGCAGACATCAGACAAATGAAGTCTTACTGTACAGGTTTTTGGTGTGGTATCGGATTGAAAGATAATCAGGTATCACAGAAAATCTTTTCAGTTTTCCTAATTTTCTGTTCTAAATCCTCAGCCCAGATTCCATATCTTAGAATTATCCTATTTGAGACAGTTTCTCTGTAGCCAAGGATAGCTTTAAAAGGCTTCAAATTCCCAATCCTCCTGACTCCACCACTCAAGGTCTTGAATTATAAGTGTACCACCATGCCGGGCAGGGACTATTTTATACTGGGATTCAGCAACAAAAGGAAAGCAGTAATGAATGCAGCCAGACATGCTCACCCTTTAAAGCTTCTGTCTCAATGTCTATCAGTGGTTTCCCCACATAAGCGATATCATCTAGATTGTAATAGAGCCTCTTAATGACACCATCGTAACGGCTGGTGATGGTGACGGAGGCCTTATCACTTTGAACTTCACAGATGCTGTCAAACTGAGACACTGTATCCCCTTCTTTTACATACCTAGAAGGGAGAGATAGACACTTTTACATGAATAGTCGTGATTACAAGTCATCCTTGCATGTTCACGTCAATGCCACTCAAAGTCACATCACAAGCCATCTAGCTCAGTACTGACACCCAGATGTTGCACTAAGAAATATTTTAGAAGAGATGAAAAGGCTTTCAGAGTTTCAGACAAACCCCTAACAAATGATAAAATTAAAAACTAAACCCTTTATCTAAAGGTTTAATTATACATTCAGGTATACACGCTCTTTTTAAAAGTGATTTGTTTATTCTTATTTTATATGCATTGGTGTTTTGCCTGTTTGTATGGCTGTATGAGGATGTCAGATCCCTTGGAACGGGAGTTACAGAAAGTTGTGAGCTACCATGTGGGTGCTGGGAATTGAACCCAGGTCCTCTGGAAGAGTAGCCAGTGCTCTTAACTGCCAAATCATCTCTCCATTCCTGTTAAATAAGTTCTTACGTTATATTTGAGTGATATTTCCTCTTGTTGTATAACACTAGGTAAGGAGCATCCCTAATTAGAAAATACAAAATCTCAATTTTTTTTTCCTGTCCCAACAACGATGCTCAAAATCTTGGATTCCAGATGCTCAAATGCTGAGGCCTAAGCAAGAATTCTATAACCTATAATACAAAATCTGAAGCAGTTTTGGTCCTAAACACCCAGATAAATTATATTCAACCTGTATTAGCGTCAGATCAGACTTAAAGAGTGACTTTAGAAGTAAATAAAGATGATAAGGATGATGGCGATGTCGTTAGTAGGCATCCTTTGTGGTCCAGCTGCAGTCTTCAACAAAGATAATGCTCCAAAGCTGAAGGAAGATTGGGAAAATGATGTCTAGTAAAATAGAAAATAGCAACAAAGCAGCTGAAATAGATACATGACAAAAGACTCCAAATTCTGCAGTTAAAGACTGAGTAAGATAAAAAAGTACCAGAAGGGCTGAACAGCAGATTCTCTTTGGTAGACGAAAGAACCAGTGAATCTGAGGATCAGACAACTGAGACCTCTGAAACAATGTCATAGAGCACACTAACACACATGCTGGAGTCTCAGGAGGAAAGGAAGGTCACAGGGTCAAAATGACAGTTCAAGAAGCTGAGCATAGTCACACAGACCTGTGAGCCCAGCACACAGATGGCCGAGTCAGGAGGATCATGAATTTGAGGTCAGCCCAGGACACATAGTGAAACCTTGTCTGAAAAAAAGAAAGAAAGGAAAGAAAGAAAGGAAGGATGGGAGGAATATTTTAAGAAATAATGACCTAAATGTTAAACCTGAAACTGCCAGAAGAAAACACAGGTGACAGCTACAGGAAATAGGTGTAGGAAAGCCAACAACTGACATAAGACTTCTGCACCCCTCAAGAAACAGTCAGCTCAGTAAAGAGGAAGCCCACAGAGCAGGAGAGAGTCTTTGTCAGCTATACATCTGACGGGAGATTAAGATCCCAAACATGCCGGGCAGTGGTGGTGCACGCCTTTAGTCCTAGCACTTGGGAGGCAGAGGCAGAGGCAGGCGGATTTCTGAGTTCGAGGCCAGCCTGGTCTACAGAGTGAGTTCCAGGTCAGCCAGGGCTACACAGAGAAACCCTGACTTGCAAAACCAAAAAAAAAGGGGAAGTCTGAAAAGACCACAAGGAATGATACTGTTAACTACCTACCTGCACAAACACAAAATTAAACACTGTAATATACATAAATCTGTATATAAATAGTTTAAATGAAATTTTCACATTTGGGCTGACAATGCTCCTTCCAAGATCCAACACCAGGCCCTTAGAAGGCCTCTTTTGAGATGCTGCTCAGAACTGTCCCAGAGACTCCCCCGAATCACAGACTATTGCTATTGCCCTTGGTTGCCCTCTAGGGGTGGGATTTAAGTCCCTATTGTGGAAACAACACCATACACAGGCCCAGAGGCCCCTGAGCTGGAACTGACCTGAACTGACCCTCCCGGAAGACTAGCTTTCATGGTACCAGAATGTGTCATGCAAGCTTCCTAAGGAGAGAGGCAACCAACAGTCCTAGGCAGCTATGACACCTGTGAGTCACAACAAAGACCAGCACAAATAATGAAATTAAATCTTTAGGAAAAATTAATGTCTTTCCAGAACTAAAACAGATAAAAACTAGTGACTGACACATTCACCCTTCAAGAAATACTAAGAATCCTTCAGGCTGAAATAAAAAACACTGAACACTAGCTCAGATCCACGTGAAGAAATAAAGAACAATAATAAGTAATGATAGATAAGTTAAAAGGAGAATTCAAACAGCATACTTGGAATATCTAGTTGACATGAAATGAGATAGTGATGGAAAAAAATAGTTAAGCACATGAAACATCAACAAAATGGCGGACAAAAATCTTACCTTATCGCTAATTACATAAGATACATATGGTTTAAACACTACAGTTTAAAACTTCAAAAAAAAAAAAAAAGCAAACTTAACCGATCCAACTATATGGATATAATGCTCTCTCTTTTTCCAGGGTCCCACGGTATAGCTGAGGCTGGCCTCAAACTCAGAGTCATCCTCCTGCCTTAGCCTCCCAAGTGCTGGGATTACAAGTATAGGACACACTATTTTTTAGCATTTTCTAAGTATAGCATAATACATATATTTTTCTTGAGTCATTTTTAAATACTAAGTTAGTGAACAAACACAAGAAAGCTCTTAATAATTCCTAAAGAACTCACAAGAAACAAGTGACACATTTGTCATTTAGGAAAGTTATAGCCAGGCATGGTGTGCAGACACAGAGGCAGGAGGATCACAAGTTCAAGGCCAGCCATGGCTATGTATTGAGATGCCGCCCCCCCCCCATCTCAAAAATAAAAGATAGAAAAACAAACTATTAAATTTGGAGTGAGGAGGACAGATTCTCTCTGTGTAGTGCAGGCTTACCTCAAACTGGAGATCCTCTAGCCTCACCCTCAAAGTAGCTTGGAAAACCAAGCCTGGCCTTAAGATTCTCATTAGGAAAAAACCAATCTCCTCTTCTAAGAGCCTTAACCCCTTTACTATGCATGAGGATGTAAAACATTTAATAAGATAGGAAGTAAGAAGTGTTAAAAATTTCCTAGTCTAGAAAGATTAGAGTTGGTCTTGAAGTAAAGCATCAACAAGTCAAATGTACACAGTTCTTGGGAGTGTGCGACACTTTCAAGACATTGCAATCATGTGATCGGTCACAGTCAGTTGGTAACAGCCATGACTGTTACCTGACTCTACATAAGGGTGCAGAGGGAGCGGCAGCATCTTCTGTAAGCTCTGGGTACCAGGGATGTGGTGCACACACATACATGCAGGCAAAATATTCAAACACAGTAAGTAAAATAAATAAGTCTAAAAGTTAGTTGAGAGACAGTGGCTCCTCAGAGAAGAGAGGAGCCACAGATGAGGCAGCTAACTGGTTTCCTGGCTCACCCCACAGTTATACAGTGCCAGGAAGGCTGTAAGGAAGGAAGGCTGCTTACTAACATCCTCTGCTTACAATGCAGAAAATGGTAAGTAGAGGAAATGACATTCACCAGCCTCAGTCTGGGTCTTTAAGGAGTATTTAAGTCCCCAGCAGTGGCATATAATGAGTAACCCAGCACTGAGGTCACAGGAGGCTGAGGCAGAAGGATGGCGAGTTTGAGGCTAGCTTGGGCTATAGTGCAAAATCCTATCCTGAAGGGGAAAAAAAAATAAAGAACTACGGTGAAAGAGAAATCTATTGGCTGGGCAGTGGTGGCGCATGCCTTTAATCCCAGCACCTAGGAGGCAGAGGCAGGCGGATTTCTGAATTTGAGGCCAGCCTGGTCTACAGAGTGAGTTCCAGGACAGCCAGGGATACACAGAAACCCTGTCTTGAAAAACCAAAAAAAAAAAAAAGAAGAGAGAGAGAGAGAAATCTATTGGTCATCATAACTGCTATTTCTAAACACCTTTAAAACTCGGTGCAGTGCCAAGAGGCATCTTTCCCCAGAAGATGCAAGACACAAAAGGATGGAGAGAGTTTCTGCCTTTTGTATCAAGAATGTATGTCTGTGTGTACATATGCATGCACATATGAATGTACATATACAAGCAGGCATCTATGTATCTATCTGTATTATATAATTTTTTTAAGCTTTTGTTTTAATTGTGGGGGGCATATAAGTCTGAGAGCACTTGGGTGGTTTCCTGTTGAGGCCAGAGGCAGAAGATCTCCCCAGAGGTGAAGAAGTTACAGGCAGTTGTGAGCTGCCAAATGTAGTTGCTGGGAACTGAACTCAGGACCTTTGGAAGAGCAGCCCATGCTGTCATCCACTGAGTCATTTCTCCGGTCCTAAACCTCTAAGTTTTCAGGAGAATCTTTTGATTTGTGTCTCTCGGGTAAATGTATCTTATAAACTTTCAGGCGAGGCTTACCTTGCCAGTACCACGGCAGGTGCCATGGATCAAGCCAGGTTGATGGGTAGAGTTAGACAACAGGGTCACTTTACAGCCTTAGGAAGGAAAGTAGGAGCTCACGAATTAGATTCTTCCAAGTGGGCTGAGCGTAACTCAGAGGCAGTGGTGCATCTAGTTTGCGGGCTCAGGGCGCTGGATCTGATTGTTGTGCTGCCCTGGTTTTCTATCAATTTACTATCTCTTAGAAATCAATCTCTTTCTTTTTAGCTGAAGTAAAGAATAAACAGTTAAAGGTGGTCTTTCTAGATTTGTTTTTTTTGTTTTGTTTTTTGTTTTTGTTTTTGTTTGTTTTTTTGTTTTTTGTTTTTTTGGTAAGAGAAACAAGGACTAGAAGAGACAACTCTGCTATTAAGGGCACAGGGTTCAATTCCCACCAACCATATGGTTGCTCACAACCATCTGTAACTCCAGTTCCAGGGGATTCTATACCCCATTTTGACCTCTGGGGGATCAGGCACGAACATGGTGTACAGACATACATGCAGGCAAAACACACATTCATAAAGTAATAATCATTAATAAATCACATCAAAGAAAGTTATTTGTGGAATGACTTCTGCTACCGGCATATTAGCAAAGAAGTCTCTCAATCTGAGCCTTACTTTTTGTACATTCGTTTAATTTTCCATTGACTTACAAACACGTTGAGACTAACTTACCATTCTTTAATAGTTACTTCTCGAATCCCTTCTCCGATGTCGGAGAGTTTGAACTGAACAACCTGTCCCTGGAGCACTTCAAAAACAAATGGGAAAAGATCTCATTAAATATGTATTATCAATAGATGCTTTTATTTCTAAAATTAGAATATGTTCTCAAGCAGAGGCAGGAACTGTTCCATCTTACAGACAACCAAACCCAAAACAACCAATCAAAAAAAAAAAAACAAATACCCTAGCATTTTATAACTTTAAAAAGCATAAACACTAAGGGTTTACAAAAATGACTCCCAGGCACAGACCCACTGGCACAGAACTTATGTTTTCCAACTTCCCAAGTAATGTTCTTTGATAGGGTTATAGATGTCTCTCCTAAGAAGTTCCTGACAGTTTGAAACAGTATCAATGTACAAAAATGGTCTACTTATTGCTGTTTGTTCTTTTGAGACAGGGCCTCACTATGTAGCCCTGGCTGCCCTGGAACTCCAATATGTAGGCCAGGGTGGTCTCAAACTCAGAGATCTGCTCCCTCTGCCTCCTAGATGCTGGGATTACAGGCATGTACTACTACCATGCCTAAACACTTCTAATATGTCCAAATCATGGTCTGCCAAACTATCCCTAAGGTTTTTCTTTCCTCTCTCCATTAAGCAGAATAAGAGAAACTTTAAAGGATCGTGAGTGACCAAGACAGCAGGTACTTTAACATATATCCCACTTTGATTAATCTGACCAGTAGAAAGATCTCTTATTTGTGTACTGATGTGTTCCTAGGGCAGTGCCCAGCACAAACACTTTCTCAATAAATGTTCACAACGAATGAGTCCCAGGACAGCCAGAGTTACACAGTAAATTCCTATCTTAAATAAACAAACAGGAGCCCATAAAACCTGCAGTTGATAGACACAAAGACCTAAAGTTCATGAGAAGTGTTTAAAGGACAAAGCAGGAAGTCACTGTCCCTCCTGCAGGGTCCCTACTTTCTCTGGGAAGTAGCAAGTGATCAGATTAGAAAATGGAAGTCTTTGCTTGAACAGAGTGAGCGGAGAGGAAGAAGGGTTGCCTCCATGTGTGTGAGGTCCTGGGCTTTATCTTTAGCACCGCACCACAGACACACACACACACACACACACACAAACACACACCACATACATACATATACACCACACATCACACACACCACACACACGCATCACACATACCATACACACAAACACAACCAAACACACATGTAAAAGTATCTTTTGTTCGTGAAGTAATTGTTGTTTCCAAGGCTTACTGCCTTCATCAGCTAACCTAGGCCTAGTCTTGGAAGCTTTCAGCTTCCGTACAATCGTATCTAGGCCTAGAATATTTTTAGCCTCTGAACCTTACTGCTGAATAAGCTCATTCTTTTTTGTTCTTTCTGATCTGTGACTGGCTGGTTCACTCACCTGTTCTGACTCAAACTCCTCTCCAACCTCATTGATTGAACCTGGCGTCCCTCTCAGCTTTTCCTGAATGGCTCTGCTTGGCCTCATACTAACTTCGCCAATCTGTTCTAATCTTCTGGCTCCTTCTCATTCTCTGACTCGTTCTGTCTTTACTTGTGTCTAGCTTGTTCTTTCTGTATCCTGTCTCTGTAAAACTGTCCCAGTAAAACTGCCTCCTTTTCCCCTTTTTTCTTCCTCTCTCTTTTCTGTGGTGCTCTCTTGAGCAGCCTATTTTTCCTCTCTCTTCTCATGAGAGTTGGGCATATCCTATTCTGTCAAATCTGTCCCTGATTCATTACTTTGTTGGCCACGCAATTAGACATCACTTTCAAACGTGGGTGCTTCCTCCAACAAACCTTACTTCCATTGTTTGGGATTAAAGGTGTGTGCTTAGGGCTGAGCCACACACAACTAGAAACAGTTTTTTCACAGTAAACAACACAATCTCGGATGCAATCAAATATCCTTCAACACATACACACATGCACACAAACACACACGTTCCATCCATACAATTACCAAAATAAATTACTACACATATTGTATATGTGGTGCTAGGGATAAAACACATGTATAGTATAAAATTTGTGTGCATATATAAATAGGTACAAATCTCTTTAGAAACCATGGTGAATGTAAAGTTTACATTGTCTGCGACCATTGAGGGTGGCATGTAAAAGCACAGAAAGTTGAGCAGGATCTGCCTAGAATTTTCTGCTTCTCACTGTCAGCACACACTAAGGCCCTGGACTAGCCAAATTTGTAAGTAAATAATGAAGTTGAGGGTCTTTGTCAGGGTTCTGAAAGACTAGCAGAAAAAAGCTCTTATGCCTTTGCCTTTGCCAAATCTAATACTTGAGGCCTTGAGTTATTTACAGAGGCTGGGTAGCTGGGAGAAAGGTAAGCAGATTAAAGCCAGGGAACTCTCTACTCTGGCAGAACTCTACTCAGTCAGGGTGATTACCACTCTAATGGCAGACTGTTTCACCTCTCCAACAGAATGATTGTGCACACAGATATACACAGGATTCTACTAAGTCAAAATTTACCTTAACTTAGGAGGTCACATCAGTGCTAATGAGTGTACCTAGAAAATCAGAGAATAAACAACAGATGACCAGGTATAACCCAGCCTCGACTGTAAAAAGACACAGCATTATGGGAAACTGTGGATCGGAGAGGGACGGGAACTAGGAAATGGGAAGAGGTGGGAGGAGCCATGCCAGAAATACAGGGTCAACTGTTTGACTTTGGTTAAGTCTTCAGTGACTAAGAAAAAGAATCGGTAAAGATATGCACACTCACCGGCCGCTGTTCTCAGGGAGCGATGTGGCTGACTGTACTTGAGCAATGGATAACCCACAGAACACACACATTTTGGCTTCAAAACATGTCTGTTATTACATATTTGAAAATAGCGAACATAGCTCTACCAAAGAGAAAAGAAAACAAGAAGAACTTATAAATCTTCAGAGGTGGGGGGTGAAGCTTATTGATAGAGTCTGTGTCTCACATGCAGAAAGCTGAGGGTTTGCTGGCCTCCCCCACCAAATAAAAGTATACACTACTTTAATGGCTATTTCAGTATATACTGAAATTCGTTTTGTTCTGTTTTAGGCTGATGCTCATGTCCATAATGAATTACCTAGGCAAATCCAGAATACAGCAGGAAGGAATACAGGAACAATCAAAGCTGATAAAACTAATTTTTTTGTTTGTTTGTTTGTTTTTTCGAGACAGGGTTTCTCTGTGTAGCCCTGGCTGTCCTGGAACTCACTCTGTAGACCAAGCTGGCCTTGAACTCAGAAATCCGCCTGCCTCTGCCTCCTGAGTGCTGGGATTAAAGGCGTGCGCCACCACTGCCCAGCAACTAATTATTTTCTAAATTATGTCTGTTCCAGTAACCCAAAGAACTCAAACTCTACCATAGAAAAACCATAGGCTTAAGTCATGTTATTCCCACAGAGTCACATAAGTTCGCTTGTCTAAAACCACTGTCCTAAATCCCTTCCACGTCAGTGGGTAGACATGCTTAGGTTGTTCCACTTTTTGAAATGATGTTGTGAAGGAAACCTGGGGCTGCAGATGTAGCTCAGTGCAAAGCAGCCAGCTAGCATGCATGGTCCCCTGAGCTCATCCCCAGGACTGCAGAAACAACCACCACCAACGAAAAACTCCATCCACAGTGATTAGGAGCATTTAAGACAATGAAAAATATATATTAAGTCCCAGAGTTTTGTTTTTCCATGTTTATTTTTTCCTCTCAGTACTGGGGAGGGGGGGAGTGCTGAACTCTTGGTTTCTTGGCATGCCCAAATGGTTTTCTTTCTTTTTAAGAGATATTAATTTTTTATATTATGTGTATGAGTGTTTGCCTACATGTATGTATGTGTACTGTGTGTGTGCCTGTTATCCGGAGAAGCCAAAAGAGGGTGTTGCATCCTCTGGAGTTACAGATGGTTGTGAGCTGTGATGTGGGTGCTGGGAACTGAAACCCAGCACTCTGGAAAAACAGCTAGTGCTCTTAATCACAGAACTGCTTTTTAGCCCTCTCACTGATTTCATTATATTAATTTATAGATGACTCTGTTAACTATTTTTAAAATGCCTTAGTATGAGTCAAAACATGTTAGGCCCAAATATACTCACTTTATATACCAAAATCCAAGTGTCTTTATAATTTACTCTTAAAGTTATCCTTTCAATGTTATTAATATCCAATAACTATACCTTTTAAACATAAACAACAATGATTTCTAGCCTCTTTGTTTTTGAGAATACTGGTAAGTACTTAAAACTTTATTTATATATTAGTTACTTTTTCCTAGAGAACATCACAGTAGTTGTGTACATTAGTTATTAGGGGTATGGCAACAGGTCTCTCTATGCTGCCCAGGTTAGTCTTGAACACTGTTGCTTAAGTGGACTTCCTGTCTCAGTCTCTCAAACAACTGGGACTACAGGCTCATGCCAACACACTTAATTTTAAAAGTCATATTTAATATGTATTTATAAATAAGGATTTTGTTCTCTTTTTCTAAAAGCAACTAATATAAAATTAAAAGTCTGACTACAGAATATACTTAAGTTCTTAATTCAAAAAAATATTTATTTTATTTTATGTGTATTAGTGTTTTGCCTGCATGCATGTGTGTGTGTGTCCCACATGTATGCCTGGTACCTGTAGAGGACAGAAGAAGGAGTTGGATCCCCTGGAACTGGAATTAAGGATGATTGTGAGCTACTGTGTGGGTGTTAGGAACTAAACTCAGGTCCTCTTCAAGAGTTCTTAACTGTTGAGCCATCTCTCCACTCCTATATTAAAATTCTTGAGTGGCAGTTATTTCTGAAGGCAAAGAAAAACTGAGGGTTCCTTTCTTAAATTATGTATCTTGTCTTTACCTTAAAGAACTCATCCTAAAGCATCTCTTACCTCCCTTAAGTATGTGTGTGCACATACATGTTTGCATGTTCTCATATTTATGTGCGCGTGGAGGCCCGTGGCTGACACTATCTTCTTCTTCTCCTTCTCCTTCTCCCTTTTTTTTTTTTTTTTTGGTTTTTCGAGACAGGGTTTCTGTGTAGTCCTGGCTGTCCTGGAACTCACTCTGTAGACCAGGCTGGCCTCAAACTCAGAAATCCGCCTGCCTTTGCCTCCCAAGTGCTGGGATTAAAGGTGTGTGCCACCACCACCTGGCATGACACTATCTTCTCAATGGTAGTTCATCATATATACTTTAGCAGAGACCCTCACTGAACTCAGCTCACCATTTCAGCTAGTGTGGCTAGCCATCTTGTTCTGGATATTTCCTGTTTCTGCCTCCCACATGTGCTTGCAGGCAGCCTCCCATGTCCACCTGGTAACTCACTTTTATAATACCTATATTTACATTTTTTTATTTTACTATTGTGTCTATATGTCTGTGTGTACATATCTATGGTGAGTGTGTAATGTGAGTGCATATATGTGGAGGGCAGAGAATAACTCTTGGGAGTCAGTTCTCTCCTGTTGTTTCTGCCTAGCTGCATACCGCAGGCTAGCTCCTCAGCAAGCTTCTGGGCCATTTTCCTGTCTCTAGCTCTCATTTGGCCATAGGCTTGCTGGGATTACAAATGTGCATGATCAGATCCAGCTTCTAACATGGGTTCCAATGATGGAACTCAGGTCCTCAGACCAGTGCAGCAAGTGCCTTTTCCCATGAGCCATCTCACCTGGCTCTAACGCCTATATTTAATTCATATTAATGCCTTTCTCCGCTGAGCCATCTCACCAGGCTCTACTGCCTATATTTAATTCGTATTACGAGTAACGTTTAGGAGCCACAAACCTTACATCATTTAAGTTGACAACTTAAAGCTGATTGGAGATTGACAGGACTCTCTTCTCCACACACCATGTTTTGTTTGCCCTTCCTTTCTTCTTCAACATTCTCAACCCTGACTCTTGGTCAACAAAAAAGAAGTAAGCACCTCTGCTTCTTCAGATATGAAATGTAGAGATGCTTAATGAAAATTATGATTTAAATAATATATTTCACACTTTAAAACTTTAGAAGAAAATTAACCTACAGAAGGTTCTCCCTTCAATAACACAACTCTTACTCAGGAGTTACTAATAGATTGGGGGTCACAAACTACCCGATTAAAAATGTGCCAACTGCTTGTGTGCCGTGTACAAGGTGCCTGAAGCTCTCATATACAGTCCTTGTCTCCAGCTCACATTACCCCCTGGAAGATAGATATACATGATTACCCTCACATGAGAAGTTGACAGAGGAGGAGAAGTTATTTGTTCCAAGTCACACTGTGATTAAGTGGCAAAATTAAGCTCTGAAGCCAAGTAAACTTGACTTCAAAACCCAGGTTCTTCCGGACACATCACATGGCCAGGAGAAAGAATCCTTTCTTTCCAAGCTATAATCTAGGAGAAACAATTCTTTCTTTCTCCTAAGCATGGTCATGTGTGCTCTTATTATTTATAATAAGAAATTATAGGCCAAAAAGAGTAGTTGTGGGGAAGGCATTTAAGTAGTGATGAGGAGGAGGGTTAGCGTGACCTTGGAGATTTAAATTGGGCCTTGTACACCGAGCATGAATAACAAGGAGCAGATGGACACTTCTAAGACACAGGGAATGATGTAAACACAAAAACTGCAACAGGAATTTGATCAGCAAGGCTGCAGGAGCAGTGAGTAGCCTGATTTGGTGTAATTGGATTTTTAAAGGACAGCAGGATACTCACGGTGGTGGGTGGTATCTGTCGGGGTAAGGAGGGGGAAGATATGCATGGGGGAGAGATATGCATGGGGAGAAAGATATGCATTGGAGGGGGAAGATATGCATTGGGGGAAGATATGCATTGGAGGGGGAGATATACATTGGAGGGTGGGGTCACATAGAGACAGGATGAGGAAACAGTCTGCTATTAGCTCATAGGATAGGTTACTATAGGGAAAGAAAGAGAGGCCAAGGCAGGATTGTAGTTGACACAGAAACATGGGTTCCTGAAAGACCTAGTCAACAGGGACTGAGAAAGGGCAGCTGAGTGACAATGGGTATTGCATAAGTAAAAGCACCTGGATTACTTTGACAAGAAAGAGGAGAGATTTAAAAAAAAATTAGCAGCTGGGTGGTGGTGGTGCACGCCTTTAATCCCAGCACTTGGGAGGCAGAGGCAGGTGGATTTCTGAGTTCGAAGCCAGCCTTGTCTACAGAGTGAGTTCCAGGACAGCCAGGGCTACACAGAGAAACCCTGTCTCGAAAAAAAAAACCCCAACCCCCCCCCCCCAAAAAAAAATTAGCAAAAGTGAAGAGATTAAAAGACAACAGAGAACAGGAAAAAAAAAATTTAAACCAGAGACAGCATGTCTCCCGCCCTCGTAATATCATACTAGTTAAAAGCGAAAGGTAGGTGGTGGTGACTTCTTTTAATCCTGGGAAGGCGGAGGCAGGCAGATTTCTTTGAGTTCAAGGTCAACCTAGTCTACAAAAGGAGTTCCAAGACAACCAGGGTTATTTATATCAAGGAACTATCTCAAAAACAAAAACTGAACAACAAACAAAAAAAAAAGAAAAGAAAACTTCTTTTTCTGAGTCATTCCACAGACATTTACAGGCACTCACAGTGTATGGGGTGCTGCGGTTACATACAGAAGAAAACACATGTGATTCCTGCCCACATGTAACGTTCAGCAGAGTGAAAGATAAATGGAAGCACACAGATCATGAACACAGCCACAGTGGGGTGTGCTCAGAGAACCTGGCTGGAGAGAGTTAGCTGAGTGGGAGTAACCCAGGAGAGGAGCAGGGCTGCAGATGAGGCAAGAGACACTGAGGCAGAGGAAATGCATGCGCAAAGGTCTGCAATCAAGACATCACAGTGTGGACTCCGGTAATTGTTCTCTGTGCAGCAAGTGGGGGCACTGTCAGAGCTGGGGCTGGAGTGAGGGGTGTAGGGGTTTGTGTGTGGGTGTGTGTGGTGTGTGTGGGTGTGTGTGTATGTGTGTGTTACTTTAATCTTTTTTAAATTGATGTCTATAATCAGTGCCCAGCTAAGTGGCTAAAATAATAATACAAAAAGCAGAATTATTTTCAAGATAAAGGTGTGGTACTGGAGATCATCCAGTTAAGTGAAATCAACTATATTCTCAAAGGCAGACGCAGAATACTGTCTCATATGTCAAACTGAAGAATGGATGCATGGAAGAGGAACAAGTAAGGCTGTGGAAAGGGAAATCAAAAGTGGGTGATAAGAGAGAATACCGTGTAGAATAAACAGGTTTTCAAAAATGAATGATACTTGAGAGGTTCGAGAAGCCAGATGATAAATCTCCTCAGTCATGTGGCTTGGGGACATTTTTAAAAAGATCACTCTTAAACAAGAACATAGCATGGTCTAATGTGTGCCTCATTTTATAAGATCATTATGGCAGGCCTATGGGAAACGAATTACAAAAGAGGCAGATCAGAGGCAAGAGGCCCAGTTAGGAAAGACTGACATCTGTAATTAAGAGTGAGGCAGTAAATAGTAGCTAGATTTCTTCAGAGTTGGAAGCTGGAGTCAAGAGAAACAGGTTTGAGGGGTCTATTCTGGAGCCCAGAGTCTGTGTCCCTGAGGCATTATGGAACACTGTGAGATGGCTAAAGGCTAGCTTTTCCAACTCCCCTGTGCTAGTGGCAGCTATGTAACAATGTTCTAGCTGGTTATGTCAGCCTGGTAGTATCCCTTCCTCAGTCCTGCCTTAAATATCCAGTGAGTTGGTGCAGCTCCCTTATGGCCCTATGGGAAAGGTCAACTGAACTGATGAAATGCCAGCCCTGATAAGGACAGTCACGCATGTCACCTGTAGACTATATGCATAGATGGTGTCCTGTTCATTCACTGGATTTGTGTTACCTGCAATTGAAAAATTGTGCAACAGATCTCTTGGACAGCAGAATATATGACCTATTTGGAAGACTAGAGAATGCCAAGGAAACATTAGAACAGCTGGTGACTATATGCAAAGGAGTGGGAGAGATAATGCAGGAAGCTGGAAAAGCACAGAGGGCCAACGCCAGGGCTTTTTTTTTTTTTTTTAGTAGTCACATATCACTTAATGACAGGCCTGTGTGAAATCCATTCACTATAAGATGATTTAGTCTATGTGCTTACCTTATGCTTACACAAACCAAATGGCTTAACTTATTGCCCACCTAAGCTATGTGCTAGCTCTTATACAATAAACCTGCCCAGCATGTCACTGTACTACTGTACTAAACACTGTGGACAACTGTCACACCATTGTGTCACATCATTGTGCCACACCATTGTGTCTGTGTATCCACACACATCAAAAGATGGAAAAGGTCATAGGAAGTTTTCAGGTCTGTCGAGAGCTTATGGGAGCACTGTTGACAGAAGTCTTTGTGTGGTATTTAGAAGCCGAAAAGAAAAAGAGGACAGTGGATTGAAGCAGCCAAAGACATCAGAAGAGGAATATTGGTAAGGTAGTGTCTCAGAAGCCAAGAGGGAGAGCTCTCAGAAGAATTGCCCATAATACCTAGTAAGGTGCTGCTGTCAGGAGTACTCTTCTGCTGCCTAGCTCCCACTTCTGCACAGTCTCCTTACTCACTACCCCCCCAGGAATTCCTCTCTTGAGCCCCACTGCTCCAAAGGTGTCCACCCCCAAGTGTTACAGTAGCTCTGAGCACTTGTTCCATAACAGCACTTCTCTCTAAAGCCATGGCTTTCTGTCTTTCCTTGCCTCCCTCTCCCCTGTTCTCCTTTACTAGGTTAAAAACTCAGGAGGAAAGAGATGGTGGCTGTCTGTGTTATAGTAATATGCCCAGTGCCCAATACACACAGCAGGCTGGGAAAAGGTTTTGAGAGATCAGGAGGCCACCACTAAAGGAATATCTAGGGAAATGGGTAAAGTTAGTATCTTAAGATCTTATGTGATTAGGAAGAAACAGGATACTTAATGGGATACATCCACGGTTGTTGCTAAAAGTCTATGATCGTGGAGGAACTGGAAATGGGGGTGGTAAATCGATGATAAAAAGTTGGAAGGACATGTAGTGTGGACCAAGGAGAGAAGTGCAGCCCGAGTGGATCCCAAGCTAGAGGCTTTTCTCTTCTTTTCCTCCACACTGAAAATCGCCTGAGGTCAGGTTAATAGTGCCAGCATACGGCAGGGAACAAATCTGTGTCTGCAGTGCCCATCACAATGCCTGATATCTCGAAAGTACTCAAGCAAAGTTAAGCAGGTGAAAGGCCGGGATGTGGGTGCCGCTGAGAGGAAAGCTAGTTGCCCAAAGCTAATCGCCAGAGAATCGCGCCCGGGGACGGGAAAGGAGTGTTTCCAGCCTCACTGGAGCGCCACCTTCTCTGTCCTTCTGATTTGCATGCATCCTTCCATCACTTGCTCACATGACTCGAGGCACTCGGAGAAGAAAGCAAACACACCACTTTCGGATAACATCTACCAAATCACTCCTTCCTAATCTTAGACCCATCCAATCCTGGTTACCAGTCTGACAGCGTTCCGGCTCCAGGTCCTCAGTACACGCGCTGCAGCCATCTTACTCCGGAAATAGCCAGCAGCGCACAGCTGGGAGAGACGCCTCCTCCAGGCGACCAATCTCAAAACGCGAGACGCACCTCCCTGAGCGGCCAATAGGAGAGAAGGAACGAGCCTCCCACTGGGCAGACACACACACACACACACACACACACACACACACACTGGGAGATGTAAAAGGAATGAAGAAGGGAGAAGGTAAAACAAGGAGGAGGGCAGCTTACAAATCCGGGTTCCCACTGGGCAGACACACACACACACACACACACACACACACACACACACACTGGGAGATGTAAAAGGAATGAAGAAGGGAGAAGGTAAAACAAGGAGGAGGGCAGCTTACAAATCCGGGTTTTGAGGTGTTAAATACAGGCGCACCAACAATCAATCTTTTTAGTTCAGATAATGGAGAGAAATCATATTTAAGAGCCGCAGAGACATAGGTTCAGACTCCACCACTCAAATCAGGTAGCTCATAACGACTTACAACTCTAGTTCCAAGGGATCCGACGCCCTCTTCTGGCCATCTTGGAACACCTGCATGCATTACACAGAGTTGCACCCACACATACATAAATACGTTTTTTTTCTTTTAAAGGAATATGTTAAGGGTACACAAGAAGGGGCAGTAATTGAAGACCTGAGGGATCAGTAGCAAATTGTCCTTTCTGGTGTCTGCTGTTACTATAGAAAGGGGAAAAAAACCCAGAATATTTCTATATTTCGTAGCAAGGCTCTGAAGCACAACTCATGAATCATACAGGAACACTTTTCCATGATAGGAATGTCTCCTCCCGTGTAGTGTCCTTGAGATTGTCGAAATTGACTTCTCACATCTAAAATAAACATGTTACCACTTTGTCTTTGAGTCTTAGAGAATGTCAGATGCAGCAGCCCCGTTTAAGATATGTGTCATAAACTTATAACCTTTAATTACTTTGCCCCTTGAAGAAAGGTCAGATTGAGCTCAAGTGGAACTGGTAAAGGAAACATCAGAAACCCAGCACTGTGAGGGTGCACGTAGTTAGGGCAGGCAGAGATATCTCATTGGGAATTGAAGGCCTGTCACCCTGAACTTTGTGAGACCCATTCTTAAAAAACAGAACAGAACAAAACAAAGCAAAGCAAGAGGCAGAGAATGAGAGAGAGGGAACTAGAACTTTCTTTAATAGGTACTATATAAATGTATACACTGTGTATATGTCCAGTAAATTCAATTGTTCCTCCCTCTTAGAGAGAATAAAAATCTTCGATAATGTCTAAGGCATTAGAGAGAATGAAACAAAACAGAAAGATGCAGGGGGTGATAGAAATCCTCAGCACTAGAAAGTCGGTGGTTGTGAAACATGAAGCTCAGGTCTTTCACAAGCTGTTTAACTTTACACAGATGCACTATTTTGCCCATCTGTGTAACACACATTCATCTACTGTAGGCAGTAAATATAAATCATTGCCTTTATCAGAAAAGTCTGTAATAGCCAGATGTGGTGACAAAAGGCTTTGATTCCAGAGGAAGGTGGGTCTTTGTGAATTTGAAGCCAGCCAGGTCAACAAAGTGAATTCCAGTATAGGCAGGGCTGTTAGAGAAACTCTGGCTCAACATCACCCCCAAAATTGCAATAATCAAAAGAACTTGATTTTTAAAAACTTTTCCCATTAAACTGTTTATAGGTACATTGAATAGACTTGATAATCTTCTATATTCCTGCTTTTATAATGAGAGATGGGAGTTGTTCCTAACAAGTGGATAATCAGCTCTTGACAGATACTATGTAACTTTCTTCCTTTCAGGTTTCTCTTAATTCTATCTTATTTTCAGGAAACATCTAGTTTATCATCCTACCTCAGTAGATCCTGTTTCCATATCTGATTGTGTTCTTATCTTTGTTTGAAGCCTTGTTTTGAAACCTAGTTACTAGATCTGAATGGGGTATCACTACTAGTGCCAAGTGATGCAATTCTTGACTAGCCAACGGTGTTTTGGTTAGTAAGACTAAGAGGGAGGAAAGGAACCAGAGAAAAAAAGGGAGGGACCCAAGGAGGAAGGCAGGGAGAGAGACAGACAGAGACAGATACTGTAAAATGAACCTAGAGCTTTGTGCAAGCCAAGCAAGCCCTCTACCATGACCACTGAGCCTCATTCCCAGCTTTCTGCTTCTCTATCTACTGTTTTATTTTGAGACAGAATCTCAATAAGCTGTCTGGGTGGCCTTGAAGTTATGATTATGCTTCTATTCCTCCAGCCTGCTTAGTATCTGGGATTACAGGACTGAACCACCAAATGGAATTTTAAGACAGATAATGTTCATCTTCAATTTTAACTTAGATGATGTTAGATTGCTTTGGAATGTGATTGTACAAAATAACTTGTCTAGCAGCAGAGAGTGGGAATATTCTTTGTTTCTCATTTGACAGCCTTAAAAGTATTTACCTATTCAGTAGTATTATGGTGTTAAAGTTTCTTAATTATTAATTAATTATTGGTTCTTTCTGCCCTGCCCCCCTACAGTCTCATGTGTAGTTCTGGCCTGAAACTGGTATGTACTCCAAGGTCCTGGAGACCTATCTGCCTTTGTTGATTAAAGGAATGTGCCACCCACATCAACCTTGGGTATTGATTTTTCAAATGCTTCCTTCATGCTTTTTTGTTGTTGTTTGTTTGTTTGTTTTTCGAGACAGTGTTTCTCTGTATAGCCCTGGCTGTCCTGGAACTCACTCTGTAGACCTGGCTGGCCTCAAACTCAGAAATCCACCTGTCTCTGCCTCTCAAGTGCTGGGATTAAAGGTGTGTGTGCCACCACTGCCTGGCTTCCTTCATGCTTTTAACTGTTTCCTCTCTGTTGTGTGTATTCATTTTCATTGTTTTCTTATTGATTCTTCTTTTTGGGGACAGGGTTTCACATAGCATACTTATCTTTGAATACATACCATTATGGCCAAAAAAAACAAAACAAAACCAACCAAACAAACAAACAAACAGACCTGTTGAGCTTGCTGGGCAGACTCTACCAACCGAGCTACACACCAGCCTTCTTGTTGACTTTTCTTGTTGAGTTGAGTAGGAGCTTTCTAAACTATGCAGCAACTTCTACAAAAATTAGATTCTCTGCTATCCTTTGGTTTGACAATTTCCAGTTCTCATACTCACAATGACTTGAAAGTTCTAACTTCAGTGATCTTGTGTGGTTTTCGCTGTTATTTTTTTTTTTAATGACATAGGTATTATTTCTGCTTTGGGACGGTGGTAAATAATATTGCTTTTGAAACTTTAGATAAAAACTTTTGTGAAGACACATTTTCTTCTTTCCTTCTTCCAACCTTAGAAGAATTCCTGGGAAAATCCCAGTTCTGAGTGTCTCTGTAGCCTATACTCACTCCTGCAATGCCGGTTACAATATTACTGACAGCTTTTTACGCTAGTTTCTACAGCATACTTCTATTGTGTCCACTTCCTTCTACCACTGGACTAACAGCAGGAGTTCAGCATTAGGAAGCATAAGCTGAGGCTGAGACTGTAGCTGTTTGGTACAATGTTGATTTAACATGCATCAAACATAACATCAGTCTCCAGCATTGTGATTAGTAAAAACAAAAATGATAAGCTTTCTTCAGAGGGTGCTACGTTTGTGCAATAGGAATCTAATACGTATGATAATCAAGGTACCACAGGGAAGGTGGCTGCTCTTCCACAGGACCCAGGTCGGATTCTCAATACCTACTTGATGGCTCACAATCCTCTGTAATTCCAGTCACAGGGAATTTGACACCCTCTTCAGCCTCTGTGGCCTGTGCATAAATGTATGTGTAGACAATATGCCCAGATACATAAAAATGATTTTAAAAATGATTTTATAAATATATTCCAATGTCTCATTATGTCCTGCCTATAAAATTATATCACTGGTATCTCCTTCTTTAGGCTCTCAGGCCTCTAATTCATTTTCTGTATACTTACTATCAGAGGCTTGTGCCTCTCCCTTTGGTTAGTAGATCACAAGAAATAAAGTTTCTCTGAGTCTCATGCTAGAAGAGGGAAAAGCAGGGGGTTCCTGAGCCAGCCAGAGGGCAAGTGTGTCTTCCAGGAAGAGATTTTACAGTTCTGAAAACTGCTGGTCCACTTTGCAGAAGAGATTGAGTCAATGACAGGTCAGTTTCGGCCTGGACCACACACACCTAGGTTAGAACCCCTTACTTTGCATCACTATTGCCCTCTACTTAAACCCAAGCTTTCCATCAGGACCCTGAAGATAGACTTCGTGTATTTCTTTTTCTTTCCAATGGGACCACAGTTAACAGATCTCTTTTTTCTGTATTAATACTTATTTCTTGGATTGGCTACTGAGAGGTGTTGGTTGAACTGACTTTTTAAAGGGCTGCCAGAGGCCAGGCTCTGACAGTTAACATTTCAAATAACCACACAACAGTTAGCTACCATTCCAACTCTAATCTATGAGCACTTCCCTGAGTAGTATCTTGGGGCTCGTTCCAGATTGGTTTAAGCAATCTATGTGCTTCTAAAATATTGTGTTAGTACAGAATCGAGATTAGGCAATTCAATCACACAATTCACACTCATTTCTCAGTCTTTGAGGTACCCGAGGATGCTGGAGAAAGCAGAGCTGCACATGATTGGGAAGATAAAATATCAGCCTGAGAGATAACTAAAGAATGTACCTGTTGGGGGGAAAGAGCTTCTGGAGCCTGAAGGTTTTGCCGTGTCACCCCCTTGTGGCTAACCCAATTCCCTGCTAGTTTGGGTAGAATACAGATAACTTCCGCGCAGGCTCTTTGAGCGCTGGGTGGGGCGCATGCGTACAGCTGCGGGCCCTGTCCACTGAGGAATTCGTTCCCACAGCAACAGTTTCCCGGGAGGCTCTAGTTCTTTCTTCTTCCGGCGAGCTCGGCCCGGAAGCGCAGTGTCAGGCCTGCGGGCTTCCCGGCGTCTAGTCTGTCTCCTTTTGCCGCAGGGACGTGGTCGCTGCGGGCCGGGCTCAGGGGCGCCCGCAATGGAGGGGCAGCGGGTGGAGGTGGACGGCGGGATCATGGAAGGAGTGAGTGTGGGGCAGCGTGGGGCCGGGGCGAGCTGTGGCGGCGGGGTCTCCCTTCAACCTCTCTGATTTCTTCACACCGGTGCTCTGCAGGGCGGCCAGATCCTCAGGGTTTCCACCGCCCTGAGCTGCCTCCTGGGCCTCCCCTTGCGCGTGCAGAAGATCCGCGCAGGCCGCAGCACGCCCGGCCTCAGGTACCGCGGGCAGGCGGGGAGTTTGGGTAGAGGGAGGCCTGAGATCGGAGCCCGGGTTGTGGGGCGGAGGAAGCCTGGGGCAGCGTTCAGAGTGCAGCCTTTTTTATCCGTAGGGCAAGCTGCACGTTGTCCTTGGGATTCATTGAAACAGGGTAATTTGTTCTTGCCTCTTGCCACTGGTAGGTTTGTTGTTGATGTTGTTATTGTTGCAAGTTATCATCTAGTCCAGGGTAATCCAGAACTCCTTAGCTAGGGAGAATAACCTTGAATTTTTGATGCTCCTGTCTCCACCTCTCAGATGCTGGAATTACAGCTGTGTGCCACCATGCCCAGTTTATGTGGTTTTGGAGATGGAACCTAAGGACTCCTCCATACTGTGCACACCCTCTACCCACTGAACTACATAAGAATAGCAGTCAAGTTGTATTACTGCACACCCTACTAGCCTCCCTTTAAGTTAATTGTACCTTACAATTGTAAAGGGCCTATTTGAACGATCACATTTTGTGTTGATTGAGGCCTCAACATGGGAATTTAGGGGATGAGTCCTATATAATTCAGGGTACACAGGTGTCACAGGTTGGTTATTGAGTGAAATTCAAGCAAGACTGGTGGCTTTTAGGTAATTTTAGACTACCTTATTTATTTAGTTACTTATTTTTATTTTATGAACATTGGTGTTTTGCCTACATGTATGTCTGTATGAGGGTGTCTGATCCCCTGGAACAGGAATCACAGATAGTTGTGAGCTGCTGTGTGGGTGCTGGGAACTGAACCCTAGTCCTCTGAAGAGCAGTCAGTGTTCTTACCTACTGAGCCACTTCTCCAGCCTCTGGTTCCCACCCCCCTGTTTTTTTGGCACATGTGTAACTTGTAGCAAACAGTTCACCACTGTAGCCTAAATAACCGGGTCTTGAAAGCTTTAAGAAGTTGCCTCTAGGCTGTGTACAAGTCCAAGCGCATTAAAAAACCCCAGATGAAGTTCTGCCGTTGAAGATATCACACTTGCTTTCTGGCCATTGCTTTTGTAACTGTGTCATAGAGTGGGGTATAGGTAGTCTGATCCCACAGATTTTGATGTAGTATTATGACCTGAAGGCCTCAGCATTTATCTGGACTGGAAATGGTTCGTGATTTGTGTGGCGGGCACCTGGAGGGAGCAGAAATCGGCTCAACAGAGATAACCTTTACACCGGAGAAGATCAGAGGTGGAGTCCACACAGCAGATACCAAGACAGCAGGGTATGTCTCACTTAGTCCTCCATTCAGACCTGATTCAGATGTAGGTTCATTGGCTTCCTGGGAATGCTCTTGGGATCTCTTGAGATTCAGTTTTCTCCCTTTTAAAGTGTAAATCATAATCCTACCTGTTTAGTTGTAGCTGTAATTATTTCCAGGTTGTCTTTTGTTTTGTTTTTAAGACAAGGTCTCTATAAATACACACTGATGTTGAACTTATCCTCCTCCTGTTCCAGCCCCCTCCCCCCCCAGGTGCCGAGATTACAGGCATATGTGTCAGTATACCTGGTTTTCCCTCATTGTCTTAATAAATACCTATGTAACTCTAGAAAGTGTTAGAGGCTTGCCTTGTATGTCCAAGGTCCTGGGGTTTAATCTCCAGCTGTTCAGGAGTGGGAAAATGCTTAGTCTAAAAATTTCAGATGTCCTGATTACCCCTTTTCCCCTAGGGAAATGGAGCTGGAGCCTAGTTCAGTGGTATAGTGCATGATTAGTGTAAAGTTGACGGGTCCAATTCCCACTACCAGAAGACAAACAAAACAAGAGTAGTAAACTCCAGCAAAACACACCCAGCCTCCTGGGAAATGGATAGCCTAACAAACTTCTCAGAACCCCTCATACCATCCCACAATGACAGAAGGTGGAGAGGAATCAGGATTTGATTGCTTTTGTGAGCTGTTTGCCTGATTGCTTCCTTATTTTGCCCCTGATACTGGAGTGCTATCCCACTGCCTCAAGAACTGGTCAAGTATGTTGCCATCCCCAGCCCCTGATTGCTTTTTAAAGTAACCTTTTCTTTTTTTAGATTAATTTTTTTATTGGATATTTTATTTACTTTTCAGATGTAATCCCCATTTCCTCCCACCCAGAAACCCCCTATCCCATCCCCCCTCTTCCTGTTTCTATAAGGATGTGACCCCACCCTCCTACCTACTCCCACCTCCCCACCCTCGAATTCCCCCACACTGGAGCATCCAGCCTTCCCAGGACCAAGGACTTCCTCTCCCACCTATGCCCCACAAGGCCATCCTCCCCAACATATACAGCTGGAGCCATGGGTCCCTCGTTATGTACTCCCAGGCTGGTAGTTTGGACCCTGGGAGATCTGGTTTGTTGGTATTATTGCTCTCCCCATGGGGCCACAAACCCCTTCAGCTCCTTCAGTCTTCTCTCTAACTTCTCCATTGGGAACCCCATGATCAGTTCAATGGTTAAAGTAACCTTTTTTCTTTTTTAACAGTAAGTAACCTTTTTTTCTTTTTTAACTGTAATTTTCTGTTATAAAGCATTTGACAGAGTAAGACATTTTATTGTAAACCTTTTGTCAGTTCAGAAATAACTTTAAATGAATTATGGTTATTTTAGGAAGATGTTTAATAACACATGTCTGACCTGTGGTATAAGTAGACTTCTCTGCAGAGCCACCTATGATTGGGCTTAAAATGAGATCTATCAAGAGAGAATGTTCCTAAGGCAAGGAAAAGAATTTGAGGTATCATTAGCACCTTTTATTTTATACAAAAGAGGGGAAGAAAAAGTCATAGTTATCTTTCTAAAAATTAACTAAAACAGTCACAGAATTTGAAGCTATAAGAGAAAGTGTTTATTCTAAACCTTCTATGTTGTAAATTAGGAAGTCAAACCCCATTGGCGTTAAGTGATTTATCCACGGTCTTGGCATTAGGGTAAGAGCTGACATTAGAAATTAAGTCTTTTGTCTCCTAATCCCCCCTTCCCCAAACAGGGTTTTACTGTGTAACCCTGGAACTCGCTCTGTAGACCAGGTTGGCCTTGAACCCACAGACATTCCCCTTCTTTCTCCCGAGTGCTGGGATTAAAGGTGTGTAGCACTGTCACCTGGCTGTGCCTCCTAATTTTAAAGAAATCCATTTATTTATTTGTATTTGTGTGTATATGTACACATGTATGAACATGCATGCTTTGGAATGTGTGTATCAGTTGGGACAACCCTTAAGAATCAGTTTTGTCCTTCTAGCATCTTGGTCACAGGAATTGAACTCAGGTTATTGGGCCTGTGGCACATGGGACTGAGTGAGTGGTTTCTCCAGCCTTGCCTCCTAATATATTAGCAAGAAGAGACTTAAGTTTGAAGTTGATAGTCCAGTTCCGCATAAGAGATTAAGGTAGTAGAGTCCAAGCAGGAAAGCCATTTTAGTATTTATCACACTTGGTCCGTTTTATCCTCAGCTGTGATTGCAGTACTGGGAGTTCTGTCCTGTGTCTGGTTTTGTGGTACCTTATTCTTCTGAAAGTTAGATTTTCATTACTGTGTTCAGAATCTAATTTTACCGAGGAGAACATGCACTCTCTAAATGTTGTATTAGGAGACCATGACAATGGTCAGGAGTTACAAACTGTGGCTTTTAAGTAAGCTAAGCATCTCTTTTTTTGTTTGTTCCTAGACTCCACTTCTTAGGAGAATATATTACATCTTCTGTATTTTCTTTCCTATGCTACATGCCAATGGATATTTAGAGAATTGATGAAATTGCTCATCAGAAATAGAGATTTTGAAAATGATCTTTCAAGTAAAAGAGTAATAGAATTATTAATATCATGGACAAGACTTTGTAGTTTAGTACACTTGCAACTGTTCTATAGTGTTAAGGAATTTCTTTTGATTGTAGGTGCTATTTCTAGTTCCCTTTAAAACTGCGATCTAATGGAACTCGCTCTGTAGACCAGGCTGGCCTTGAACCCACAGAGGTCCCCCTGCCTCTGCCTCCCTGCCACTACCACCTGCTATGTCTCCTAATTTAAAAACAAAATTATTTATTGTATTTATGTGAGTGTGCATGTGCATGCATGTGCATGCTCCTGTGTGCACATGCACACACACACACACACACACGCATGCACGCATGTATGAACATACTTTGGAGTGTGTGAAGGTCAGGAGACAACCTTTGTGAATAACTTTATTTAATGTTTCATTTTGAAGAAGGGCAAATCATAAAATTTGACCAAATACTGTGACTAAGTTTTGTGATTCTTCACGTTGACTATAAGAAGGAAACTCCTTTTAAACATTGTGTTTCTAGTTACATGAATTCTGTGATGGGAGGTACAGTGCTGTGACTTGATATTTGAATAGTGTCATGTGCATGGTGACCTTAACAGCCTATGGCATGAGTGGGTGGATATTTCTAGTCTTGGCTGTTCTGAATGCATTTTCATAAGCTGCTGCTTTCAAGACTACTTTGAGAAAAAGTTTGAAGGTTTTATTCTTTTTTGTTTGTTTTATTTTGATTTGATTTTCAAGACAGGGTTTCTCTGTGTAGCCTTGACTGTCCTGTAACCCACACTATTGGCCTCAAACTCAGTTCCACCTGCCTCCTAGGTGCTGGAATGAAAGGCATGCACCACCACTGCCCAGCCACGTTTTTTATTTTTAATTTAATGTAATTTTTTGTTGATGTTGAGTACTCAACCAAGGCCTTACAAATGAGAGGCTGAAACATTTACCATTGACTTATTACCTCAGCCCAGTTTGCTTTTGTCTTTCTATTTTGAAATACTTCTGCAAGAGTCAGGATTTTACCCTTTAGACTCTGAAGTGTTTTCTCACTTTTCTGTTGTCTGAGCTTCAAGTCACACTGGCGTTCAGTAATAAATACAGCTGTTCTGAGACTCAAATGACAGTCCAGTGAAGCTGTTCTGCCTTTTCCTTAGGAGTGTGTGCCTCTTGATGCAGGTTTCAATGCCCTGTGTCCTGTTTGCGGCTTCCCCATCGGAGCTCTATCTGAAAGGCGGCACTAATGCGGAGATGGCCCCACAGATTGACTACACCATGATGGTAAGAGCGCTGTGGTCTCTGTTTAAGTGTCTGCAGCATCTGCACAGACTTCCTGTTCACATGGTTCCTAGTTTTTTTGTAGGAGAGGGAACTGATTAGGTTTACTTTAGGGTTTGCATTATAAATTCAGAGAGTGTTCAGCTGATTTTTTTAAGGACATAAAAGTCTAGTTATGTAAATTATCATTTATCACATAAATCACCTGTTTTTATTTTAGTATTGGCTTGTCTATAGGGAAAAAAACTGGTAGAGGTTGAGTATCTCTAGTCTGAAATACTAAATGTGCTAGAATTTGAGCCAGTGAGATGGCTCATTGAGTCAGAGCACTTGCTGTACTCGCCTGATGACCCGAGTGCAGCATCCAGAAGACAAAAAAAGCCAGAGCTAACTCTTGAAAATGTCCTCTTGACCATCACACAGACGTAGGGGCACACATACCTGCCCACACACACTCAAACAATACAATTCTTAAAAATACTATAAAATTCAAAAC
This sequence comes from Grammomys surdaster, assembly GCF_004785775.1. Lineage (NCBI taxonomy): Eukaryota > Metazoa > Chordata > Mammalia > Rodentia > Muridae > Grammomys > Grammomys surdaster. The sequence continues at coordinate 9,418,984 of NW_021620966.1, read as the reverse complement.
TACTTGAGTACCAACATGATGCTACAAGTAGGACCTGTCCCATCTGAATCCATGTGCTGTGCTGTGAGGTGTAACTGTAAAGTGGCGTGCAGGTTTTGTGTATAACAAAGTCAATTTCATGTTTGCATCCCGAGTGTTTGTGCAGATACTACAGACTCTGAGCAAGTCAGACGCACTTGTGGCTCTGAGCAGGTTCAGGGAAGGATATTCAATCTGTATTAGTGGTTTTTTCTTCTCCAGGTTTATTGTGGCATAGTTCTTTACAACTAAATTTACTCCTCTAAATGTAGTTTTAAGAATTTTTGTACAAATATATATCTGTGAACCAACTTCCACAACTAAGATGTGGAGTAGTTTTATTAAAAAAAGAAAATTACAAACCTTTGTAGCTAGTTCCCTGCAACCAGTGTTCTATTGTCTCTTAATTCTGCCCTTTCACAATGTCATAGAAAATGCAAGTGCTGTACATATTTTAGAATTTGGTGATGCTTTCCTCTTTTGAGACAGGGTCTTATGTATCCCAGGCTGGCCTTAAAATTTGATATGGACAGAGGATGACCTTGGACTTGTGATCCCCCTGCTTCCACCTCCAGAGTGCTAGAGTTAAAAGTGTGCACCACCATGGCCAGTGTGTGCAGTGTGAGCACAAGACATGGCAGGCAAGCAAGCTCTGGGGTCCGGTGTTTGTTTGTTTGTTTGTTTTGTTTTGTTTTCCAGTTACATTTTGAGCCCATCTCTCCAGTAAAAGCTGAGTGGTTTTACTCTGTGGTGAGCATGAGTTTGAAGCCACTCGTGATGCCTCCATCATTTGTCAGTTTTGAACAAATTCACTAGAGACAACCGAAATGTTTTCAGCCCTGTTCTTTTCTTACCCCATGAGAGCTCCTTTTCTTCTGCATCTTACCCAGCACTAGATATAGATAGCCTCTGTGCTTTAACACCCCACCCCCCCAAATTGAGTTTTGAAATATTTGGGGGCTGGGGGGACCAAGGCTTTACACATGTTAGGCAACTGCTCTGCCCTGGGCGACATTACCACTCCTATGTTTGAAAAGAAAGCAGAACCATAGACATTTAGTGCCGTCTGTCCTCCAACACACATGGTGGTAGCCTGGGGAACTGAGTGTCTCCATAGGTCTCACGTGTTTTCAAGGCTTTAGGCTTAAGCACCTTCTTCTTCTGAAATCCTGCCATTTTGATGTGTGCTGTCATCTTTAGTCAGTGTGCGGAGACGTGTAATGAAGCCACTTTAGCCAGGTGAAGGTGGCATACCTTTTCAATCCCAGCACTCGGGAGGCAGAGGCAGGTGGATCTCTGAGTTTAAGGCCAGCCTGGTCTACAGAGCAAGTTCCAAGACAGCCAGGGATACACAGAGAAATCCTGTCTCAAAGGAAAACCAAGAAATAAAGAAAAAGATTTCTTAGTTTGGATTTCTGTTGCTTTGAGGAAAACACCAGTGACCAAAAAGCAATTTGGGGAGGAAAGGGTTTATTCAGCTTACACTCCCACACTGCTGTTCATCACCAAAGGAAGTCAGGGCAGGAACTCAAGCAGGGCAGGATCCTGGAGGCAGGAGCTGATGCAGAAGCTATGGAGGGTGCTGCTTACTGGCTTGCTTCCTTTTCATGGCTAGACAGCCCGATGTCTTACAAAACCCAGGTCCACCAGTGCAGGGATGGTACCAGCCAGGATAGGCTGGACCCGCCCTCCTCAATTAATCACTAATTGAGAAAGTCTTACAGCTGGATCTCACGGAGGCATTTCCTCTCCGATGATACTAGCTTGTGTCAAGTTGACATGCAACTAGCCAGTACAGTACTTTACATAGACTAAATATAAGATACAGTGAAGTACAGTGAAGGGTGAATGTTAAAAATAATTGAGCATAGCCTTGTTTAAATTATAATTGTCATTGTATGACATACACAGGCATGAGGCCTTAGAGCGGTGGGTCTCAGCCCGTTTAGGGGGTCGAATATCAGATGTCCTGCATATCAGATACTTACATCACTATTCATAACAGTAGCAGAATTATAGTTATGAAGTAGCAACTAAATAATTTTATGGTTGGGGGTCACCACAACATGAGGGACTGTATGAAAGGGTCACAGCATTAGTAAGGCTGAGAACCACTGCCTTAGAGGCTAGTTCAGTAAATTCTGCTCCAGTGCCATGTCATTTAACTATTGCTTGGGAGGAACTTAGGATGTTATGAAAAAATGTTTCTAACATGAAATGAGAAAAAAGCTATGGTAAAGCACTGTATATCTAGTAAAATTTCAACAGTATTGAGAAATTGAGAATGCAGGACGATAGGCTGTTCACCAGCAGCCTCCTAAATCTTCTAGTGCACACTGTGTTGATCGGGTCAGGGAGGGCTGCCTTATGTCATTCCTTGGGTCAGGTGTGTGGAGCTGCTGTTTCTTATTACATAGACTTGCACAGTCCTGTTTGAATGTTAGACATGTAGCTATGTAACAGACTTTTTGTTTGAACGATAGAGTTGGGTCAGTCTTTGTTCTGGGTGTCTGCAGCACCTGCTGATTGATTAGCTCACTGCCTAGTGGTTTGCATTTAGTAATTGAACTTGGTGAATCTGTGCATACTGCTGGCTAAAGGAACAACTGACTTTTTCAGGTTTTCAAGCCAATTGCTGAGAAGTTTGGTTTCACATTTAATTGTGACATTAAAATGAGGTAAGTTACTCAAGTCTTCAGCACCCACTCCTCCCTTCTGACGGCAGTGCTGTGAACCCAGGGCTTGTACACGCCAGGCCAGCCCCTGCCACTGAGTTACATCTCCAGCCCTTAACCTTTTCCATTTATTACATGCTCCAAAAATAGTGCAAAAGGTAGATTTAGAGAAATGTTACTCAGATACTCTTAATGCATTGTCTTTTGTGATATATTTCTTACAGAAAATAATTGTACTTTGTGGCTTAGACATAAATCGTAGAGCTATAGGACCTTAGCAGCCACCAGTGGTGTTCATTTATTTCTTGACAGAAATACTTTCATGGGAATTTCTACATAGAGATCTTCATAGCTAATGTTATCCATGCCTCTGAATAGGCGAAGGGATCACTGTGTGTGAACAGCTAACTGCACTAGGCACTCTGGATTTATAAAGAGACTGCAACACAGCGCAGTCAGAATTGACTTCCTAAGAAAGCCTAGCCTTTAGAAATGTCTCTGTAAGACCATCCTATGCTGTACAATAACAAGAGTAAAATGTTCTGCATGGAGCTTAGTGCGTTATGGTCGCAATGCCCCAAGTTTCCTGTCCAGTTTCATCTTCCCTCCTGTGTTCACACTATCATAGTCTAACTTGGTTGTCCACTGTTTTAAACCACTTTACACCTTTAAATTCATGTTATTTATCCCCTGCTCACATAAAAATTAGAAATCATATTTAAAAAGAGAAAATAATGATTTCTTATTTGGACTGTTGATGAATACATTCACTCTTGTTCATCTGTTAGAACCTCTGTGCAACTGTACTTATAATCTAAATAGATTGTAAACTACATCATCTTTTTGCCAGGTAGAGATTCTCAGGGTTGGAATAGAAGCACAGCAGTTCTCAGCATCTGCGATAAGTGAATAGGACAGTTAAAATTTTATTACTGCTTGTCTGCTTAGCTATTTCTCAGTATTAATCTGAGTGTGTCATGTGCCAGCTGCTGTTTTAGGCCTGGAAAGTAGAAACTGTCAGAGCCAGTGTTGATGGAACTTCTCAGACAGCACTGTGAATAGAAGCTCCTGTAGAGAGGAGAATGCTTTATCTTAGGCAGTAGTCACTGTGCTGGAGCCAGTGAGCACCTGATAGTCTCAGGTCATTAGGAGGAAGATTTCTTTGGGTGCTGTGGATTGAACTCGGGGCCTCACATGCGCATACTAAGGATGCAGTCTACCTCCGAGCTACAGTCTGGCCATAATTTCAGTGCTCACATGTAACTTTTGGTCTCATTCCTGTTACTATAATGGATTCTTAGGCTTTACTTTGTCATGTCCTCAGTTGTGGAGTATGTATTTGTTCTACTTTTCCTAGGGGCTATTACCCAAAAGGGGGCGGTGAAGTGGTTGTCCGGATGTCCCCAGTTAAACGGTTGGACCCAATAAATCTGACTGATCGAGGCTCTGTGACTAAGATTTATGGGAGAGCTTTTGTTGCTGGAGTTTTGCCACTAAAAGTAAGTTGTCATAGTGCTCTTAGAAGTGTAGGGACACCTTGATGATTTTGAGAGTTCTCCTTTTTTTTCCTTTCAAAATAAGAGCCTCAGACAATTTGAGGTTTTATTTTCTTTCTTTTGAGGTTTTTGTTGTTTTAAAACAGGGTGGCATGAATAACCCAGGCTTTCTGAATCTTCCTGGGTAGACTTTTCAGTGCTCCTATTTCTCTGTCTGAAAAATGTTTTTAGTTTTTTCCCAGTACCCTACCCACATGGCACCTTACAACCATCTGTAACTCAAGTTCCAGGAGATCTGAGACGTATGTGCAGGCCAAACACCAATGCACATAAAATAAATATATATAAAAATCTTAAAAATAGATAAATTAATTTTTTTAACTAATTAAAAAAATGGCCGGGCGGTGGTGGCACACGCCTTTAATCCCAGCACTTGGGAGGCAGAGGCAGGCGGATTTCTGAGTTTGAGAGTTCAAGGCTAGCCTGGTCTACAGAGTGAGTTCCAGGACAGCCAGGGCTACTCAGAGAAACCCTGTCTCGAAAAACCAAAAAAAAAAAAAAAGAAAGAAAAAGAAAAAAGAAAAGTTAACTATGTTATATACTTTTGAAGGACTAAAAATGGTGGTCCAAATAACCAGTGACAAATTTGTTCTCCTTTTCTGGTTTGCCAAAATAGGTAGCCAAAGATATGGCGGCCGCGGCTGTGCGGTGCATCAGGAAGGAGATCCGGGATCTGTACGTCAGCATCCAGCCTGTGCAGGAGGCCAGGGACCAAGCCTTCGGCAATGGGAGTGGAATCATGTGAGCACAGGCGTAGAGATAGTTGAAACCCTAAGGTCATTGTCCTCATCAAAGAGTTGTAGGGTATTCCCTCAGTTCAGGGTTCTACAATGTATTAGTAAGGACATTCCTACCTCAAACAACAGTTCAGTGAATCACTGTGATCATTCTGGCTTGGTGTTATCTGGTTGTACTTCCCAAACTCAAGAGACTGGGGCAGGAGGATCACAAATTTGAGGGCAGCCTAGACACAGTTTGCATAGCAAGTTTTAAGACAGCTAGGGCTGTCTATTAATATACTGCCTTAAATCAAAATGTAACACACACACAGACACACACACACACACACACACACACACACACACACACACACACACACGCAAAAACGCCGGGCAGTGGTGGTGCACGCCTTTAATCCCAGCACTTGGGAGGCAGAGGCAGGCGGATTTCTGAGTTCAAGGCCAGCCTGGTCTACAGAGTGACTTCCAGGACAGCCAGGGCTATACAGAGAAACCCTGTCTCGAAAAACCAAAAACAAACAAACAAACAAAAAACTCAACTAAACAAAGCTGCTCACCCAAATGTTTTGTAGATCCTTGTGTTTATAGGCCTTTAACTTTGGTGGTTCCAAAGTTAAAGCAACTCCAGGTAAAAGTATTAGGGGAAAAAAGTTTATTTGAAATGCCTACAGGCATTTTTTCCTCTTGTCATGTCTTAAACAGTACACTGTGACAACTATTATAAAGTGTATATATACTGCTTATAAGTTTAGTACCATTGTTACATCATTTCTCTTTTGTTTGTGATTTTTGAAACAAGGTCTCCTGTAGTTTAGCCTGACTTTGACCTTGCTGTCTATGTAGCCAGGTCTCTTTGAACACGTGATCTTCCTGCTTCCTTCCTGGGAGCACAAGCATGTGCCTGCCACACACCCAGCATGGTTCTTGGTCTGTGGGGGTCAGGGTCTTGTTCTGTAGTTCAGGCTGGCCACAGATTTTCAGCAATCCTGGTGTTTCCCCTCCCAAATGTGATACGCTAATTGATATGCTACCATTTTTTTTAAAAGATTTATTTATTTTTTTATTTTATATGAGTACACTGACACTGTCCTCAGACACAGCAGAAGAGGGCATTGGGTTCCATTACAGATGGTTGAGAGCCACCTTGTGGTTGCTGGGAACTGAACTCAGGACCTCTGGAAGAGCAGTCAGTACTCTTAACCCCTGAGCCATCTCTCTAGCACTGATATGCTACCATTTAAATAAACAAGTTAAACACCCTTGGATTTCAGTATTCTTGTGTAGATCATGGAATGAACTCCCCATGAGTACTGAGGAACAATTGTAGTGAACATAATTTTTTTTAAGATTTATTTTTGTAGAGCTGGAGAGATGGTTCAGCTGCTAAGAGCACTGACTACTTTTCTAGAGGTCCTGAGTTCAATTACCAGCAACCACATGGTGGCTCACAACCATCTGTAATGGGATCCAATGACCTCTTCCAGTCTGTCTGGAGAGAGAGACAGTGTGCTCACCTACATAAAAATAAATAAATCTTAAAAAAAAAAAAAAAGAAAGAAAAAGGAAGGTTTATTTTTGTTACTTTAGTTATGTATGTGTTTTCCTGTGGGTGTGAGTGCGGGCCTCTGTGGAGCTCAGAAGAGGACTGTGGGTCTCTGGAGCTAGAGTTCGAAGCAGTTGTGAGCTGCCCTGAGTGAGTGCTCGTAGTAACTTGGTTCCTCTCCAGCCCCCTTAAATATTTAAGGCAGTCAGAAAGTAATCTTTGAAACTTAACAGTAGCAGAAAATTTTTAGTATTTTAAAGATACCTTAAGAATGAAATTACTTCAGCACTTGGGAGGCAGAGGCAGGTGGATTTCTGAGTTCGAGGCCAGCCTGGTCTACAGAGTGAGCTCCAGGACAGCCAGGGCTACACAGAGAAACCCTGTCTCAAAAAACCAAAAAAAAAAAAAAAAAAGAATGAAATTACTTTACAATTACTTAGTATGGTAATGTTGTCTTTTAAAAATATTATATTAAGCCAGTTAGGACTTAAGTCTTAACAAAAATTCTTTAATTGGTCAGGACGGTGGTGGTGCATACCTTTAATCCCAGCACTTGGCGGCAGAGACAGAGGGATCTCTGTGAGTTTGAGTTCAGACTAGTGTACAGTGTACACAGGACAACCAAGGCTACACAGAGAACCCAAAACAAAGCAAAACAAAATCTTCAAAAGAATTTCTTCAAATTCTTCAACACATTTAAAGTGTAGAAATGCAGTACTTTGTGGACGTTTACATTTCAGACATTTTATTCAGAAGTTGACAAAGTTTAAAGTACTTGCCTTCTTTGCCATAATACTGCCTTAAAAACAAAACAAAATAGAACAGAACTAAAGTCTGTGTAAAGTACCTTTTACTCTGTGTCCTGTAAGCAGTGCTAATGACAGAATAACTTGTGAATGAGGGTGGTCGCATTCTCTACATGTCAGTAGTTTAGAGTCTCCTAAACTTTGGCCAGAGGAATCCTCCTGCCCCATGAGATTGTTGGTGATTTTATAATAGTCTGTGGGAGAAATTTCATTATTGCAACATAGATGTAAGTTTACTTATTTAAGAGTAACTGGTTTCTTGTGTTGTATTTACATGACATTTAGAATATTGCAGTGTGAGTAATTACACTTTTTCTCTCTTATGTAGCATTGTTGCTGAGACATCCACTGGCTGCTTGTTTGCTGGATCATCACTTGGCAAAAGAGGTATATATAAAGGAAAGGGGTCTTTAAATGCCATTATCAGTGAAAAAATCTTTGTCTTTTTAGTATAGGCTGTTGAGAATGATGAGTGGCATATTTAAAAGATAGAGTCAACTGTTTCTATTTTAGAGTCAGTGAATTTTTCATTTTTTCAGCTTTGTATTTAGATATTTCTAGACATCAAGCAGTCATTTGTACATTCTCTGCTAGGCCCCAGTCATTAGCATTTAGCTGCAGCTATGTTCCTTTCTGAAGCGGTGCAGTGTTTAGCTGTGGGAACATGTCTCCACTGTGAGTACTGCAGCACGCATTTCCTGATACACAGATTCACAATGCCATCCTTATACCTGAAGAATTTGTTACAGACAGAGCCACACAGTAACTTAAATTGCCTAGAAACAAAATGTATTTATGTTCACATAGCTTTGGGCTGTCATAGTTATTGAGTCTTACTCTACTTTAGTCTATTTGATTTTCTTCAGACAAGGTTAGCCCTGGTTGGCCTGGCAATTGCTATATAGCTCAGCCTAGCAATCCTCTTGGCTTAGCTTTCTATGTGCTGGGATTGCAGACATGCACCACCATGACCAGCTTAGTCTTTTTTTAGTACAGAATTCTCTGCTTGCTTTTTCTTTGTAAATCTGAAGATACTGACATTTGGAAAGTTCAGGACACTTTTCTCAACAGAATCCATCGATGTTTGGGTTTGTCTGGTTTTCTCATGCTCAGGGCTTTCCTGTGAACATTTTAGGAAGAACCTTACAAAGATGATTTCATGTACTGCTTTTCAAGACAGTTTTCCCAAGTGTGTGTGTGTGTGTGTGTGTGTACTTGATCACATACTTATATGGTCCAGTAAATGTAAAGATATAGAATGCAAACAAAATTAGCCTTATTCTGAGTTTTTAAGACATCTTGTTTGTAGCCAAGGGTTTCTTTTTAAAGACTATTGGAGAGTTTGACTTTCCTTACAGTCTTATTTTGTATTCATCCTTCTACTGAAGAGTTAGGATATATGGAAAGGTAGGAAATAGAAGAATGAGTACATGACGCAAAGTGAGCTAGAACCTGTTCAGATTTTTTTATCTGAGATTTGTTGTTTTGTGAAATGGTGTCTTGCTCTGAAGCCCAAGCTGACTTCAGATTTAAGCCTTCTGCATCAGCTTCCCTAAGTTCTAGGTTTAGTAGTGAAGGGGACTAAACTTTAAATAGTTGATATGAGACTGTCACCTGTTACTTTTTAAGGAGATACTGAACAATCTTCACTACCAATTAAATTGTCGGTGACTAATTCTAACTTGTGTAAATCACAAATTTTAAATTAAAAACTGAGGTATAGCTTTGGGTTGTGACTTTGTTATAAATTGGCTTTATAATTAATTTTAAAAATTAAATTATATATGAGTGTTTTTGTATTTCTGTGTAGCACTTTTGTGCCTGGTATCTGAGGAGAGCAGAAGAAAGTGTTGATTCTCCTGGAACTAGAATTACAGACCGTTGTGGGCTCAAATGTGGATGCTGGGTCCTCTGGAAGAGCAGCCAGTGCTCTTGCCTGTACCAGTCTCCAAACTCAATGTTTTGTTTTTTCTACCTGTTTTTCATAGTTCTGCGTAAGTTAGAGCCTCATGCATGCAAGGCAGGTGTTCATGCATTAGCTGCATCCCCAGCCCATGAATGATATTAAGAAATAAATGCCAGGGAACATGTTAAGTTCAGAGGACAATGTTTAGAAGTCAGCTCTCTCTTCACTTCCTTTCCTGGGAATTGAACTTGGATCATCAGACTTGGCCTCGGGTGCCTTTACCCATTGAACCATCTCACTGGTTCCATAGTTAGTATTTTTTAAGCGGGTACCAAGCGACCGATCTTTCTCCACTTTTACTTTGACACATTGACATTTCTCAAGTTTCTTAAGATTAAGTAACATTGAGATCCTTCCTGAAAAGTGCATTGGTTAAGTACTGAAGCCTGAAAATAATGTTACATCTGTGCTAATTCGGATATATCAATTAAACTTTTTGCTTGTTTGTTTTTCTGAGACAGAATTTCTCTGTCTCAGAGACTACAGAATTCCTGGGATCATGAACTTAGGAAGAAGGAAATGACTAAACACAAGGAAAATTGTCCCCAGAAAATAGTCAGGAATACTGAAGAGTCCTCCTCTTCCTCTTCCCTCTTTTTGGTTTTGAGGACCAACCACAAGACTCCACCCACATAGACTCTGTAGCTCAGGCTGGCCTTGCACTTGGAACAGTCGTGTTATAGGCTGGGATTTTAAGTATGTGTCACCTTTTTCAGTTCAATTAAACTTGGTGATGTGGGAGTAATTTGTTGTTATCTTTATTATTATGTCTGTTTTAGGTGTGAATGCAGACAAGGTTGGAATCGAAGCTGCTGAAATGCTGTTGGCAAATCTCAGACATGGTGGCACTGTGGATGAGTATCTACAGGACCAGGTAACGACACTTTCAGGACCAAAACCTTTTCCCTCCCGAATTTGAACATAATTATGTTGCATACAAATTTCTTTAATTGTGCCAATCAAATATCCAGACACATTAGTCTCTCTCATTCTCTTGGTCTCAATGCAAGGTATTTTCAGTCTTGACTACACACACACACACACACACACACACACACACACACACACACACACA
>NW_021620966.1:9402797-9408595 GCF_004785775.1 Grammomys surdaster | reverse complement strand
ACACACACACACACACACACACACACACACACACACACACACACACACAAAGAAATAGGAAGTGCTGTTGAATATTTGGACCACTGTTCTTTTGAGACAAAGTCTCTCACTCTGCCTTCACATTCTCCATCTGGCTGGCTCAGTGGTAGGACTCTTCTAGCCTATGTGGGTGGACTCTTGTGGTTGGTCCTCAAAACCAAGAAAAGAGGGAAGAGGAAGAGGAGGACTCTTCAGTATTCCTGACTATTTTCTGGGGACAATTTTCCTTGTGTTTAGTCATTTCCTTCTTCCTAAGTTCATGATCCCAGGAATTCTGTAGTCTCCATTTACCTTTAAAATGGAGTTTTAGAAGAGTATAAAAACTTGTCACATATAGCAGCTTGCAGAAATATTTGGTCGAATTAAGTGTATCAGTGACCAGCTCTCTGTTTTATTGTGAAACATGAATTGTTAAAAGTCAGTCTTGTAGGCCAGGCATGATGACACATACCTTTAATCCCAGTACTTGGGAGGCAGAGGCAGGCAGATCTCTGTGAGTTAGAGGCCAGCCTGGTCTACAAATTGAGTCTGGGACAGCCAGGGATACACAGAGAAACTGTCTTTTAAAAAAAAAAAAAAATGAAATCAGTCTGACTAAGCATTATACCAAGCCACAGACTCTGGTTAACACATACTCTCTGTCACTGTGTAAAACTTACAGAAACATAAAGAAAACAAAAATTATTCTTTTAATTTCTTTTAAAAGCTATTTTGAATTCTAGAAGCATTGTCCAGTAGGCAGTTATAGAATTTGTAAATCTGAATATTAGCATATTTGTGAGATTTTTCTTCTTCTTTTTTTTGATAGCTGATTATTTTCATGGCTCTAGCCAATGGAATTTCCAGAATAAAAACAGGCCCAGTCACACTCCACACACAGACTGCTATACATTTTGCTGAACAGCTAGCAAAGGTGAGTATTGTGTTAGACTGACTGGGAAACCCAGCAGTCATCACAGTTGGTGCTGCTCATGGGCTCCCTGCGTGGCAGGCTCTCAGCTGCCTCAGCATGTCTTCTGTCTCCTCTGTGACACACTGGGCGAGTAGGGTGAGCAGGGAGTAGATGCTTTGACACCAGTGCTTCGTGCTGGCAGCATGGGTTTTGAGCACCCCAGGAAGCCAGAAGTCCTGAGCATCAGTGAAAGAAAAGATGCTCTGCTTTAATATTGTGGGAGCATCAGTGAAAGGAAAGATGCTCTGCTTTAATATTGTGGGAACTCATGTTTATACCTTGTACTCTTGTCTAAAATAATAAAAATAATAATAATATATGTCGCTGTGAAATTAATGTTAATCTCATCATAGGAAATGTAAAAAGTATACCCTTTAGCTAGTAAAGCCACTGTTCTTTTTCTTCTCAAATTGCTTCTCACTGTTTATTACTACTAACACATACAGGTTCTTCTTTTCTGGCAATGAAGCATGTTTTTTATTTTGGAATTCTTTTGTATGGTTTTAGTTTAGTTTTAATAGTTAAGGCCTAAGTATATATTTTGGCCTGGCCTTGAACTTCCTAGGTAGACCAGTAGAACTTGTAATCCTTTGGCCTCAGACTATGGAGCGCTTAGATACAGCAGGCTTCTACATTCTCTATAATCTAATTCTGTAAGATTTATGACTCAAGTTTTATGAGGTTGCTGCCTTTTTTGAAATTATAAGTAATTCACATGAGGCATGATAGTGACTACCTGCTATCCGTCACTTGGGAGTCAGAGGCCAGCTTTGTCTGTGTAGCACATTTCAGGCCAGTCTAGGCTGTAAGATAGACTTTGAAAACAAGAACAACAAAATGCAGAAGAACTGCACCACAGTCCCTAAAGAATATTCTTCTTTCATTTTATTTTTTCAATTGAAATAATTTTTTTCATACAAACTCTTCTGATCATGGTTTCTCTACGTCATCTCCTTCTAGATCCTTCCCCAGGTTCTCAGACTTCCAACTCACACCTTTCTTATGAAAACAAGAAAGCAAATAAAAAAAAAAGACAAACGAGAATAAAACACACACACACACACACATACACACCCCGTAAGGCATATGGTGGTGTATGCCTGTAGTCCCAGCACTTGAGAGGCACAGCAGCTGGATTTCTGGGTTCATGGTCAGCTTGGTCTATTGAGCCAGTTCCAGGACAGCCAGGGCCGCATACAGAAACCCTGGAGAGAGGGGGCGGAGGTAATGAGAATGAGAGAGAATGAGAATGAATATATTCTTAATGAGCTAGGCATGGAGGTGCAGTCTGATCATTCTGTTGCTTGGGAGGTGGAAGCAGAAGGATCAGAGCTCCAGGATCAGGGGATCAAGGCCAGCCAGTGCTATATAGCAAGACCCTGTCTCAAATGCCTTCTTAACTCCTTCTATCACCCAAAATAATTGACTAGCTGAAGAAAGCTTCAGCTATCTGTACTGTCGGCGCATGAGGCCGTCACCTGTGCTTCCTTCTGTGCTGTGCTGCCTCACAGCCTCTACTCTTCTTGGCTGCTCTTGTGATAAGAAGTGGATAGGTCTCCCTTAAGTCAGGAAACCTGATGAGAATTGAAGGTAGAGTACATCCGAGATGAGAGTGAGTTCACTGTTTTATAATATCCTTGATTTCCTTTGTTGTTGTTTATTGTCCTGGGAAATCAAACCAAGGATTTGTGGGTGTTGGGCAACCATGCTGTCACTGAGCTTCATCCTATTATTATTTTTAAGATTTATTTATTTATTTATTTTATGTATGTGAGTATACTGTTGGTCTCTTCAGACACACCAAAAGAGGGCATCAGATTCCGTTACAGATGCTTGTGAGCCACCATGTGGTTCCGAGGATTGAACTCAGGACCTGTGGAGGAGCAGTCAGAGCTCTTAACCGCTGAGCCATGTTTCCAGCCCCCTATTATTTTAAAACTTGTTTCTATTTTATTTTATATGTATGAGTGGCTGTGTACCATATTTGTGCCTGGTTCCCTGAGAAGCTGGAAGAGAATGTCTAATGCCCTGGAACTGGAGTTATAGGCGATTGTGAGCCTCCATGTAGTATTCAGTATAGCCTTCAGTTTTACAGTACTTTGTATATTTGTAGCCACTTACATATTACTTGGAGAGAGTACACAACAGCAAGTTTCCTGAACTGGGGTTGTGACTCTTGTTTCTTATTTAACTGGGTGTATAGGTCGGAGGCAGGGGAGTTCTTGTAAAAGGATCTTACTAAGTGTAGTCTAGGCTGACTTCAAACTTAAGATTTTTCTACCTCAGCCTCCTGCATGCTGGGCATACAGGTCTGTACCACCCATACCTGACTCTTAATTGCATTTTGCTGGGCGACTTGTGGCAGAGTATCTTTATTTTTCTGTGCCTCAGTACAGATAGCTCATCTGTAAAAATCAAGATTTCAACTAGATCATCCTTGAGGCTCTATAAGTAGGCCTAAGCATAAACTTGAAATGGTTTCCAGCTTGTGTTTCATAGTTTCATGTTTGTAATTTGAAACTGCAGACAAATAACTACACAGGAGTTTGGCTCCCTTGCTGTGTTCAGGTTTGTCATTCCACAGTGTTTTTTAGATGTCCACTTATACAGTGTACTGTTACATACATGGAAATTGAAAGCTTGTGAACATTGCTGGTCAGAAATGGTGTCAAATTGTATTTTAGAGACTCCTAAAAATTAAGGCATACTTGAAATCCCTTTGCCAGAATCTTAAACCTATTCAGTTGTTTTGACTTAAATTGTTTTGTTAAAAGGATCTGCATTTGTCTTTAAAATGGCACTTCCAGAGCAGTCACAGAGATCACATATTTCAGAGTTGCTTTAGCTAATAACTGAGAACTACAGTGTTAAGCTCAATGGTGAAGGGTATTAGTCACCACCCCTCCGCCCTACCTACCCTTTCTGAGCTAGCTTCCTGAATTACGTATTTAGAGAATTAAATTGGCAGGAAAAATTTAATGAGAGCAAATAATGTCATACCTGACAGGTAAATGGTTGTGATACATGTTTTAGAAAAACAAAAGGGAAGAGAAAAGATGCCTTCTTACCAGCAACAGATGATGCTTCAGAATCTACGCTTAACTTGGCTGCACACATCCCCTGTTCTTAGTCAGTGGGTGTGGAGTGGAGCCTGATTGTCTATCCTGACAGACTCCACAACAGTGACAAGAACCTCGGTCCTAGGACAAAAGAAGTATTGAGCCAGGCAGTGGTGGCGCACACCTTTAATCCCAGCACTTGGGAGGCAGAGGCAGGCAGATTTCTGAGTTTCTGGTCTACAGAATGAGTTCCAGTACAGCCAAGGCTGCACAGAGAAATCCTGTCTCGAAAAACCAAAAATGATAAAAAAAAAAAAAAAAGAAAGAAAGAAAAAAAGAAAAAGAAAAAAGTATTGAATTTCTTCACATCTCTTGATTTTTATGTGTGTACCTTCTTCAACCAGTGGGTTTGATATTAACTCTCTGTCTCCTTAACTTTGATTCTAAGATTGCCCTCTGTCCTCTTCATGCATACTTACATACGAGTGTTCTGCTTTCAGGCCAAATTTACCGTGAAGAAATCAGAAGAGGAAGATGATGCCTCTAAGGACACTTACGTCATCGAGTGTGAAGGAATTGGGATGGCCAATCCACACCTCTAGGTTCACGTAAACTCTGCCTCCTTGTTGCACTAGCGTACCCCATACATGCTGCACCACAGTGAGTAAGAGTCAGCTGTCACAGGACTTGACTCACGTGGGAGATGAAGTCTGGTGCTTTCAGTTGCTGAGAATGCTTCAGCCTGTTAAGCCCGTTGAATATCTCCCAAGATACAGACAGTGGTAAAACTTGATGAATATGTATAATAGTCAACTTCAGTGTTAACGTTAGAAATAAATTGTTGTTTATACCCTAAATATGAGCTGCTGCTTTTGTTTTTTTTCGAGACAGGGTTTCTCTGTGTAGCCCTGGCTGTCCTGGAACTCACTGTGTAGACCAGGCTAGCTTCGAACTCTCAAAGTCAGAAATCCGCCTGCCTCTGCCTCCCAAGTGCGAGCTGCTGCTTTTTTAACATAATAAACTAAGCCAGGGACGTAGATTTGATCTATAATTTGTGTGTACTAGTATCCTTACCTGCAGTTTCCACTTTCTGTAATGTGAGCTACCTAGAGGCAACTGTGGTGCAGAAACATTATCTAGAAAATTCCTCATAAATAACTCATCAGTTCTGAATGCAGCTCCTTTCTGCGTAGCATGATGAAATCTCTCACTTATTCTGTCCTACCTGTGACACAAATCATCTCTTTGTCCAGTATATCAATAATATATATGCCACTTACGTGCCCATTACACACTTAGTAGCTGTTTGGTTATCAGATCAATAGCTGTAGTATTACAATGCTTGCGTTCAAATGACACTCACTATAATTAATGAAGACGTCCCAGTGCACAAGAGCAGTGGGACTGGCCATTCAGGTATGCACAAGAAGTGCTTCCACTAAGGATCTCATGTCAAGCCCAGCAGGTTTTGCCACATTCATCCCAAATATGTCTGTCTTTGGACTGGAGTATTCCAGAGTAATCGAGGCCTTTAGAGCAGAGATCTGCCTCCACCGCTCTGTGCTGCTTCACACCTCGTGACGACATCGAGGTTTGCATCGTTCCCTGCTCCTTGTAAGCAGCTGAGGTTACGGCTCAGATGAGCCCAGTCTGACGTTACAGTTCAGTGTGCTGTGACTGTCTGTGCTGTGTGTATGTCTGTGTGTGTGTCTGTGCTGTGTGTATGTCTGTGTGTATGTCTGTGCTGT
>NW_021620966.1:9399933-9402787 GCF_004785775.1 Grammomys surdaster | reverse complement strand
GCTGTGTGTATGTCTGTGTGTATGTCTGTGCTGTGTGTATGTCTGTGCTGTGTGTATGTCTGTGTGTGTGTCTGTGCTGTGTGTACTTCATGTCAATGGGGATGGATATTGCAGGGTATTTGATCACACTGTGAATCCCCAGATTGTGTTATTTACTGGAAAACCCTGTTGTTAGCTGTGGTGTGGCTCAGCTTTAGCACACACCTTTAACCTAAGAGCTTTCTGCTTAAATATTGTAAACAGGATTAAATAAAGTCAACTATAGGTCAAGAGGTGGAGCAAGCAACCAGTTGACAGGAAGTGAACATAGGCTTATTAAGAAAAAAAAAACAGCCGGTCGGTGGTGGCACACGCCTTTAATCCCAGCACTTGGGAGGCAGAGACAGGCAGATTTCTGAGTTCGAGGCCAGCCTGGTCTACAGAGTGAGTTCCAGGACAGCCAGGACTACACAGAGAAACACTGTCTCGAAAAACCAAAAAAGGGGCTGGAGAGATGGCTCAGTGGTTAAGAGCACTGACTGCACTTCCAGAGGTCCTGAGTTCAAATCCCAGCAACCACATGGTAGCTCACAACCATCTGTAATGAGATCTGATGCCCTCTTCTGGTGTGTCTGAAGACAGCTACAGTGTATTCATATATAATAAATAAATAAATCTTTAAAAAAAAAAAAAAGAAAGAAAAGAAAAAGAAAACCAGAGTATTTTAGAGTAGAGCTTTTAGAATTATGGTAAGTTGGGGTCTCCTTCAGGCTGGTGTGACCCTTTGTGTTGAGGATGTATCAGCAGTGTTGAGGAAAGCTAGGTGCAGACTGGGTGTCTGAGAGTGAGACAGAACTACAGTATGCATAGTGAGAGTATGGTTGGGGTTGGCATGGGTGCCACTGTGGAGCTTCAGTTTTTCAAAAAAGGTAGGACAACCACAAAGAAAGCTTTGTTTCTCTTACAAGGGACTTAATTTGCATTTTCTAAAACAATTCGGCTTCTATTTTAATCCTAACTTTTATTTCCATGTGCTCATAAAAGATCGACAAATACAAACAGTTCTGTGGATTTGATGCTCGATACAGATCTTTAACATTACTGTAGGGTTTGGTTTGGTTTCTGAGACAGTCCC
Organism: Grammomys surdaster; assembly: GCF_004785775.1. Classification (NCBI taxonomy): domain Eukaryota; kingdom Metazoa; phylum Chordata; class Mammalia; order Rodentia; family Muridae; genus Grammomys; species Grammomys surdaster. Next base: position 9,401,673 of record NW_021620966.1, on the reverse strand, counting down.
ATGTAATCCAGACTGGCCAGGCACTCCCTAGTTATCTGAGGCTAGACTTGAACTCCTCCTGCCTCCACCTCCCAAGTGTTGGTTTTACAGGCATCCACTAACAGCCCGGCTGTTTAATACTATTCTTTAGGAATGCTGCTATAACTCATTGATGGGGTGCTTCAAGTGCAGTCCTAAGGCCTTGTGTACCTCACACCCACAAAAACTGAAACTAATATTCTTTAAACTCGTAACCTCACTTTTCACCACGCCTTTGCTTTCTGTTTGCCTACATCAGGAGTTTAGAGAATTGGTTTCCAGCTTTTCCTGCTTACATAGTTCTTCCTCAAATTGATGGGCCTGAAAGCAGAAAGGGTTAGTGGGTTCTTAGCTTCTCTTTTCACAACCTGCTCTTCTTCCTCTTTACAAATGAAGAATTCACAGGTCTCTTCTTTCTTCTTTTCATTCTAATATTGCAATTATTTTATTTTGAATTTTCCTAGAGTATAAGAAAATCACCAGGGCACTAGATAAATAAAAACGTGATTTATTATTCTTTGAAAGCCTACTCAAAGATACACATTTGTGTCTCCATATAATGGAGCTTCAGTGTTTACATATGTCTCCATTGCAACATTGCATCTTTAAATAAAGCTATTCCCCAAGTAATATTTGGGAAAGCCTATTAGATTACTTATTTATTATGTGCGTGAATGTGCATGTGAGCACATGGTGTGTGTGTGTGTGTGTGTGTGTGTGTGTGTGTGTGTGTGTGTTTTGAGACAAGGTCTCACTATGTAGCTCTGAGTGTCCCAGAATTCACTCTGTAGACCAGGCTGGCCTTGAACTCACACTTCTGCCTCTGGCAGCCAAGGATTGGGATTAAAGGCATGAGCCATTACATCCCTATAAATTTTTACTTGATTGTTTAGTAATTTTAGACTATTTTTATGATCAGTTGGCTAATAATGTTATCATCAAGTCAGTAATTAAATTATTTTGGAGTCTGGTGTTTATGAAAACATTTAAAACTTAAATTAAAAATTTTTTAAAATGCAAAGTAATATACATCCATGAACAAGCACGTACAGACACCAAAAAAGTCTGCTAGATGTGAATCTGACTTCTGATAGATGTGAATCTGACTTCCCATAGGGTGGGTGAGAGAAAGAACCAGACGTCCCTCTGTCCCCTCCATGTTCAGATTAAAATGAACATTAAAAGTGACTGTGAAAGGAAAAGATAATATGTGGTCTTTGTAGATGTCAACAGTGTGGGTGTGCTGATTAGGGTTTTTGTTAATACAAGCTAGAGTTACCTGGGAAGAAAGACTTATCAGTTGAGGCATTGTCTCCATCAGATTGGCCTGTGGGCAAGTCGGAGGGGTCATTTTCTTCATTAATGATTGATTTAAGAGGGCACAGCACACTGGGCGTTGTCACCTCTAGGCTGGTGGTCCTAGCCAAAAGCTGTCGGGGGCAAGCCACGAAGAAGCATTCTTCCACAGTATCTACTCCAGTTCCTTCCTCCAGGTTCCTCCTTAAATTCTTGTTCTAACTTCCTTTAGTTATGGGGAAATGTAAACCAGATAAACCCTTTTTCCATAGTTGGTTTTGGTCAATATTTTATCATAGCAACACAAAGCAAGTTAAGAGCGGAGAATAAGGCAGATTCTATTACCTGGTAGTTAATTATATGGTGATGGTAAATATCTACACACACACACACACACACACACACACACACACACACACACACACA
>NW_021620966.1:9392305-9399923 GCF_004785775.1 Grammomys surdaster | reverse complement strand
ACACACACACACACACACACACACACACACACACACACACACACACACACACACAGTCTTATTCCTCCGTGCTAGGCATTGACCCCAGGGAATGTAGCTCCACCACTGAGCTACATTCCCACTCTAGAGTCTTTCAAATCAGCATTTCCTCTTTCAGCAGTAATATTACCTCTTCCTTTCCTATTCTGACCTTAGCAGGCATCTTCTGTGGTAAGAATTGAGTAGCAATATGTACAGTTCATTTAACATATGCAAAGCTCAAGCACTCTACAGCATCTGAGCAGGAAGTCAGAGGACAGAAACGTCTGGACCACTGTGAACTATAGTAACTTTAACCCACTGTTGACTAGATACATGTAGAGTGTTGGCCTGAAAGAGTTGGAGAGGCAGGAGTTCACGGGTAGAAACTGAGGCAACCATCTAGCAGGTTTACTCATGAAGTTTTTTTTTCTTTTTGAGTTTTCTTTACAAATGTGTTTTAATGGTCCCCAAAGTCAACCAGGATCAAAATGCTAATTTTGGTCTTGCCTAGTCTATTATCTGATATTGCAAACAGGTGATCTTCTGCTGGAAACTAGTGATGTAGTTACTGGAAAGCTGAAAGAGCAAAACAGAGACATTGAGGTAGCCAGTGCTGAAAAATTCCTGAAGTAGTTAATAAATGTCCTTAGTGTTTAAAAACAAATTAGAAGGGAAGGGTACTGCCACTAGAAGTGTGGGGCTGAAGGCGGAGCTCCTTGGGACTGCTGGGTCTCCATGGAGAGCCTCCTTTTCAGCAGGTGATGGGTCCTCAGCGCCGTGGCTGACATCCAGGTGCAGGTGCAACATGACGGTGCTTCCATGGTTCAGAAGGCGTTGGCTGGAGGGTGCAGAGCAAAGTGGGGGATAATTTCCTACTGTCAAAGGGACATAGCCAAGGGACAGCGAAGGTGTGACAGGGAGCGAGATTAAGTCTGAAGAACCTCAGTAGCTTGCTACTACCGCTGTTGCTGCTACAGTAGTCCCAAGAGGAACTGAAAGTGGGAAAAAGCCCTTTCTTACCTTCTTCCCCTTTCCATCCAGGCCTTCCCTTTTTCAGAAGCCCTAACTGGAAGCTGTGTGTTAGTCTGGAAATTATAAACAGCATCTCACCCATGAAACAGAGTTTTGAAAGGTGTGCTTGCAGCTAAGAGACAGTAAATAGCCCGATCTGTCTTTAACATCTGTGATGGTTAACCTACATTGTCATCTTGACTGGATTTAGAACCACCATGGAAACGCAGTTCTGGGTATCTTTTTGAGTGTCCTGGATAGTTTTATGTCAACTTGACACAAGCTAGAGTCATCTGAAAGGAGAAAATGACTCCATAGGATCTGTCTGCAGGACATTTTCTTAATTAGTGATTTATTGGGGCTGGTGGTGCCACCTCCGAGCTCATGGTCCTGGGTTCTTTAAGAAAGCAGGCTGAGCAAACCATGGAGAGCAAGCCAGTAAGCAGCGTGGGCCTCTGTATCAGTACCTACCTCCAGGATCCTGCCCTGCTTGGCTTCCTGTCCTGACTTCCTTCAGTGATGGACTATAAAGTGGAAGCATTAGCCAAATAAACCCTTTCCTCCCCAGGTTGCTTTAGTAATGGTATTTTATCACAGCAATAGAAACCCTAAGACAGAGGTGTTTTCAGACTGGGCTAATTGCAGTGGGAAGAACCACCTTAAATATGAGCAGCACAACCCCATGGGCTGGATGAAATTCCAGACAGAATATAGAGGGGAAAGCAGGCTGAACACCAATAGTCATCACTCTCTTAGTCCTGACTGTGGACACCATCCGACCAGCTGCCCAGCACGCACCCTTACTGTCATGACTTCACACAATGTAGGCTTCACTTCAAACCGTAAGCCACAACAGACCTTCCTCCCTTAAGAAGTTCTTGTCAGGAATCTAAATTTTAGGCTAGAACAAGGAAGTAGGCTTCAGACATGAAAATGACCTTGGGCTAGGACAGGGAAGATACTTTAGTCATCCTGATAAGCCTTTAGAAGCAGTGATCACATGGTCACAGGAGTGTTCATGTAATTGGGTTTAATGCCTTGCTTTTTCTTTGACTATTTGTGTTTATTGTCTTGCTTGTTCCTTGACTATTTGCATCTATTGTATTGCTAGACCCTCAACCTAGAACTGACCTTAATATATGCATGTAATCATAATGGTATAAAAGCATAAAGGAGGAGGGGGGATGAGATAGAGGGTTGTAGGGAGGGGAGATGGGGGAAGGGGATAACATCTGTATTGTAAATAAATAAAATATCCAATAAAAAAAAAAGATGTTCTTGTCAGATGTTTGATCCCACCTCGAGGAAAAGTGACAAGAGTACAGCACCTACTTACATAGCTCTATTTTAATAACATTTTGCTTTGGCCCAATAAGACACAACTGTTTTCATAAAGATGTTTCCATCTTATGAAAAGATTTGCCCTAAGTTCCAACAGTTACCATAGCCTCTTTGGAGTGGTCATGTCTGTTCTATGTAGTCCTATCTGTTCTAAAACAGTGACCTGGAAAGCTAGCCACAGTAACAATACTTTAAAAAGCATTTTTATTTATTCTTTAAAAAGTTCATACATTTTGTATAATGCATCTTGAATATATTCACCCACCCCCATCTCTCTCCCCAAGGTCCCTCTCCTCAGCCCCAGGATTCTCCCATCATGTTCCCTTCCTAACTTCATGTCCTCCTTTTAAATTATTTGTTTATTTTTTTAACCCACTGAGACTAACTAGTACTGCCCATATGTACCATGGTGTGGAGTCACCCACTGGGTCATGAGTAACCTACCATCCAACATACCCCTCAAAGAAAAGAGACTCTCCCCTAGCCCAGCACCCATCAGCTCCTCAGCTAGAGGTGGGGCCTCAGGAGCTCCTCTTCCCTCCCTGCTGGAAGTTTTAACTAGCTTGATCCTGAGCAGGTTCTGTGACTTTCAGCTACTGTGGGTTCCTGTGTGTAACAGCCACGCCCTGTCCCTCGGACAGCACTTCACATCCTCCTCCCTATCCTCTGGTTCTTCCATTCTTTTTGTCCTTAATGTTCCCAGAGCCTGGGGTCTGGTGCTGAAGTGGCTATAGACATCTTATCTACCAATGAGCAATCACAGTCACTGTTTGCTGTACTTTGAACAGCAGTTGGGTTGCCTGGTTAGTTCAATAGTGAATTCTCTATGTCCTACAACCAAGGCGTGTGGTGGCTTCTGCAGAAAGGTCTCAGTTATGGGCTGTCAAGAGGAATGATAATAGCTGGTACTGTTTTAGATGCCCAAGGACTCTCTCTGACCAGTAACTACCTGGAAGGGAGGTAGTAACAACCTTGACATGAAATAAAGGTGGACAGTGGCAAAGAAGAGGAGAAAGACAAACATACCAATATATACACAACAAACAAGGAAGACACTATGCTCTTGCTACAGTCCTGTGTTGTTATATCTGCTGCACAGTAAATGGAGTTTCAACTAGACATTCTTAGTGGAACTAATTCAGTCCTTCACTCCCAAAGAGTTTAAATACCAATTATGTTATATTTAGTCCTCTAGTTTACCTTAGTGTCTAGTGCTGCATTTGATAGGACTGGAAGGCTCACAGAGTGTCCTGGGCTGTGGACATTGGCTTCCCTGCCTCCATCGGTACAGCAGCCACTCGATTTACCCTTAGTAACTTGGAGCAATTTACCAGCAAAAAATGATGAGCCCTTCTTTGTTTGCTGGGTTAATAGTACAAAGAGCTCAGTGTGGCCTGTGGGAATTTCATCTTCTGATTCAGTGGAGCCATTGTTGTGACCTCTGGTGGAAGAATTCACATAGAGGACAGTGATTGACGTCGCAGGATGAGAAACACAAGTCTGTGGGCTAGAATAACGGTGGAGAAGTCCCTTCCCATTTTGCCCCCTTTGTCCGTGAAGACCGACAAGCTATGGCCACGGTACAATCGTGCGGCTGAGAAATGTGTTTCTCCTCAGCAGCAGTATTGTGTAGGATATCCAGTAACTCCACAACACTCTCAGTTATTTGTTGATGAAGAGCAAATCCCTCCACCTCAAATTAGGAGTTCGAGACAACAAATACTTATTACTTCATAATCTATTGCTTCACAATTAGGAATCTAAGAGCAATATAGCTGGGTATTTCTGGTTAAATGAATCTCATAAGATTGCAACCAAGATTTGGCAAAGTTTTGGTCATCTCCAGGTGTGCGTGAGGTTGAAGAATCATGGCAAGTCTGACTCACTGATTCTTGTCAGGCTTTGTTTTGTCACACAGTGATGAGCTAGGTGTGACAACACCTTGCCATGTCACCTAGATATTGCCATGGCTTTTCACAACATGGCAGCTCTTCTGTAGTTACCTTCATGCTTTTTCAGTGGCCACCGTGGAGTTGATGAAAATTATGTATGAATGGGCTCAGCGGCACGGACCTGTGCTCCCTAGACTGGTCCTGCAGTCCTAGCCCAGCGGCCCCTAGGCAGCCTGATAACAGTGGGGATAAAAGGCAACTTCAGGTCCCTGGAAACTCAGGCTTGTCTTCCCCAATTTTGGTGTTTCTATCTGTATAACTATGTCTGATCTTTTTAAAAATTAATTAATTGATTAGTTAATTTTTATTCACTTTATGTCCCACTCATGGCTCGCCTCCTGGTCACCCTCTCCCAAATCCTTCTCTGGACCTCCTCCCCTTCTCTGAGCCAGTGGGGGCCCCTCTGGGTATCCCCCCACCCTGGTACATCAAGTCTCTTCAGGGCTAGGTGCATCTTCCCCCACTGAGGCCAGACAAGGCAGCCCAGCTAGAAGAACATATTCCACAAACAGGCAACAGCTTTTGAGATAGCCCCTGCTCCAGTTGTTTCAGACTTACATGAAGACCAAGCTGCACATCTGGTACATATGTGCAGGGAGGTCTAGGTTGTGTCTGTTCTAATGGGTATTTGACACAGTGTTGTTCTGACCAAGGATCTAATTTCTAAATCATCCGTATGTTAGGGAGAAGCATTCTTCTTGTCTTGAGACAATGTCTTGCTATGTAGGCTGGCAATAAATTCACAGTCCTCCTGCCTCAGCTTTCTGAGGGCTGAGATTATAGGTGTGTACTACCGTGTCTGACTAAAACAGCTTTAAAAAAAAAGTTAGGTGGGTTGCATTCATGTATAAATACCTATAATTCTGTAATTCTTGAACTTAGGAAATGTAAAGTCAAGGCAAGTCTGGGCTTTGAGATCCTGTCTCAACAAACAAAACCAACACACATACAAAATGTAAAACATGAAGGTAATATATCAAAATATTTGTCTAATTAGGATAATTACATAGTTAATTTTTTTCAAGTTATTGTGTGTCTAGGGAAAGATCAAAATAAGCTGTGAAGAAGATAAATGAAGATATTTTATTTTTATTATTTTGTTCTTGGGGCAGGGGCTCATAATATCTCAGCCTGGCCTTGAACTTGCAATGTAGCTGAGGCTGTCCTCGATCTCTCAGTCTTCCTGCTGGATTATAGTCACATACCACCAAGTCCAGCTTGAAGACAGGCTTTAAGTTGCAGTGCTCACAGGGCTGATTCCCTGAGCATGAAACCTCTGTTGAAACCTCTGACTGTTTAACCATGGTTTCTGTGCTGTCACATTCCAACCACTCAGGCTGAGACCATTTCTCTGTACTCTCAGTGAGTCTCAAACTTCAGTGCAATACGTAACTTTATGGATAGGAAAACTTGGTCCACTCCTCTCCCAGAACATTCTGAATGGGGAAATCTGGGTGTGACTTGGGCAGCTATAGTTTTTATTACAGTAATTTAGCACAAGTGCCTCTGTGTATGTGTGTGTGTGTGTGTGTGTGTTGCCGTGTGTACGGAAGTCAGAGGAACTTTCAAGACTTGGTTCTCTTCTTCCACTATGTCGGTCCCACAGATTCAACTCAGGTTTTCAGGCTTGGTCCCAAGTGCCTTTACCCATCTCACCACTCCCAATCTGTTCATATTTTCACAGGACTCCCATGTGACTCTGTCCTAAGAGGTCCCTTAAAGGTCACACCTTAAAGGAGCAGTAGACTAGATTTACAGGTTGTTCCAAGGCTGGAAGACCTGACCATGAATTCAAGTTAACATGTGGAACAAACAGGTGCAAGTTGTTATTGTTGTTGACCGAATCAGATTTCAGGAACATAAGGAGAAAGACAGCCCAAAATCTTTTCCTCCCCTTTACTTAGCATTGATTCAAAAAGTAGCACGTCCCTGGGCTCAAGTTACCAGGTTGGGTCTGCTGCAGAGCAGTCGTCTGTGGGCATGAGAAAGGCCCACAGCACAATGTGCACTGATATCAGATGGCTTCTTCCACAGCTGCCTCCAGAGCCAGCGAAGACAAACATCTGATGCTCAATGCCAGCCTCACAGCTTCTCAGGTCTCTACTTAAGGGTAGTAACTAACCGTGGAGTTTTCGCTGGGATAATATAAAAATGTACTTCAACCAGGACAGACTTGGGGATTGAACTCAGATCCCCAGGCTTGGCAGCAAGCACTTCTACCTACTTTGGTCCTGGAATAATACTTTTTTTTTTTTTAGCTGCTATAGAAATATGATTTGATTTGAAATACTTAGTCATTTTAGATCTCAGTTCTTGCACAAACTCAATAGCTGCCGATGTGCTCGGAGGACTTACTGTCATGGTAAAAGAGTGTCCAGTGATGAGAAGCTGGACTGGGATCACACTGACGTGACTCCAAATCAGGGAGTGTCAACAGGGAGTGACGTGACCTTCCTGAAGAGGCTTTGAGCTGAACTAGGACATGGCATCTCGTTTCCCTCCTGAAGCATCTCGGGTTTCCCCATCCTCTGTCAATGACAGAAAATAGAAAAAGGTTTTCTATTAGAGCCTAGGAGCCTGGCTTCTAGCCTTTTTGTCCTTTCTCTTACTTTTCTGGAAACCTCCCACCTCAGCTTCAAGGTGTATTGTTCAGGTTGATGTAGACAACTGACCTTTCTTGCATAGGTCTGCAAGTCAGACACTTGAGGGTTTTTTCTCAAGTAGACCAGATTGTTTGAGAGGGTTTACTTTAAGTATTAACGACAAGTCATACAGCTTGCCAAAGAGGACTTGGAGGTTTAAAGGCCTAACCAAGATAGTCCCCCTGCCATTCCATTGAGTTCTTCTGGCTCTATAAGGAGCTCAGTCCGGGAATTATAAATTTTTTTGAATAATCATTCCCCTCCCCCGCCCCACTGCATACTAGGGAATTCTCTGTTCCCTAGAGGACTGTCCACAGACAGCATCAAGGAGGAAGAGAATAGATAAGTTAGGGAAACAATGACACAAAACATCACCGCAGACCAAACCGCACACTGGCTGAGGAGGTGGCACTGGGAGGAAAAAGCCCCACAAGCATGAGGATCGGAGTTCAGATCACCACAGTCAATGAGTGCCAGATGTGACGACAGTGGTGCCTATAACCCCAGTCCTGGGTGGAGAGAGGAGACAGCCAGATCCTGGGAGGATCACATGGTGGGCTTCAGTTCAGTCAAGGATCCTGTCTCAAAAACTAGGATAGTAATACGTGTGTATGTGTGTGTGTGTGTGTGTGTGTGTGTGTGTGTGTGTGT
>NW_021620966.1:9391703-9392205 GCF_004785775.1 Grammomys surdaster | reverse complement strand
ACACACACACACACACACACACACACACACACACACACACAGAGCCAATGAAAAAGCCAAGAGTAAAGCACAAAAGAGGATGGAAGGGCTCTCAGGCCACACAGTAGGATGATGTTTAGCCACACAGTAGGATGACATTTATCAAAAGGCAGAGGTTGAAGAGAGGTAACAAGCCAAGCAAGGAAAAACAGAAGCAGATACACAATGCCATGGGGACGGAGACCCTGAATGGCTGCAGTCTATCTCATGTAGGTAGCACCTCATGGTTGTCTTTTCTGTCTTGCTGAGCTCTCCCTGACAGACTGGTCCAGACTCACCTTCCCTCAGAGGTCTCAATACTCAATACTGCCCCATTCATGATCTGCAGGTACCTTCTGGTTGTTGATAGAGCTTCAATCAGTTTTCCTCATTTGCTCATTTCCTCATTTGTCGTTGTCATATCGGTGTTAGTCACAAAGATCCTGGCTACTTTACTTCTTCCTCTCCCCTCCCCTCCCCTCCC
>NW_021620966.1:9388412-9391303 GCF_004785775.1 Grammomys surdaster | reverse complement strand
TCCCCTCCCCTCTCCTCCCCTCCCCTCCCCTCCCCTCCCCTCTCCTCCCCTCTCCTCCCCTCCTCTTCTCTCCTCTCTTTTAGGCCGGGCTGTGCCTCGTGTTGTCCTGTCCCTCTTAGGGAGAGTCCTACTTACCTCTTTGTACCATCATGTTCTTCTGCACTATGCAATTGCTTGGATCATTTTCTTAGCATTTCCCCTCTTTTCTCTTGTGAGTATTATTTAGTTAATTGCACTCTCATTCTCTATTCCTTCTTCATCATTAGAGCTTTTGAACTGACTGGACACCTCTGCTTAGCAGCTCTCTTGATTCAAATGCATCTGTGACCTTTTCAACATGGCAACCAACTTGAGAAATGTCTTATTGCTCTGCATTGAAAGAGTTGATATCAAACAGCATGGTGTGCCTGAAGTGGGTTTTTTTTCAAGCTCACTTTTCTAAGTCAATGATTATTTTTAAAAAGCTTGAGTATATTCAGGATGATTAACATGCCCTTTTGAATAGCCAAGCACTGTCACAATCTCATATTCAGCTGCACATGGTAATTGCACAGGTACCAAAGGAAACAGGGCTGGGCTCATCGTGTAAGTGAGGTAGTTGAAGGGAGCGGAGGCTGGATGACATCATGACACATTGTGCAGATGAATGGATGTTCTTCAGTGATTCACACAGACAACTTCAGGGGGAAATGAGTCATGACAGTCCATGTAGTGAGAACCGTCACACACAGACCAGAGCAATCAGTACTTGGTCTAGTTAGAATCAAATCGAATTTGTCACCTAAAATTAATGTAATTAATTTCACTTTTATTTATTTCCTGGATATTTAGAACTAACTTATGAAATTTAAAAATGATTATTCTAGTTAAGACCTATTCGTGCGCCATGGAGATAGCTCAGTGGCCCTTGTCACTGAAGTCTGGTTGCCTGAGTTCCATCCCTGGGACCCAGGTTAAGGTGGAAGGACAGAAGCATTTCCACAAAGTTGTCCTCTGACATCCACATGCACACTGTGATTCCTGCACCTGCATATAACACCATACACACACACACACACACACACACACAAATTGTGATCAATAAGAAAATAATAAAAAGATTTATGTGTTGTGATGGTCTGTATTGGTTTTGTCAGCCTGACTCACTGGGAAGAGGGACTCTCAACTGAAAAGCTGCCTCCATCCCATTAGCCACGAGCATGTCTGGAAGGCTTTTTCTTGACTGTTGATTGATGGAGGAGGGTTCACCCCATGGTGGGTAGTAATATCCCTAGGCAGGTGGGTCTGAGTGTGTAAGAAAGGGAGCCTAATTCGAGCTAAAGCACAAGCCAGTAAACAGCCTTCCGTTAAGCTCAGGCCTTTGCTTCCCTTGATGATATCTGGAACACGTAAGATGAAAAAGACCCTTTCCTTTCCAAATTGCTTTTGGACCTGGTGTCTACCATAGCAATAGAAAAGCAAATTAGAATATATGAATAAGGGGTTCCATAATTATTTTTCTGTATGTATTTATACAATATTGCAATAGAAATAAAGCATCATGTTGCTGCCCCCAACCAAAATGGAGGAAGAGGGTGGGGGAGCGGCTGAGAGATGGCTTAGTTGGTAAAGTACTTGCTGTGCTGGGGACCTGAATGCAAGTCCCCAGGACACATGTAATGGATACGGCAGTATGCATCTGTAATCCCAGTGTTCCTACAGTGATGGGAGATGGAGTCAGGGCAACTATCAGACGACAAAGAGATCCTGTCCCAACTGAGTGGAATGTAAAGACTAGCTCAAAGCTCCTCTCTCCTTCACAAGGGCACTCACATACAAATGGAGGGAGCATGTGCACATGTGCAAAACACACAGACACATACACACACACACACATACACACACACACAGATGGGTGGGGAGGAGAAACTAGAGCTACCTCCCTTCCTGTGACAGCTTAAAGGGTAAGCCAAATATAGCATGGTAATTTTCAAGATATTAACTATCAAGCAATGAGAAACAGTGTTCCCTTGAGATATTTTAAATCAGCACAGGTTGTTTCTTGCAGCCAGGGTAAAGTTCTCAGGCCATAGCATAGTGAGGAGAAGCCAAGGCGAATCCTGCGGGGATCCCTAAGCTGTGGAGATAGATATCCCCTCTCTCTAGATGCATATGTCCTCAGTGTGTGTGTGTGTGTGTGTGTGTGTGTGTGTCTGTGTGTATAATGAAAATAGATTTTTTTATGCAGTATATTCTGATTACAGTTCCCCTACTTCTCCCAGTTCCTTCATTCAGATTCACTCTCTTTCTTTCTCTCATTAGAAAACAAATGGGCTTCTATGGAATAAATAAAATAAAATAAGATATATCAAAAGCAAACAAATTTAAATAGCACACACACAAAAAAAAACAATAATAAGAAAATGGGCCAAAGAAAAAGCACAAGAAACATATATAGAAGCCAAGACACACATTGAGACACACAGGAATCCCACAAAACCACAAAACTAGAAGTCATAATACATATACAAAGGACCTATACTGTTAAAAAATGCTCTGACTTAACATTGTGAGACAAAGAACCTTCAAAGGTGCCCTTGTGTTTGTTCTCTGTTGGCCATATACTCAGGGGTGTGTGGCCTACCCTTAGGAGTGGTTTATTTCCTCAGTGAGACTCCCTTGGGAAAAACATTTGCAAGTGGCTATCAATTGGAGACAGCTTCCGGGTTAGGGATGCAGGCATGTATCCTCTTCTCCTTTCAACTCTAGGACCCCATGTGGTGCAGCCCTGTGAAGCCCTGTGCGTGCTGCCTCAGTCTCTGTGAGCTCACTTGATCACCAGTCCTATTATATGTAGAAGGCCTTGATTCTTTTTTTTTTTTTTTTTTTTTTTTTTGGTTTTTCAAGACAGG
>NW_021620966.1:9373811-9388312 GCF_004785775.1 Grammomys surdaster | reverse complement strand
TTTTTTTTTTTTTTTTTTTTTGGTTTTTCAAGACAGGGTTTCTCTGTATAGCCGAGGCTGTCCTGGAACTCACTCTGTAGACCAGGCTGGCCTCGAACTCAGAAATCCGCCTGCCTCTGCCTCCCAAGTGCTGGGACTAAAGGTGTGTGCCACCATCACCCGGCTGAAGGCCTTGATTCTTTGCTGTTCTCCATCCCCTCTGGTTCTTACACTCTGCTTCCTCTTCCGTGAGGAAGAGATCTGACAGAGATATCCCTTTTGGGGCTGTTGCAAGGTCTCTCAGTCTGTGCTTATTTTCTGGCTGTGGGTTTCTGTATTCATCCCCTATCTCTTGCAGGAGGAAGCTTCTTTGATGACGTCTGAGCAAGGTATGGAGCTATGAGCTTAGAAAATGTTATTAGGAGTCACTTTAAGGCTACCTTCCTTTAACAGTAGTGTTCTCTTTTTCCCTTGGGCCCTTGGGCCTATCCAGTCTTAGGTTCTTGGCCATCCAATCAGCACTGGGTTTGGTGGTTCATCTCATGGAGTAGGCCTTAACTCAAATCAGATAATTGTTGGTTACTCCCGCAAGCCTTGTGCCACTATTACACTTGTGCATCTTATAGGCAGGTCACTATTGTGAATCAGAGAGTTTGTAGCTGGATTGGTGTTTACCTTTATCCTCCCAGTGAACCTTCCAGGTGAGTGCCTTCCCGAGCCACGAACACTTGTCTGTAGAGGTGAATGGTCTAGGTTGTTGCACTAGGTTGTCTAGGTGAATGCACTGGGTTGTTTGGGGATTTCCATGGGACAGCTTGATTATATGTAACTCATTCCTGGTACTGGAAGCTTTATTTAGTGATGAGACATAACCAGTTGGGCTCTGTCTCTCTTGTTATCTGGAGTTTTATTGACAGCATCTTTATGTATATGTTTTAGGAAGCTTCTAGTATATTAGGTTTCCATATTACCACTCAAATGGCCCTGAGTTTTATCAGTCCCCCCCAACTTTCCTCTTCCCTCTCCCTCCCCATTTAATCGCCCTGTTCCAGCATATACACCCCAACCATTCATGACCATCTATTCTATTTCCTCTTCCTAGGGGGACCCATCCCTCATCCCAGTCCCTAATTCTCTACCTCTCCTCTGTAAGCTGTCAAGCTCCGGATACTGATGGAATGTTGAAGAGACTTGATTGCCTAGAGCTGGCAGGACAGAATACTGGTGAGATGGGAGACTGCATCCCAAGTCTGAAATTCAAAGGGAAATCAGCAGAAGTTTCTACTCTTGTACACTGTAAAGCACCAAACCGTGTCTCAATACCTTAGACTGAGAAAGAATCATATGGGAAGATTATAGGTGAACCTGCTTACCACCATGCCTAACGTTTGCCAAGTTAGAAAACTCCACAAATCACCGGCAAGTGAATTAGGTGCAGAGTGCTCAGGATAGTTGTAACTCCTAATTGGGTGGTACTTAGCCACCAAGTAAAAGCTGAGACACATTGTAACAGGATGTGTGATTATTGTACATAGAAAACCCAACTGTTAGGAAAATATACAAACTCAGATAGATAATGGAAGCTGTCAGATGCAGTTAGGTGTGTCCTGAAGAGATGCAGTTTGGGTGTGCCTCTAAAAACTTCCATAGAAAAGAATGCTAATGAAATCCTGCCTATTTTTTGTTTTTGTTTTTCGAGACAGGGTTTCTCTGTGTAGCCCTGGCTGTCCTGGAACTCACTCTGTAGACCAGGCTGGCCTCGAACTCAGAAATGCGCCTGCCTCTGCCTCCCAAGTGCTGGGATTAAAGCCGTGTGCCACCACCGACTGGCTAATCCTGGCTATTTTAAGACAAACTGCTTAGGAGAGGAGTTGTGGTCTTTGCTCTATGACCTAAGACAAAGTCAGCTGGATGACCTTGAGGTGGTTAGGGTTAGGGTTAGGGCTAGATGGGGTTAGGGTTTAGGATTAAAGTTAGGGTTAGGGTTAGACCCTACTAGTTTGGCCCCTACTAGCTGGGAGCCCACCCACCATGACAGGGCTCAACCTGCCAAGGGTGTAGAAGAGGGGATTTCTTTTATGGAAATTGGATCTTTGAGACCCCCCCCAACACACACACACAGAAGCAGCTGGCAGGACACAGGTAAAACAGTGTTCTAGGAACAAGCTGAGAAGCTCTCTAGGGTTTGGAGGAGCTCAAGAGAAAGGTAGACTAGCTCAGGAGAATGAGACAAATAGAACAAAATTCTAAAGAGCTAGAAGTTTAGTTGTAGAGTCAGTCTCATAAGTAGATATTTTGTATACACTTAAGAAAATAAAGTTACCTCTCTGAACTAGCAGATTTTTACCTCAGTTTATGCCTCCTGTGTCTTTATTGGTATAAATATTAGTTAAATTTAAAAGTTTCAATATTATAACACTTCTAAAAAGGCAACATTATTTTTTTCAAGATTTATCTATTTATTTATTTATTTGTTTATTTATTTATTTATTTTATGTGAGTACACTGTTGTTCTCTTCAGACACACCAGGAGAGGGCATCAGATTCCATTACAGATGGTTGTAAGCCACCATGTGGTTGCTGGGAATTGAACTCAGGACCTCTGGAAGAGCAGTCAGTGCTCTTAACCACTGAGCCATCTCTCCAGACCAAACAACATTATTTTTAAGTAGCATAATTATGGTCCAGAACCAATGCAAGGCACTTAAAAGAATACAAAAATGTCCAACCTCCAAAACAATAAAAATCCCAATAGTGTTTGATATAAAAAAAACCCAAATGATCAGAGTCAGGGAATAGCTCAGTTATAGAGAACATGTTTAGCATGTCTGAGCACCAAAACAAACAAACAAACAAACAAACACAAGCAAGCAAATGAGCAGACAAAGATTACCAGGTAATGATGCAGGAAAACGTGAGCTGGGATTAGAAAAAAATTAATAGAAACTCATTCAGGGCTAACAATAATGTAGGAATTTGCAGATACTATTAACATACTTATTGTAACTGTATTCCAGGGCTAGAGAGATGGCTCAGTGGTTAAGAGCACCATCTGCTCTTCCAGAGGTCCTGAGTTCAATTTCCAGCAACCACATGGTGGCTCACAACCATCTGTAATGAGATTTGATGCCTCTTCTGGTGTGTCTGAAGACAGCGACAGTGTACTCACATACATAAAATAAATAAATCTTAAAAAAAACCCAAAAAACTGTGTTCCATATATTCAAACAACTAAAGGAAAAATTAAATGTGTTGGTTAGAGACAAGGGACACAATAAAGAATGTAAGTAGATTTTAGGAATGAAATCTGTGATACGTGAACAAGCCAGATGTGGTTGTTGTCTTGTTTCGGTTTCTATTGCTGTGAAAAATGACCATGACAACACTTACAAAGGAAAACACTTTTCTTTTACTTTTTTGTGTGTATGTAAATTTCATATCATGCACCCCAATTCCACTCATCACTCCTTTCCCTCATATCTGCTCTCTACCCTTGCAACCTTCCCCCCAACAGAGAAGATCTTGTGGAAGTAGTGTGGTCCCCCTCCCCCCCACTTCTTTACTTGGAAAGATTCATTTCAATGAGTGGTTGGCCTGGTACAAGGCCTCTGGCTTCTGCTACACTGTCAACACTGGAACCTCATGGGGACTCTTTTCAGATATCATGTTGTTACTCTGTGTCGTGGAGAGCCTGTAGTTTTGGATCGCACCCTTTCATGCACTCCACTGCATGAATACATAATCCCAGCTCATCTCTGGGGTAGATATGGGAGTGTGCCAACTCAAAGCCCTGGATCTGGGCCTGAGAGGTACCTGGGCTGATCAGCCCTTGGGCTCTGCTGCACTCACATTACCAGGTTGAACTCTCCTGTCCTGGCCTAGCTGACCCATCCAGTGCCAAAGCCAGCAAGGGACGGAGCCAGCTCTCCCACTTTCATACCACCGGAGCCCATGCCATCAGGGCCAGCTCGACTGTGTTGCCCAGGTGAGATGCATAGCCCACTCTCCCGAATGCTGCAGAAAGTGAGGGGCAGGTCAGCTCTCTTGCTTTCATGACCCCAGCGGGATCAGCTCTTCTGCCCTCTACAATTGGCAAGGGCAAAGGGAAGAGAGGTGATTTCTCCCTTGCCGATGCCATGACACAGCAGACAAGAGGTAGGGCTGGCTCTCCTACATTCATGTCCTTGGGGGTGGCTCATCCTCAACTCTCACATCCAGAACAGTCTGCCCCACAGGCCTATGCAACACCAGATTGCTGGTCATACCATGCTAGCACCCTGCCCAGGCCCCATGGTGCCTGACTGGGGGTCATCGTAGGCTCACTCCTTGCCTGGGCCGCCTGCGTGGCCCCATACGGGGGAAGGGGGTCATCTGTCTCAGGCTCATTCTTTCCTGGGACTGATAACCCTCAGCGGGGTTCTTCTAGTGTCCACCTTTCTCCCTTTGTTCTGTCTCTGACTTGCTTCCCGCCCTGGGAGCCCATCAAGATCTGTGTGGTGCTAGATTATTGGTTGTCTCAGGTCATTCCCCGGTCTGGGCCCACAGGTGCCAGACTTGTGGAAATGCCACCTTGCATTTTTTCAGGGAGTATTAGGCTACTAATCATTACGATTTTCACAGGTCAGAAACTCTCTGCCACTTACTGATGCACTTACTGATACAGCAGCCATACCCACATGCCTCTAGGGGCAGGGCAGGTCAAAGGAAAGCATCTAATTGGGGCTGGCTTACAGTTCTGAGAGTTACTCAAGTATCATTATGGCAGGAAGCATGCCTGCATGCAGGCAGACACAGTGCTGGAGAAGGAGCTGTGAGTTCTTTTTTCTGTTTTGTTTTGAGACCTCCAACTTCTAATACCTACTCCAGCAAGACCCCATCTTCTTTTTTTTCCCTTCTTTTTATTTAATCTTTTTTTCCCCTAACATTCTAGATTTTATTCCCCTCCTAGTCCACCCTGTTCCCATACCTCCACTCCGAACCCCTATCTCCATGGGAGATGCCCCCCCACCTCCCACCCCACCAGACCTCCCCACTCCCTAGGGCCTCCAGTCTCTTGAGGGTTAGGTGCATCTTCTCTGACTGAACCCAGACCGGCAGTCCTCTGCTGTATATGTGTTGGGGCCTCATATCAGCTGGTGCGTGCTGCCCGGTTGATAAGACCCCATCTTCTAATAGTGCCATTCCCTTTGAGCCAATCATTCAAACATGAGTCTATAGGTGTCATTCTTATTCAAACCACCACAGCGATGCATGCCTCCCAGCACTTGGGAAGTGGACATAGTAAGATCAGAAGTTCAAGGACAGCCTGAGACTAATTTTTAGAAAACCCGCAAAAATATAAAATAAAATATAAAATAAAACAAAACAAAATTGACTGACCAAACAGCAACAGACGAAGGGACAAAAACTACCCTAGGGTATCTGGGATGACTGAGACACAGGAGGGTGTTAAAGGCCAATTAAATATTGCAGAAAAACAGACTTGTAAATCTGAAGGCTCAGCAATGGAACACTCTGGAGTGAAACCCACAGAAGGGAAAATTCAGATCATAAGGGAAATCGGCAAGCAGAAATTGTGGGGCAAGCCACTCTATTTTAAGTATAGATGTGTAACCACGGCGGCCAAGGGAAAAAAAAGCAGCAAATGATGGCGACATCTTCAGAAGAGCGATGGAAATTATGAACCCACATGTCTAAGAAGCCCAGCAAACCCCAAGCACAGGAAGCAGCCAAGACCACGGAGAAAAAACGAATCTTCAGAGTTACCGGGTGTTTAAACAACACAAGGACAGAATGATGAAACCCCTCTCAGAAGCAGAGTGTTTGGGAATATATTCAAAGCACTGAACTTTTAAAAGTAATTACAAAAAAAGTTTTAAGGTAAAGACAAAATATTTTTCCAAACCTATAAAAGCTGAAATAATTACCTTAATAGATCTATACTACAAAAAATGTGTAAAAGAAGGAAGGAAGATCATAGGAAGGAAATAGGCAGCTGTAAGGGTGCGTATTGGAGATAGCAGTGCCACCCGTGAATGGATACAATATTGTCACATTTAAAGCTCTTTACAGGAGAACGGATGGCTTAAGCCAACAGCCGCATGGTGTGGCATTGCTAGTGTAGATAACAACTGTCTGATGTCAGTAGCACAGGACTGGGAGAGGAGAAGGGAAATATTCTATAGGTTCTATAGGGGACCTTACGCTGCATGTGGTATAACTGGGTCTGCTTCTGGTGTACATCCTGGATGGTAAAGACACTATGAAAAATGTATTTGATTTTTAATGGGATCACGTTAAATCTATAGATCTGTAAGGTTTTTTTTAATGATTGCAAGATTTCCCACGATGGTCTGTCTTAGTTAGGGTTTTTCTGCTGTGAACAGACACCATGACCAAGGCAACTCTTATAAAGAACAACATTTAATTGGGGCTGGTTTACACAGTCAGAGTTTCAGTCCATTATCATCAAGGTGGGAGCATGGCAGCATCTAGGCAGGCACGGTGCAGGCAGAGCTGAGAGTTCTATATCTTCATCTGAAGGCTACTAATAGAAGACTGACTTCAAGGCAGCTAGGGTGAGGGTCTTAAGCCCATGTCCACAGTGACACACCTCCTCCAACAAAGCCACATCTCCTAATAGTGCCACTCTTTGGGCCAAGCATTACATTCCACTTCCTGGCTTCCATAGGCTTGTTCAAACACATGAGTCTATGGGGGTCTATATCTAGCCATAGCATAATAGAAAAGTACATTTAGTCCAATTTCCAAAGTCCCCATAGTCTATAGCAGTCTCAACAATGTTAAAAGTCCAAAGTTCAAAGTCTCTTCTGAGATCCATCCAGTCACTTAACTGTAATTCCCAAAGCAAGACAGGAAACCAGCTAGGCAAACTCTACTCTGCATCTCCATGTCTGATGCCAAAGAGGTCTTCAGATCTCCACCTCCTTTTTCATCTTTGCTGACTGCAACAAACTTCTTTTCCTTGGCTGGTTCCACTCCCTGTTAGCACCATTCTTCAGCAGATATCCTATGGCTCTGGCATCTTGAAAAATAATTGGGTCTCCAAGGCTACTTCAGTGTTACAGCTTCTTGTTTCAATGTCTGGGATCCACAAATGATCTTCCTCTAGAGGGCTGGCATCACTTCTCCAGCTCTGCCTTCTGTAGCACTCTAAACTCAAGATGATCTACTCCACTGTTGCTGCTGTTCTTGGTGATCATCCCATGGTACTGGCATCTCCAACACATTGGGGTCTTCTGTTGCAACTAGATTTCACCAATAGCCTCTCTTCATGGTGCCTAGCCTCAAATCCTTGCCTGGCTCCTTCAGTCCTGGGCCATTAACTACAACCGGGGCTGCACCTTCACCAGTGGCCTTCCATGGCCTCTTACAGTGCTAAGCCTCAGCTGCTCTTCATGATCCCTTCATGCCTTCAAAACCAGTACCACCTGGGTGACTCTTACACATTACCAAGTCCAGCTGCAGCATGAGGCACAACCTTGGCTATCTCTGAGACACAGCTTCTTTGTGCTCTCAGAAAATACTTCCCAGAAGATTTTACCTCAGTGATGCTGGTCTCTTCTTCTTCTTCTTCTTCTTCTTCTTCTTCTTCTTCTTCTTCTTCTTCTTCTTCTTCTTCTTCTTCTTCTTTTTTTTTTTCTGGTTTTTCGAGACAGGGTTTCTCTGTGTAGCCCTGGCTGTCCTGGAACTCACTCTGTAGACCAGGCTGGCCTTGAACTCAGAAATCCATCTGCCTCTGCTGCTGGTCTCTTCTTAATCACTGCTAATTTCTTAGCTCCAGCTAACCAGCATCAATTGTCCCAGTAGTCCCTTCTATTTTTCACTCTAAAGCCAGAGCCACATGGCCAATGCTGCTGAGTTCTGCTACTACTTGCAGAGACTGGTACATGGCCCCTTGTTTTATTACATTGTCACTAGCTTTCTGTTTCCCAACTCTTTCACTGTCTAAGCTTGGCTGTCCTGGATCTTGCTCTGTAGATTGACCTTGAACTCAGTGATCTGCATGCCTATCTCCTGGGATTTAAGCTGCGTACTTCCATGCCTAGATCTAAATGTTGCTGGACAGACTCTTGCCCCAAAGTCCCTCTCCCTTAATCTGCTATCTCTTAGAACACAGGATTAGGCTCCATTTCCCTTCTTGGTGCCCCTTTAATACTCGAACCATATATTTTATGTTTTTCCTTTCTAAGTTTGCTATGCTTGTTCAAAAATGTTTCTCCTGAGACTTAACCAGAGAACAAAGTCTCTGCTGGGCTTTTTTGAGACTTCCTTTGTCAATGCAATTAATATAAATTTCTTTACCTTAGCCTCAGGTAGACTCTTCAGACAAGGGCAAAAAGCAAGCACATTCTTCACCAAAATACCACAAAAACAGTCTCTATGCCAAATTTTGAAAGTCTTCTCCTCTGAAACCTCTTGAGCCAGGTCAGCACAGTTCAAATAACTTATAGCAATAAAGTCTTCCATATTCCTACTAGGCTGGATCATTAAGTCCCACTTAAAACATTCCATGGCTTTCCAAATCCAAAGTCCCAAATATACATTCTTCCAAACAAAAGCATGATCAGGCCAATCAGAGCTATACCCCACTTCTGGTACCAACTTCTGTCTTAGTCAGGGTTTTACTGCTGTGAACAGACACCATGACCAAGGCAAGTCTTATAAAGGACAACATTTAATTGGGGCTGGCTTATACATTCAGAGTTTCAGTCCATTATCATCAAGGTGGGAGCATGGCAGCATCTAGGCAGGCATGGTGCAGGCAGAGCTGAGAGTTCTACATCTACATCTGAAGGCTGCTAGTAGAAGACTGACTTCAAGGCAGCTAGGGTGAGGGTCTTAAGCCCATGTCCACAGTGACACACCTCCTCCAACTACGCCACACCTAATAGTTCCACTTTCTGGGCCAAGCATATACAAACCATCACATGGTCCTATAGCTATTTAGGGGCACATAGATGCATGCTTTTGTATGACGAGAAATTTTCATCTTTTGGGGGGTAGATGTTAAGGAAGGAATGCAGTTGCTGCATATAGCAAGGTTATGTTTAGTTTTGTAAGAACTTGCCAGGCTATCTTAGGAGTGGCTGCATCCTCAACAGTACCCAGTGCAACCTGTGCTGCTGGTCCTCCTCGTCAGTTTGGTCCTATAATCTCACTGGATGCCACCAGAGGCTGGATATATTCTCTCACACTTTTAACCTTGTGTTTTGGGCTTTGTTTTGTGTGTTTTTGGCTTCACTCTACAGCCCAGGTTGCCATATATCCAGAGGATGGACTTGAATTCTTGATCCTCCTGCCAACACCTCTCAAGTGCTGAGATTATGAGCATGTGCTACCATGTCCACCTTAGTAAGCTCTTTTAAAATTACCTTTTGATGTTTGTTTGTTTGTTTGTTTGTTTGTTTTGTTTTTTCCAGCCGGGGTTTCTCTACGTAACCCTAGCTGTCCTGGAACTTGCTATTTAGACCAGGTTGACCTCCAACACAGAGGTCCAGCTGCCTCTGCTTCTGCTGGGATTAAAATTGTGGACACCCACCCTGGCCTCCAGCTAATTATTTTTTTGGTTAGTGTACACAATAATGGGGTGTTAAATGGTATGTGCTTGGCTCCTCTTTACTCCCATTCACCCCTCCTTCTCTCCCCTTCCTTCTTGAAATAGTTTCCTTTTGCTGTGAATGAAATAGCAGCCTGTGGGGGCCATTTTACTTTCAAACTTTAAATACGAATAAAAATTATAAATATATATCTGGATCTCACACGACAAAAAACAAACCATTCAGAGTCGGGTTTATTGAGCTTAATGCAATGCTCTCCAGTCCATTCATTCTTCTGCATAAGGCATAATTTCATTCTTGTTTATGGTTGGATAATGATCTGTCAGACAGACACACCACATTTCCTTTTTGTGTATGCCTTTTAAATGTGAAAATTAAACTTATTTATTTTGTGTGTCTATGTGTGTGAACACATGTGCCGTGGTGCACATACGGAGATCAGAGGGAAATCTGAGAGAGTTGGTTCTGCCCTTTCACCGTGTGGATCTTATGGTTGAACTCAGGTTGTCAGGGCTGGTGGCAAGCACGGTGACTCATGGAGCCACCTCACTAGCACCTCATTGTCTTTATCCACCTCTCCCTGGCTGGGACCTAGTCTGATAGCATGGTTGAGTACTGATACAGTGAATGTGGTCGTCTAGGCATCTCTAGTGCACGCTGAACTGGATCCCTTTGGGTACATACTGAGGAGTAGTATGGAGCTAGGTTATAGAGCAGTGCTACTTTTAATTCTTTGAGGAACCATCATGCTGATTTGCAAGGTGGTGGCACTGGATTAATTCTTATCAGCAGAGGAGGAGGCCTCTGTCCCTTCCTAGTCAAAGTCTTGGTTTTGACCCTTGACCTTGTTATCTAAGCTAAACAGATACTTTGATGAGATAAATATGTCTTCTCCCTGTAGTACTCTAGGGCTATGATTTTTTTCTTTATGTATAAAAGTAGAGGACTGGGGAAATTGCTCAAGTACTCTTGCATGCATATCATGTAGGAGGTACTAGATTCTATTCCCAGAATTGCATAAAAAATAAATTAAGATAAATATGCTGGTTAGTTTTTTGTCAACTTGATACAAGCCAAGGTCACCAGGGAGCATAGAATTTCAATTGATAAAATGCCTATAATCTGTGGGGGATATTTTCTTGATGTGGGAGGGAATAGTTCACATGGTTAGATGATCTTGAGGTGTATAAGAAAGCAAGCTGAACAAGCCACGAGGAACGAGCCAGTAAGCAACACTCCTCCAGGACTTCTGCTTCAGTTCCTGCCTCCAGTTTGCCGCTTTGACTTCCTTCAGAGATGATTGTTACCTGGAAGTGTATGATAAAAGACATGGTTTCTCCCCCAAGTTGTATTAGTCATGGTGTTTATTGCAGCAGTAGACAGCTCAATTAAGGCAATAAATAATGAAGATGTGTAAGTAAATATTCTTTAAAAAAAAGGATTATAGTCAAAATAGTTGTTTATTTTATTTTATTTTATTTTATTTTATTTTATTTTATTTTATTTTGAGACAGAATTTCACTACACAGCCCTGGCTGGCTTGACACTCATTATACAAACCAGGCTGACCTTGAACTCAACAGAGCTTCATGTGTCTCTGCCTTCCCAATGCTTTGATTAAAGGCATATGGCCATGCCTAGCCAGCTGACCAGTTTCTCTTTCCATGGTGTATTCATTTCTTTCAATGAAGATGCTTCAAAGTTCTATTGGTTAATGTTATTTTCTAGAATGTAAGTGGAATTCTTTGAGAAAGAGCCGTGGGACTTACAAGTTCTGGAAGATTCTCCTGCTTCCACATCAGCGGAGCTACAGAAGACATCAGAAATGCAGCAATGAAGGCTGTATTGTTCTTCAGTGGATAGCGAATCTTCCAGGCCCCTCCCCTGGAAATCATGATAAATCTGACTGATTGCTTTGTGTCTCCATTTGTGCTCTGGGCTTACTCAGATCTACAAGTCCCAGATCTGAGAGAAAAACAGCTTTTCCTATGGTAAAGAAAAATTAAATAAGAAATAAACAACAACAAAGAGAAAGTAAATAAAGAGAAGTCTGCCAAATGCATACTTTGTTCATTTACTTATTTATTGCAGTGGTAGGGCTTTGCATGGGCATGAAAAGCACTTACTACTGAGCTACACTCCAGACTGGCTTGCTATCTGTTTATTTCTTGGAAGATAAGGAAAGGGTGCATATACTGGCTAATTCTATGTCAACTTGACACCACCAGAGTTATCAGAGAGGAGGGAGCCTCTGTTGAGAAAATTCCTCTACTGGATCCAGCTGTAGGCAAGCCTGTGGGGCATTTTCTTAATTAGTGACTGGCGAAGGAGAGTCCAGCCCCTTGTTGGTTATGTCATCCTGGACTGGTAGTCATAGATTCTATAAGTAAGCAGGCTGAGAAAGGTGTGGGGAACAGGTCAGGAAGCAGCACTCCTCCATGGCTTCTGCATCAGCTCTGCCTCCTAGTTTGAGTTTCTGTCCAGTCTTCCTTTAATGATCAACAGTGATGTGGAAGTGTAAGCCAAATAAACCCTTTCCTCCCCAAGTTGTTTTTGGTCATGGTGTTTTATCACAGCAATAATAACCTTGACTAAGTCAGGAGGCCTTCATAAAAGCAAAGAACATAAAAAACTTATCTTCATTTTATGTCAGCAAAGGCATCATGAGTCCCTACGAGAACCATTCAGTTGAATGGTTCCTGATTTTCAGGGGCACTTCTGTCTACTGTATTTTCAGTCATCAACTTGAAAGCTAAGTCCTTGCCGTTTCACCCCAAATTCAATTTGAATAAACTCAGGTTTTGCCCTTCCTCCACTACCCGCTCTGAGTTTGCTTTTGCTCTCTTTCTGTTTTGTTGTTATTTTTGTTTTGTTTTGACCTAAGGAACACTGATGTGGTTAGATTCTGATTAAAAGACAAGAGGTGCCTTTGGACTTGGAGGGTTCAGAGTGCACAGTGGGCATTGATGTAGAGAAGATGTTCCCAATGGGGAAAAAAAGTTCTTAAGTTCAAAATATAATTAACTAATCAACTCCTCTCAGTTTTTATTTTGTTTTATATTTTTTTGTTTTGGAGACAAGGTCTCAGATATTCCAGGTTGGCCATTTGCTGTGTATCCAGGGGTAACGTACCTGTAAGTTACCCTTGAGTGTTGGGACTGCTGATACGTGATAAAGTGCCGTGTTTATGTGGTGCTGGGGCCTGAATGTGGGACTTTGTACAAGTTAGGTAAGTGCTCTACCAATTGAGGTACCTCTCCAGCCCCTTCCTAGTCTCCTCCTCTCAGTCACTCTAGCAAACTGAGCCCTGGTCATTGGTGGTTGGGTGGACAGGATAGTATTTAAAACACTTTTACCACTTCTTTGATTTCAGTTTTTATTCGTGTGTATGTACATGACATGGAATGTAGATGAGGGGAACTTGCAAGACTTTTCTTCTTCTACCATGTGGGTCTCAGTGATTGAATTTAGGCAGACAAGCTTGGCAGCAAGTGCCTTTATCTATCTGATGAGCTGTCTCTTCAGCTCCAGCACAGCCTCTTCTTCATAATGCCTCTATTTCTTCATTTGGCCAATAACCAGATTCAGACTAATCTTGTACACAGCTTTTGATGACCCCAGTGGCTACTGAATGAGGGGTTTATACTATATTTGGCTCGTGTGTTTGTGTGTGTTTTGAGACAGTGTCTCTCTACATAGCCATGGCTGTCCTGGATCTCACTATGTCCACCAGGCTCACAGAGATCCACCTGCCTTTGCCTCTAGAGCGCTGAGATTAAAGGCACATGCCACCATGCCTGGCCATACCTGGCACCTTAAGAGCCTTACTACTAAACTGCACAACTTCCCTGTTGTCACACCATTTCCTCCCTGCCGTAGGAAACGCCATCCTTCCTGTCTCCACGGTTTTGTTCGCACTCTCTCTTTGCTGTAGTCCTCTCCCCAGCTCATTTTGCCATTTCAAGTCTTTCACATTTATCAATACAGCCCAAGTCAACCTTTGCCTAAGTAACCTTTCCGAGCTCTCCAGCCCCCTCTCTAATCTTCTCTGAATTTCTAATGAACTGTAGATTTCAGTCCTTAATTATACACTGTCTCCTAGAATTATATGTTATCTCCGAGTAGACCCAATTATTTTCATTCATCCACTCAACAATTACGTGTTGAGTAGCTTTGATGGGAAGTACTCATTTTCTGTGTTATAGGTGCCTTGAAGCAGGTGTGTATGTCACAATGCTGACCTTTAAATGCTTAATAAATTCTTAGATCTTGGGGGCAGGACAGATGGCACTGGGAAAATAAAGACTCAAAGTAAAGCTCAGCTGTGAGTGAAGGGTAATTTCTTCTCTTTTTTCTCACCCTCTACCTCCCTTCCTCCTCCTCTCTTTCTTCTGCCTATTCTTCCTCCTTTTCATTCTTTTTATTTATTTAATTATTTACTATTATTATTTCTACTACTATTATTATTAGGTTTTTTTGAGCCAGTACTGGCTGTCCTGGAACTCACTTTGTAGACCAGGCTGTCCTGGAACTCATTGATATCCACCTGCCTCTGCCTCCCAAGTTCTGGGACTAACAGTGTGCACTATCACTGTCTGGTCCCATTCTTTTTAAGAAATGTGTAACTATGAGCCTATAGAGATGGCTCAGTAATGAAGAGTACTACTGGCTGCTCTTCCAGAGGACCCATGTTTGATTCCCAGCAACAACAACTGAACAGTTCTAGGGAATCTGACATCCTCTTCTGGCTTCCATGTATACTTCATATATGTAATACACAGACAGACGAGAAGGCAAAATACTCAAATACATAAAATAAAATACAAAGAAGAAGAAGGAGGAGGAGGAAGAGGAGGAAGAAGAGGAAGAGGAGGAGGAGGAGGAGGAGAAGGAAAAGAAGAAGAAGAAGAAGAAGAAGAAGAAGAAGAAGAAGAAGAAGAA
>NW_021620966.1:9372650-9373801 GCF_004785775.1 Grammomys surdaster | reverse complement strand
AGAAGAAGAAGAAGAAGAAGAAGAAGAAGAAGAAGAAGAAGAAGAAGTCTGCAACTAGCATTTAGTACTTTTGAAATTTTATTAAAGATTATGACCCAGAAGAAGTCATGGTACTTTTTATAACTTCAAAATTATTAATCACTTCTCAGAGTGAAATTCTTTGAGAATGATTAGTCAATAAGTCCTTTGAACAGGGTCTTGAGCTAAGATTGGAGCTCAGTTGTTTTAGGACTTGCCTTATGTGCTCCAGATTTGGTCCCCAGCACCAAGCAGACCAGGCATGGTGGCACATGCCTAGGATCCAGCATTCAGAAGATGGAGGTAGGAGGGTCAGAAGCTTGAGGTCATTGTCCACTGTGTAGGAAGCTTCAGGCCAGTCTAAAATGAGCCTTTGCCTAAAAAAAAAAAAAAAAAAAAAAAAGATGAAGAAGAGGTTTATCCTGTAAACCTAATGTTAATGGAGCTATTAACAGTATCAAATACTTTATACTAGGCACTGTTCTCAGTATTTGGCATATTTGTTTATTAATGTAATCCTCACTCCAATCAATTATAATGTATGTAGAAATGGAGAGACAAGTTTATTTCCAGTGAATTATATTTCAATGGGCACCAAACCCATACCCTGAACACTTGACTACACTGCCGAAGATCGAGAGACTAGAGTCACCTCTTTGCATTTCTCTGCTGCTCTTGAGGCAATGCCTGTTCATTACCATGGTGCTCTTAGCAAATAAACCTTGCAGGAGTCTATTGGCCTAGGCATATCTAGAGACCTTTGCTTTTTTTGTGGGGCCAACTCCGCAGTTTTAGATGAAGCTGAAAGAAGTTGGCCAAGAATGTGCAGAAGTCAAAGCCATGAGTGAGAAGGTTTGCTCACAGCTGTCTTCTCCTTCCTGTGCACACGAGAATGCAGATGCCGTGGAGTTCATGGAGTCAAGGATCTCTTACAGGTGCTTGTCATCCGCCTGAGCAAAGAACTGGGAATTAACTCAGGTCCTCTACAGAACAGCAAACACTCAACCTCAGAGCCATCTCTCTAGCCCCTGTTTCCATGAGCCTTGCTGTCTCCTTAACACCCGTGTATCAAGTACTATGAGATGATCTCTCTCTCTCTCTCTCTCTCTCTCTCTCTCTCTCTCTCTCTCTCT